>NC_037670.1:25509180-25861813 GCF_003255815.1 Theropithecus gelada | reverse complement strand
CCCAGGTTGGAGTGCAGTGGCCGGATCTCAGCTCACTGCAAGCTCCGCCTCCCGGGTTCACGCCATTCTCCGGCCTCAGCCTCCCGAGTAGCTGGGACTACAGGCGCCCGCCACCTCGCCCGGCTAGTTTTTTGTATTTCTTAATAGAGACGGGGTTTCACCGTGTTAGCCAGGATGGTCTCGATCTCCTGACCTCGTGATCCGCCCATCTCGGCCTCCCAAAGTGCTGGGATTACAGGCTTGAGCCACGGCCCTCACTCTTTTTCATAAGTGCATCGCGTGGATGGACCAGGGTTTATTCAAACAATTGCCTACATATTGGCACTGAAGTTGTTTCCAAAATTTTGCCATTGCAAACAATGCTGCAATGAGTGACCTTGTACATATATACACTTTTATACCGGTGTAGGCGTTTCTCCAGGCTAAATTCCTAGCTGTAGAATTGCTGGGTCAAGGGGTAAATGCATATGTAGTTTTGTTAAACAATGCTAAATGTTCCTCTCTAGGAGTTGGACCATCTTGCATTCCCACCAGCAATGTACGACAGCATGTTACCCCACAGCCTGTCCTGTTGCTTTACACTTAGCAACTGGATTAGTTAGAACCCTGATGGTTTCTCAGAGTACCCTGCATTTCTCTTTCTGCGGGAGAAACGGAACATCTTTTCATTGAAGGGCCAGTTTTATGTCATTTTTGTGCAGATTGTCAGTTCATGTCTTTTGCCTGTTTGGTCTTTGGCTCCCTCAATGTTTGAGTTATTTACATACTTGGGATCTTAAACCTTTATCTGTGACAGATGTTGCAAATATTTTTCCCAGTTTGCCATCTTTCTTTAATTAATGGTACGGTTTGTTTTTTGTTTGTTTTGTTTTGTTTTGAGACAGGGTCTCACTCCCTCACCCAGGCTGGAGTGAAGAGCCTTCATCTCTGCTGACAGCAAGCTCCGCCTCCCTGGCTCAAGAGATCCTCCCACCTCAGCCTCCAGAGTAGCTGAAACGAACTTTTCTTATTTTTCGCAGAGAGGGGTTTTCTCTATGTTGGCCAAGCTGGTCTCCAACTCCTGGACTCAAAAGATTCTCCCACCTAAGCTTCCCAACGTGCTGGGATTACAGATGTGAGTCACAGGGTCTGGCCCTTTTTTTTTTTTTTTTTTTTTTCTGAGACAGAGTTTTGCTCTTGTCCTCCAGGCTGGAGTGCAGTGGCGCAATCTCGGTTAATTGCAACTTCCAACTCCCGAATTCAAGTGATTCTCCTGCCTCAGCCTCCCGAGTAGCTGGGATTACAGGAGCGCCACCACCACGCCCGGTTAATTTTTGTATTTTTAGTAGAGATGAGGTTTCACCATGTTGCCCAGGATGGTCTCGAACTCCTGACCACAAGTGATCCGCCTGCCTCGGCCTCGCAAACTGCTGAGATTACAGGCATGAACCACCGCGCACGGCCCCAGCTTCCGTTTTTTAATATTATGTATCTTTATTTTCCTGGCACGTAGGCGGTGGGTCATTAGAAGCCTTTCTCCACACGCAGGTCCTAGTCACCTGTACTTTCTAGCGGCTGGTAGGCCCTGCGGCTCTGCCCCTAACACGGGCGTGGGGCACGCGGCCAGGAGCCCGTGGAAGGGGTACAGGGCGCGCGAACCCAGGATCTCAGGCCGCGTCGGCCGCGCGTGCGCACTGACAGCCGGGCCGAGCCAGCCCAGGTCCCGCAGGGAAGAACGCGAGCCGCGCGGGGAGGCGGCGCTGCCCTGGGCCGCGAGGTCCCTATGGCTGCCCCACCGGAAGCCCCACCCCCTTCTGGTAGCTGGAAGCGGTTTTCCGGCCGTCCCGGCTGCAGCCCAGCGGCCAGGCCTTTGGACACGGCTGTTCCCCGGCAGTGTCCGGGCGTGGACTGCCAGACCCTCGCCCGGCCCCAGCACGCCTCCGGCGAGCGCCCACCCCCTGCGCTGGCCCGCAGCGCCCCGACTCACTTCTGAGGCCGAGATGCGGCCGCTCCTGCTCCGGGTGGTCGCCCGCGAATCCCTGCCGCGCCGCAGTGCGCCCCCTCGCGGCCCGCCTGGTGGTGCAGCCGGGCTTTCAGCGCAGGGCCCCGGGGCCGCCCGGCCGCCTCCTGCCCTGGCCGCGGTGCCGCGCCCTCGGGGACGCGGGCCCTTCGCCGCTAGCCAGCTTCTGCCTCTCGGCCACCGGTCCTCTCTCGCCCAAGCTGCCTGGGAGGCGCGCCTCTGCCGCCGCCTTGCCGCTCTCGCTCCAGCCTCGCCCACTCCTGCGGCCTTACAGGGCCGAACCTCACCCTGCTCTGCGGAAGGCAGGCCTCCACCTTCCCTCCACGCCTTCCTCCCTGACCGGCACCATGCATCGCGTTGCCCTTTCCAGCATCGACGACCTATTCCCCAGTGCTCTGACACCAGCTGAATTAGTGCGAACCTACTCGTTCAGGGATTAGCCCAGAGAGACTGCCCGCCCTTCACCAGCCACAAGCGGGGTGCCCAGAATGTCCACATTTCTACATTTCTACCCTGCCCACTAGAAACTGAGGGATTGCCACAGCTCCCCTGAGGTTCATCAATTCCCTGGGACGACACAGAACTCAGGGAGACACTTTACTGTTAGAAGATTATTGTAAAGGACACAACTCGGGAACAGCCAAGTGGAAGAGATGCGCGGCGCGGGGGTTGAAGGGCGGGAGTGCAGCCCTCACAGCACCTCTGTGTGCCCACCTGCCTGGAAGCTCTCTGCACCCTGTTTAAGGGATTTGTATCCAGGATTCATTATGTCATTGGCCATTGGTGATTGAATTCAACCTCCAGCCCCTTTCCCTTCCCGCAAGGGGAGTAGGGATATGTTGGGACTGAAAGCTACAACCCTCTGATCACATGGTGTGTTGCACCAGCCCCACCCTGAATCCATCCTAGAGCCCACAAATAGCCACCTCATTAGCATAAACTGTGATTTGATTAAGGAACTCATGAATAACAAAAACACTCCTATCGCCTAGGAAATTCCAGGAGGTTTAGGAGTGCTGTGTCAGGAACTGGGGACAAAGACCGAATAGATTTTTTACACCAAACTCCCTAAACCAATAACCCAGTCTAATCGTGAGAAAAACATCAGACAAATCCCAGCAGAGGGGCCATTGTACGAAATAGGGAGCCAACCTAAACTCGGCCAAGGTTGTGAATGTTGTCAGAATCAAAATGGTGGAGTCATTTGTGTTAAAAGAGAGAGAGGGGAAAAAATGACAAATAGAGTTGGGGAAAGCCATGAAGAGGATTCTTCGTAAATGCCTGATGTCACAAATGCTCATGAAAGACCAACACCGTCCACAGAGGCCATGTCAGCCTTCCCAAAAGAAGACTCCTGCCAGGACATCTGCCCAGCAATAGCCTGTCCAACCTCAGACTGGTATCACCCTGATGGATACTTGTTGCTGAGGCTAATGATCAAAAACAATATGTAGTCCTCCTCATTTTTTCTTTAAAAACCTTTGTCTTCCTTTACCTCCCTGAATACACACATAGCTTAATATGGCCCACATGGTCCCATTGCAATGCCCTGTTCCCAAGTACCATTTTCTTTTAGAGAACCTCTCTGTTTGTTATGGAGGTTGGCAAGGTCACCAAAACCAAAGAGAGTGTGAGGAACTGCCCCAGCCAAGAGTCATCTAAGGAGACATGATGGTTAAATATAAGTGGTGTGCTCAATGGGATCCTGGAACAGAAAAAGGACATTGGGAGAAAATGGAGGAAATTTAAATAATATACCAATAATATCAATAATATAATGTACCAATGTTGGTGTATTAATTGTTAACAAATGTGCCATACTAATGAAAGATACAAATATGAGGAAACTGGTTTATGGGAACTCTCTGCACTATCTTGCAAATTATCTGTAAATCTAAAACTACTCTAAAAATAATGCTTTAAAAAAAAATTAGGGCTCAGTGTCGTGGGCACACCTGTAATCCCAGCACTTTGGGAGGCCAAGGTAGGAGGATCACTTGGGCCCAAGAGTTTCAGGACCAGCCTAGGTAACACAGTGAGACCCCATCTCTTAAAAAAAAAAAAAAAAAAAAAATAGCCAGGCATGGCAGTGTGCGCCTGTAGTCCCAGCTACGTGGGAGGCTGAGTGAGGAGGATCTCTCGAGCTTAGGAGGTCAAGGCTGCAGTGAGTCGTGATGACGCCACTGCACTCCTGCCTGGGCAACAAAGCAAGACCCTGTCTCAGAAAAGACAAGAATCATAAATAAATAAACAAGTAAACTAGAAATAAGCCAGATGTGGTGATGCATGCCTATAATCAGTTATTTGGGAGGCTGTGGTGGGAGGATAGCTTGAGCCCAGGAGTTCAAGACCAGCCTAAGCAGCATGGCAAGACTCCCTCTGAAAATAAAAGGAAAAACAATTACAAAGATTTAAAAGCCCTTCAATTTTGAGGATCCACCTTCTAAACGGCAGAGGGAGAAAGGGCGTAAATTGAGTGACATTCACTGGAATTAGGAGATCCAGAGTGGAAATTTCCAGAAATCCTGGTGAGAAGAAAGGAATAGCCATAGCAGGCCCTGAGTATAGAGAGCTTCCCAGCCAGATCAGATCCATCCCATCCTTCTCCCACCTCCACTCTCCCTCCCCTGGCACCAAGGGGGTCTGCAGAGGGAGCAGAAACCTTCAAACACTCCCCTTCCTGCAGACAGGCAGCCCCAGCCCTGACCACAGCTGGCTGGACTTGGAATGAAGCTTGAAGGACTGATACATATCTAGGACTGGACACACTAGTTTCTGAATTGAGAAGAAGTTTGTGATTTAAAGTGATCTTGGCCGGGCGCAAATGGCTCACACCTGTAATCCCTGCCCTTTGAGAGGCTCAGGCGGGCAGATCACCTAAGATCGGGAGATTGAGACCAACCTGGCCAACACAGCGAACCCCCATCTCTACTAAAAATACAAAAATTAGCCGGGCATGGTGGCGTGCACCTGTAATCCCAACTACTCAGGAGGCTGAGACAGGAGAATCACTTGAGCCCAGGAGGTGGAGGTTGCAGCGAGCCAAGATTTCACCAATGCACTCCAGCCTGGGCAATGGAGCAAGACTCATCTCAAAACAAGCAAACAAATAAAGTGACTTTAAGATTGTCCCCAACCTAACATGAGCAGAAAAGTTTTGGGTCTGTGTTATGAGTTCAATTGTACCCTCCTGAAAAAGCTATGTTAAAGTCCTAAAGGCTCGCATACTTGAGAATATGACCTCCTTTGGAAACAAGATCATTGCACATATAATTAGTTAAGATGAGGTCACACTCACCTAATATGCCTGGCGCCTTTATAATCAAATGGATATATGGCGACAGAGACACTGGGAGAATGCCACGTGACGACAAAGGCAGAGGATGGCCTGATGCTGCAAACCACTGAAGCGAGGAAGAAGTGAGGAAGACCTGAGGAAGGATCCCCCACAGGTTTCAGAGGGAGCACGCCCTGCTGCCACCTTGATTTTGAACTTCTAGGCTGGAGAATTGTGAGACAAACTTCTGTTATTTTAAGCCACCCTATTTGTAGTACTTTGTTGCAGGGGCCCTGGGAGTCTAATTCAGCCCTATTAGCGTTTTCATGGGGGCAAGTGAATATACTCTCTACTGGATACATTTTAGAGATGATAGAAGATAAAGCTGTGTTTGTCACACCCTGTGAGTTATGGGTACAATGTACCAGTTACTCAACTGTCCTGTGGTCTAAATCTCTTTAAGGGACCAAGGAAGCTTACCAGGCCCCTGGTAAGGAAACCTAGGCCCGTAGGTGGTACCAAAACAAAAGGGACCCCACACAGTGGTGAAAACCTCCAGCACACCTTCTGGAAACTTGCCCTGCAGATACGGTCATCTGTGTGCAAAATGGTGTAAGTGTGTACAAGGTTATTCACTGAGGCGTTGTTTGCAATAACAGAAGGTTGGAAACCACTACACATCCAATAGGTATGGAAGGCAAATAAGTACTTGTACTCCATGCACTGGAAGACTGTGCAGCTTGGCCGGCCATGATGGCTCACGCCTGTAATCCAAGCACTTTGGGAGGCCAAGGCGGGTGAATCACAAGGTCAGGAGTTCGAGACCAGCCTGACCAACATGGTGAAACCCCCATCTCTACTAAAAACACAAAAAATTAGGCAGGCTGGTGGTGCGCGCCTGCAATCCCAGCTACGCGGGAGACTGAGGCAGGAGAATCGCTTCAACCCGGGAGGCGGAGGTTGCGGTGAGCCGAGATCGCGCCACTGCACTTCAGCCTCGGCGACAGAGCGAGACTGCGTCTCAAAAAAAAAAAAAAAAAAAAAAGACCGTGCAGCTCTTAAAAACTGAGAGGAAGCGACGCCCGGTAAGACTGCGGCGGCGCAGCGCGTGCATTGTTGCGGATCCGGGACGGTGGCCCGGGGGCGTCTTGGTCTTCCTCACCGCTGCGAAATCGCGTCACCTACAGCTGCTGGCGGGTTCAGGAGGTGCTGAAGCACGCCAAGCACTTCCGGCGGAGGAGTGGGTGAGGGGGAAATTGCTGCTACAGGTTGGCGGTCAGAGCCGGGACTCGAGCCTTTGTGAAATGCACCAAAGCCCGAAACCTGAAGAAGAGGATCACGAGGACCCTCTGGATTAATCGAATTACAGCTGCTACCCAGTCACACGGCCCGACGTATCCAGCGTTCACTGGCAATTTAATTAAGTGCCAGGTGGAGCGGAAAGTCCTAGCGGATCTGGCCATCTACGAACCAAAGACTTGTAAATCTTTGGCTGCCTTGGCCAATAGGAGGCGACAGGAAGAATTTGCTGCTGCCTTAGGGAATGGGAAGGAGCCCGAAGGCATTTTTTTCCAGAATGGTGCAGTATCACTGAGGACCGTTGCTGTATTGATTATGAAAAGACACAGAGTAATTTGCAATTTATTTTATTTGTACTTGTGTTTATCCACAATTCCAGTAACAGGCATGAGGGAAGGCCCCTTCTCTCTGGGACAGAGCCTCACAGATGACTTCCGTGTTTCGTGTGAATGAAACTCAAACATTGTTCAAAAAAAAAAAAAAAAAAAAAAATTTGGGAGGAAGCAAGAAAGAAAAAGAGTAAGGGAGCTCTTTGTATACTAACAGAGAAACAGAAATATCTGGAATACAGTAACCTGCCTTTTGTGTAAAAGGCAGGGAGGCTGATAAGAAAATAATATAACTGTATTTCAGCCGGGTGGGGTGGCTCACACCTGTAATCCCAGCACTTTGGGAAGCCAAGGCAGGCAGATCATCTGAGGTCAGGAGTTCCAGACCAGATTGGCCAACGTGGTGAAACCCGTCTCTACTAAAACTACAAAAATTAGACAAGTGTGGTGGTGCACGCCTGTAATCCCAGCTACTCAGGAGGCTGAGACAGGAGGATCGCTTGAACCTGGGAGGCGGAGGTTGCAGTGAGCTGAAACCGTGCCACTACATTCCAGCCTGGGCAACAAGAATGAAACTTTGTCTCCAGGAAAAAAAAAAAAAAAAAAAAAAGAAAGTAATTGTATTTAGCCAGGTGTGGTAGCATCTTCCCATATAGTCTCAGCTGCTTGGGAGGCCAAGGCAGGAGGATCACCTGAGCCCAAGAGTTCTAGTCCAGCCTGGGCAACATAGTAAGACCCCCATCACTACAAAAAGAAAAAGAAAATCTAACTGTATTTACGTATATTTGCATAAAGGACCCTACAGCATGCACTAGAAGCTTTTAAGAGTGAGGGGACATGGGGGAATGGAATGGTGGCAGCAGGGAAGGGGACTTTTCACATATCACTTTTTATGCTGTTCTATTTTTGAACCATGTTAACACATGATCTACTAATAAAATGAAATTAAAAGTAAGGAGAATGTCCAGAGAGCAGATTTCCTATAATGAGGGGCACTTTGGATTTACTGATTAACAAGTGACTATGGAAATCCTAGAATGCTAAACTAAGAGGTTAAGAGTTGATTTGGGAATCACTGGATGTTTTGAGCCAGGAAGTAGCGTCAGGAAGAATCATCTGAAGGGAGTGTATAGTCTAGATCAGAAGGAGGAGAGACCCAAATGGGAAGGCTGTGGCCCTATTCAGGTGTGAAATGATGAGGCAAGGAACAATGATGGCAGTGAGCTGGAAATAGAGGTTTTCAAGAAAAATCTACACACCAAAAAAGACCAGCTGGCCAGGCGCGGTGGCTCACACCTGTAATCCCCGCACTTTGGGGGGTCAAGGTGAGTGGATTACTTGAGGTCAAGGATTCAAGCCAGCCTGGCCAACATAGTGAAACCTGGTCTCTACTAAAAATACAAAAATTAGCCAAGTATGGTGGCGCACGCCTGTAATCCCAGCTACTCAGGAAGCAGAGGCAGGAGAATCACTTGAACCAGGAAGGTGGAGGTTGCAGTGAGCCGAGATTGCACCACTGCACTCCAGTCTGGGCAACAGAGCAAGACTCCATCTCAAAACAAAAACAAAAACAAAAACAAACAGCTGAACTTCTTACATATCAATTGCATGCTGCTTGAAATAAATGGGTCACAGAAGAAATTTTTGTCACATAGGTGTGTCTACTTGCTTTTGGCATATAAAATATTGTGAAGGCTGCTTACATTTTAGACCTTTATATTGACCTGGATTTGGAATTTACAATGACATCATAATGTATATTTCAGCTTCCCAGACAATAGACTGGCTAGTTTGATTTTCTCTTCTATGTCCTTATGCTTAGGCACACCATTTTAGAGTTGTTTGCTAAACTTACCAATTTCTTTTTTCTTTTTTTTTTTTTTTTGGAGATGGAGTTTCACTCTTGTTGCCCAGGTTGGAGTGCAATGGCGCAATCTCGGTTCAAGGCAACCTCTGCCTCCTGAGTTCAAGCGATTCTCCTATCTCAGCCTCACAAGTAGTTGGGATTACAAGTGTGCACCACTACACACAGCTAATTTTGTATTTTTAGTAGAGATGGGTTTCTCCATGTTGGTCAGGCTGGTCTCAAACCCCCGACCTCAGGTGATCCGCCCACCTCGGCCTCCCAAAGTGCTGGGATTCCAGGAGTGAGTCACCCCACCCCCCACCCGATAGCTTACCAAATCTAATGCTACTTTCTGTTCAGTTTGGTGAAAACCTTTGGCTCTGTCTATGGTAAATATTCCAACTTATACTCATAAAAACATCCATCCATGCCCCCGGTCTATTTTTTTTTTTTTTTTTTTTTTTTTTTGAGACAGAGTCTTGCTCTGTCGCCCGGGTTGGAGTGCAGTGGCACGATCTCCGCTCACTGCAAGCTCCGCCTCCCGGGTTCACGCCGAGCCTCCCGAGTAGCTGGGACTACAGGTGCCCGCCACGGTGAGCCAAGATGGCACCACTACACTCCAGCCTGGGCAACAGAGTGAGACTCTTTCTAAAACAAACAAACAAACACCTAAATATAGAATTTTCAGCTGGGTGCAGTGTACTCCAGAATAACCACTATACTTCCCAGCCTCCCTTGCTATTCAGTGTGGCCATGTGACAAGTTCATAATAGGATGTGAGCAAAAGTGAGGTGTTGGATGTTTAGCTCTTATCCTGAAAGGGAGGGTGCTATGTACTCACTGTGGTTTGAATGTCTCCCCCAAATTTGGAAACTTAATTTTTTTTTTTTTTTTTTTTTTTGTGACAGAGTCTCGTTCTTGTTGCCTAGGCTGGAGTGCAGTGGTACGATCTCAGCTCACTGCAGCCTCTGCCTCCTGAGTTCAAGCGATTCTCCTGCCTCAACCTCCCGAGTAGCTGGGATTACAGGCACCCGCCACCACGCCCAGCTAATTTTTTGTAGTTTTGTAGAGACTGGACTTCACCATGTTGGGCAGGCTGGTCTCAAACTCCTAACCTCAGGTGATTCACCCACCTCGGCCTCCCAAAGTACTGGGATTACAGGCATGAGCCACCATGCCAGGCCTTAATTCTTATATTCATATGTTGATGGTATTTGGAGATGGGGTCTTTGAGGGGTAATTAGGATTAAATAAATTCATTAAGCTAGGCACAGTGGCTTACACCTATAATCGCAGCACTTTGGGAGGCTGAGGCAGGAGGATCACTTGAGCCTAGGAATTTGAAACCGGCCTGGACAACATAACGATATCCAGTCTCTACAAAAAATTTAAAAACTGGCTGGGCATGGTGGCATGCATTTGTAGTCCCCAGCTACTTGGGAGGCTGAGGTGGGAGAATCACTTGAGCCCCAGAGGTCAAGGTTGCAGTAAGCCATGATCACACCATGGCTTACACAGCGAGACCCTGTCTAAAAAAAAAAGTGGCCAGGCACAGTGGCTCACGCCTGTAATCCCACTACTTTGGGAGGCCGAGGTGGGTGGATCACCTGAGTTCAGGAGTTGGAGCCCAGCCTGGCCAACATGGTGAAACCCCTTCTCTACTAAAAATAGAAAAAATTAGCCAGGCGTGGTGGTGCATGCCTATAGTCCCAGCTACTCGGGAGGCTGAGGCAGGAGAATCTCTTGAACCTCGGGGGGCAGAGGTGGCAGTGAGCCGAGATCACAACACTGCACTCTAGCCTGGGTGACAGAGCAAGACTCTGTCTCAAAAAAAGAAAGAAAAAAGCTTGTTAGGGTGCAGCCCCTATGATGGAACTGGTGGCTTTATAAGAAAAGGAAGAGTCTGGGTACAGTGGCTCACATCTGTAATCCCAGCACTTTTCGAGACTGAGGCAGGAGAATTGCTTGAACCCAGAAGGTCAAGACCAGCCTACCAGCCTGGACAATATAGTGAGACCCCACCTCTACAAATAACTT
Source organism: Theropithecus gelada (assembly GCF_003255815.1). Classification (NCBI taxonomy): domain Eukaryota; kingdom Metazoa; phylum Chordata; class Mammalia; order Primates; family Cercopithecidae; genus Theropithecus; species Theropithecus gelada. The sequence goes on along the minus strand of NC_037670.1, from coordinate 25,851,026 downwards.
TTTAAAATTAGCCAGATGTTGTGGTGTGTGCCTGTAGTCCCAGCTACTTGGGAGGCTGAGGTGGAAGGATTCCTTGAGCCCAGCAGGTTGAGCTTGTAGTGAGTCACGATCATGCTACTGCACTCCAGCCTGGGCAACAGAGTGAGACCCTATCTCCAAAAAAGTAAAGAAAGAAAAGAAGACACCTGAATGGCCATGCTCTTGCTTTCTGACCATGTGATGCTCTCTGTCATGTTAATGATGTAGCAAGAAGGCCCTCACCAGAGGCTCTTGGACCTCCCAGCCTCTAAATCCGCAAGAAATAATTTTCTAGGGCCAGGCACAGGGGCTCACACCTGTAATCCCAGCATTTTGGGAGTCTGAGGTGCATGGATCACTTGAAGTCAAGAGTTCAAGACCAGCCTGGCCAACATGGTGAAATCCCATCTCTACTAAAAACAAAAACAAAAACAAAAACAAAACAATTAGCCAGGCATGGTGGTGGGAACCTATAATCCCAGCTGCTCAGGAGACTGAGGCACAAGAATTGCTTGAATCCAAGAGGCAGAGGTTGCAGTGAGCTGAGATCACACCGCTGCACTCCAGCCTGGGAGACAGAGCAAGACTGTCTCAAAAAAAAGGAAAAAAGAAATATTTAAAAAAAAATAAATGACCCGGCCGGGCGCGGTGGCTCAAGCCTGTAATCCCAGCACTTTGGGAGGCCGAGACGGGCGGATCACGAGGTCAGGAGATCGAGACCATCCTGGCTAACACGGTGAAACCCCGTCTCTACTAAAAAATACAAAAAAACTAGCCGGGCGTGGTGGCGGGCGCCTGTAGTCCCAGCTACTCGGGAGGCTGAGGCAGGAGAATGGTGTAAACCCGGGAGGCGGAGCTTGCAGTGAGCTGAGATCCGGCCACTGCACTCCAGCCTGGGCGACAGAGCGAGACTCCGTCTCAAAAAAAATAAATAAATAAAAATAAATAGATAAATAAATAAATAAATAAAATAAATGACCCAGCATTAGATATTCTGTTACAGCCACAGAAAACAGACTAAGACAAGATTAACTGTGTGTTCCCCTGAAATTCATTTGTTGAAGCCTAATCTCAATGTGATGGTATTAGGATGTGGGGCTTTGGGGAGGTGATTAGGTCATGAGGGTAGAGCCCTCATAAATGGAATTAGTGCCCTTTTGAAAGAGGCCCCAGGGCCTGCCCTTCCACCCTGTGAGGACACAGTGAGAAGGCACCATCTGTGAACCGGAAAGCAGGCTATGGAATCTGCTGGTACCTTGATCTCAGACTTTCTAGCCTCCCAGGTATAGCCAAACTTACAGCCACAGTAATAGGCAGAGATTGTTCTGGGTTCTAGGAATACAAAGTAAAAAATAGATTTCCACTCTACTTGGGAAGTTAGATGAATACTTTTTTTTTTTTTTTTTTTTTTTTTTGAGACGGAGTCTCGCTCTGTCGCCCAGGCTGGAGTGCAGTGGCCGGATCTCAGCTCACTGCAAGCTCCGCCTCCCGGGTTCACGCCATTCTCCTGCCTCAGCCTCCAGAGTAGCTGGGACTACAGGTACCCACCACCTCGCCCGGCTAGTTTTTTGTATTTTTTAGTAGAGACGGGGTTTCACCGTGTTAGCCAGGATGGTCTCGATCTCCTGACCTCGTGATCCGCCCGTCTCGGCCTCCCAAAGTGCTGGGATTACAGGCTTGAGCCACCACGTCCGGCCTAGATGAATACTTTTTAAAAATACAATTTTTTTATTTAAAAGGCATTTATTGGCCAGGCGAGGTGACTCATGCCTGTAATCCCAGCACCTTGGGAGGCCAAGGCGGGAGGATCTCTTGAGGTTAGGAGTTTGAGACCAGCCTGGCCAATAAGGTAAAACCCCATCCCTACTAAAATTACAAAAATTAGCCGATGTGGTGATGCACGCCTGTAATCCCAGCTACTCGGGAGATTAAGGCATGAGAATCACTTGAACCCAGGAGGCAGAGGTTGCAGTGAGCAGAAATATGCCACTGCACTCCATTCTGGGTAACAGAGCAAGACTCTGTCTTGAAAAATAAAATAAAATAAATAAATAAGATAAAATAAAGAATATAAAATGCACTTATTGCCTGTTATGTACTCAACATTGTTCTATCAGTACACAGCCAAGGGTGAAATAGGCCAAGGCTAGAAATGAACAAAGTTATTTACTCACAGAAAACGGGCAGTGGGCTAGGCATATTTACTCCTGTTTATTTCAAACGTTAGAAGAGAATTCCTGTACATTTCTAGGAACCATAGGTGCCCAGGATACCACCACTTTTTCTTCCTCACATTCTTCATGTTTCTCTAGCCGCAGAGCAAAATATAGATAGGAAAACACTATCTACAGTGTTCAACACAATAAGAACCCGGAGAGGCAGAGGAAACTGGATGGGTCTGAATTCCAACTCATCAGAACAGAAGCTGAGTTTCAGTGTGACCCAGAGCCTGAATAGTTTTCATTTAGGATTGGTCAAAATGAGTTCCAGGCTGGGAGCATGGTGGCTCATACCTGTAATCCCAGTACTTTGGGAAGCTGAGGTGGGAGGATCAATTGAGTTTGGGAGTTTGAGACCAGCTCAGGCAATATAGTGAGACCCTATCTCTACAGAAAATTTAAAAAGTAGGCATGATGGTACATACCTGTAGTCTCAGCTACTTGCGAGGCTGAGGTGGGAGGATCACTTGAGCCAAGGAGGTCGAGGCTGCAGTAAGCCGTGATCACGCCACTGCACTCTAGCCTGGGTGACAGAGTGAGACCCTGTCTCAAAAAAAAAAAAAAGAAAAAAATGAGTTCTGCATCTTTCTCACAGCCTCTCTATGAATTGAGAGATGACATAGGATGACTGTTTTTTGTTTTGTTTTGTTTTGAGACTGAGTCTTGCTCTGTTGCGCAGGCTAGAGTAGTGCAGTGGCACGATCTTGGCTCACTGCAACCTCCACCTCCCGGGTTCAAGTGATTCTCCTGCCTCAGCCTCCTGAGTAGCTGGGATTACAGGTGTGCACCACCACGCCTGGCTAATTTTTGTATTTTTGGTAGAGACAGAGTTTCACCCTGTTGGCCAGGATGGTCTCAGTCTCCTGACCTCATGATCCACCCGCCTTGGCTTTCCAAAGTGCTGGGATTGCAGGCGTCAGCCACCACACCCAGCCAGGATGATTTTTTTTTTTTTTTGAGATGGGTGGAGTCTTGCTCTGTCGCCCAGGCTGAAGTGCAGTGGCCGGATCTCAGCTCACTGCAAGCTCCGCCTCCCATGTTTACCCCGTTCTCCTGCCTCAGCCTCCCGAGTAGCTGGGACTACAGGCGCCCGCCACCTCGCCCAGCTAGCTTTTTGTATTTTTTAGTAGAGACGGGGTTTCACCGTGTTAGCCAGGATGGTCTCTATCTCCTGACCTCGTGATCCACCCATCTCGGCCTCCCAAAGTGCTGGGATTACAGGCTTGAGCCACCGTGCCCGGCTGAGGATGATTTTTTTAACCATGTGTTTGCCACCTTCTCCGCGGCCTCTGCTGCTCAGCCTATGAATAGTTAGGTTGGTCGGCCATCTACAATTTATCTTTCATATCTTTCCCCCAGAAAGCCAGTGTACCTGTGATGCGAGATCAATCCTGACAGCTCACAGAACGAGTCTGGTCTTCTGCAGAGCACACTTGCTAAGTCCCAGACTCTGCAGTAAGCCTGGCTGGCTTCGCGTTACACCCCTGATCTTCGGGGTGACTTTGAAGTAATGATTGAGCTTCTCTATGACTCAGTTTCCTCACCTCAAAAATATGGATAACCTACTGTCTCCCTTACATGCTTATTGTCAGGACTGAGTAAATTCACATCCATAAACCACAGTCCCTGGCACACAGTACATGCTCTATAAATGTTAAAGTGATAGTTACTATATTAGCTATTATTAGTGCAGTAGACATGTCCCTGCCTGAGCTTCCATTATCTTGTCTGCAAAATGAAGAGATGAACCAGGAATGAGATTAAAGTTCTCTTCTAGCTCTGAAATCTGCAAGTCTGGCTTCCCTGATTTGCTTCATCCATTTTTTTTTTCCCCACATGGCACTATATGTGCCCAGGCAATATGTAACGAATAGGAGTTTCTTCTATTTTCTTATAGACACAATTAGAAGAGTGAATTTCATTACACTGACAAACTCAGGGACCAGGCTGGGCGCGATGGCTCACACCTGTAATCCCTGCATTTTGGGAGGCCGAGGTGGGTGGATCACTTGAGGCCAGGAATTTGAGACCAACCTGGGCAACATGGTGAAACCCTGTCTCTACTGAAAAGACAAAAATAGCCAGGTGTGGTAGTGCACACCTGCAGTCCCAGCTACTCAGGAGGCTGAGGCAGGAGAATCACTTGAACCGGGAGACGGAGGTTGCAGTGAGCTGAGACCACAGCACTGCACACCAGTCTGGGCAACAGAGTGAAACTCCAGCTCAAAAAAAAAAAAAAAATTGACCACACACTGGGCGGCTTACAACAACAGCAGTGTCTTGTCTCACAGCTCTGGGGCCAAAGTCTGAAACCCAGGTGCCTGCAGCGTTGTTTCCTTGCAGAGACTCTTGGGGAGAATCAGTCCCATGCCCCGTCCCTCTCCTTGCATCTGGTGTTGCCAGCAGGCCTTGTGTGCCTTGGCTTCTAGAGGCTTCACTCCAGTCTCTGCCTCTGTCTTCTCACAGCTTTCTTCTCCGTGTGTCTCTGTGTTTCGAATCTCCTTCCGCCTTTCTCTTATAAGGACACTTGTCGTTGGATTTAGGTCCCACCCTGTGTTGGTCTGTTTTGTGCTGCTATAATACAATGCCAGAGACTAGGTAATTGATAAAAAATGGAAATGGATTTCATATAGTTCTGGAGGCTGGGAAGCCCAAGGTCAAGGCACTGGCAGTTTTGGTGTCTGGTGAATTGGGCGGATCCCTTGAGGCCAGGAGTTCGAGACCAGCCTAGCTAACATAATGAAACCCCATCTCTACTAAAAATACAAAAATTAACTGGGTGTGGTGGCACACCCCTGTAATCCCAGCTACTCGGGAGGCTGAGGCACAAGAATTGCTTGAACCCGGGAGGCAGAGGTTGCCGTGAGCCGAGATTGCGCCACTGCACTCCCGCCTGAGTGACAGAATGAGACTCCATCTCAAACAAAACAAAACAAAACAAACAAACAAAAAACTTAAAAAAAAAATCCCAAAACAAATATATCTCTTATTTCCACGGAACAAATATACAAATATCCTTTTTTGGTCTTAAATATTTTAGAAAATAACATCAAAAGCAATAACAACCTCTTGTAGCTTCTAAAAGAGCTTTGAGAGTTGCAGAACACTTAGGAGCAGAGAGCAGGAAATACGGTCTGACTAAACAGAAGAAAAGGAAATTACCATTTCCCTGCTTGTCTTCAGCACTGTTTATGTAAAAATATTCTGACCTCTTAGATGTTCTGAGTTTCAGGATCCTCCTCCTAGGCAGACCGGAAAGCTTCAGGGCTGACATCTTTACTTTTTGTTTCCAGGCAACAATGGAGAGTCAGCATATGAAGAAGAATTTTTAATTAAAGACAGCAGGGAAAGAAATAGAATCTCCATTTTATTTAACTCTTGGGAAGGGAGGGTTTCACACACTGACCTTCAGCAGTTTTTCCCAGTTCATAAGCCAGGGGCCTAATTAAGTTTCTTTAGATTTCTGCCCCTTCCCCAATTTACTTCCTGTATCATAAAGGTCTTCCATGGACCCAAATAAAGTTTAAGAAATACTTGAAAATACCTGGTAACACAAAAGGTCTTTGAATTCCCAACTACCTCAATGGCAATTTCATTTCATTCACTGTATTTTAATTCCTCCACCTGCAGAAAGAAAAACTAAAAAACAAACAAACAAAAAACCCTCTTTTTACATTATCAATAAATTTATTTTTCCTTAAATACATTTTCAACAAAAACATGCATAGTTATGGATTTTAATTATGGTTTATGTAGCTACATTCTACCTCCCCGAGGACAGATTATCCACATAAATTATTTGGAATTCTTCTACTAAGGAAATTTGTCTATTCTCCCCATATTTTCATTTATTCAATATTTACTGATATCAACATAATCTCAAGAATATTTATTTTATACCTCGCATTATAAACAGATACTACTTTATTTTGTTGCTCAAATTGTCCCAGCTTTGGCCATGGTGGTCTTATATCATACTTGGCCGAAGGAAAAAAAAAAATAAGAGAAAATAGAGTGTCTACTGTCTGCAGGTGCTGAGTTTGGTCTTTTTGCTCTTTAAATTTATTTTTATTTTATTTTATATTTATTTTTCTGAGACCGAGTCTCACTCTGTCATTTGGGCTGGTGTATGGTGGCGCAATCTTGGCTCACTGCAACTTCCACCTCCTGGGTTCGAGCAATTCTCCTGCCTCAGCCTCCGGAGTAGCTAGGATTACAAGTGCCCACCACCACGCCCAGCTAATTTTTTGTATTTTTTTTTTTAGTAGTGATTGGGTTTCACCATGTTGGCCTGGGCTGGTCTCAAACTCCTGACCTAATGTGATCCACCTGCCTCAGCCTCCCAAAGAGCTGGGATTACTGGCGTGACACACGCCCAGCCCCTCAAATTTATTTTTAGTGGTGCTCACTTTCATTTTTTTCTTTTTCTTTTCTCTTTTTTTTTTTTTTGAGATGGAGTCTCACTCTGTCGCCCAGGCTGGAGGGCAATGGTGCAGTCTCAGCTCACTGCAACCTCCACCTCCCGGGTTCAAGCGATCCTCCGAGTAGCTAGGACTACAGGTGTGTGCCACCACATGCGGGTAATTTTTTTATTTTTAGTAGAGACGGGGTTTCACTGTGTTGGCCAGGCTGGTCTTGAACTCCTGACCTCACGATCCACCTGCCTTGGACTTCCAAAGTGCTGGGATTATAGGGGTGAGTCATGGTGCCAGGCCGTGGCATTCACTTTCTACAGCCCAGGTACCTGACAGGAACTCAAGTCCTGCTTCTTTGTACCGGTTACTTAACCTCTGCGAACTCGTTTCTTAGTAAACTGAGGATAATGCCTGATTTGCAGGATTTGAGGGAGGATTATAAATTAATGTATGCTCCAGAAAAGACCAAATGATTTTTACTTCTGTGAGGTGCCTGGAATGGTCAAATGCATAGATACAGAAAGCGGGATGGTGGTTACCAATGGCAGGGGGTGGGGAATGAGGAGTTACTGTTTCACGGGTACAGAGTTTTGGTTTGGGATGATGAAAAAGTTCTGGAGATGGGGGGATTGGAGATGCACAACGATGTGAGTGGACTTACTGCCACTGAATTGTACATTTGAAAATGGTTAAAATGGTAAATTTTATGTTATGTACCTTTTACCATAATAAAAAGTAATATATTCATTGTTGAAAATTTAGAAAACAAGTTTTAAAGCCCCTCCAAATCTTCAGTAATGTCAGCACTCAGCAGGTCCTTCTGCTGTATTTGTAGCCTTTGAATATAGTTCACATCCTAGGCATACAGTTTCGTTCTTTTCACATTGTGTCACGTTTTTCCCCATGCTGTTCAAAACTCTGTAAACATATTTTTATTAGCTGCATACTATTCTACCATCATTTATTTACTCATTGCCATATTTTTGGATGTAGTTTTTCAACAGTGTAAGCAGCACTCTCTGGTTAAATACATCTTCATTCCCATTTCAAAATACTTCTATAGCATAGACACAAGCAGAATTACTGGGACAAAAGGTGAACTTTCATTTTCGTTGTGCTTTTTTTGAGATAGGATCTTAAGGTCTTGCTCTGTTGCCCAGGCTGGAGTGCAGTGGCATGATCATGGCTCACTACAGCCTGCAACTCCTCCGCTCAAACAGTCCTCCCACCTCAGCCTCCTGCGTAGCTGGGACCACAGGCATGTATCACCACACCCGGCCTGGGTGAATATTTTTATGGCACATGATGCACCTTATGAAACTTTTTCATTGCATTGCCACCAGCTACCTAGAAGACACTTGTTTAAAAACATTCACACTAAGCCAGGCGTGGTGGTGCACACCTGTAGTCCTAGCTACTTGGGAGGCTGAGGTGGGAGGATCATTTGAACCTGGAAAGTCAAGGTTGCAGTGAGCAGTGATCATGCCACTGTACTCCAGCCTGGGCAACAGAGCAAGACTCTGTCTCAAAAAACAAACACAATGAAAACACCCCTTCTGTACCCGGTTGCCCAGTGTTCTTTAGTTTTCTTCTCTTTTTTAAAAAAATTATATATATATATTTGAGAAAAATAACAGCATCTCACTTTGTGGCCCAGGCTGGGCTGTAGTGGTGTGATCATGTCTTACTGCAGCCTTGACTTCCCTGAGCTCAGGTAATCCTCCCACCTCAGCCTCCTGAGTAGCTGGGACCACAAGCACACTCCATCATGCCTGGCTAATTTTTGTATTTTTGTAGAGACCGGGTTTCACTGCATTGGCCAGGCTGGTCTGGAACTCTTGACCTCAAGTGATCTGCCCGCCTCTGCTTCCCAAAGTGCATGGATTACAGGAGTGAGCCACCGCGCCCTGCCCAGTGTTCTTGTAAAACCCTGTTCTGCATTTAGATGAAATATGGTAAATTGTTGCAACCTGGTCCACTAACGTTCTTTACCTCCTAGCCTCCTCCTATTAATTCCCCCCTCTTAAATGTTTGCCTTATTTAGATTTAATTATTGTTGCTCAGAATCTTTTTTTTTTTTTTTTTTGAGATGGAGTCTCCCTCTGCCGCCCAGGCTGGAGTGCAGTGGCCAGATCTCAGCTCACTGCAAGCCCTGCCTCCTGGGTTTACGCCATTCTCCTGCCTCAGCTTCCCATGTAGCTGGGACTACAGGCGCCCGCCACCTCCCCCGGCTATTTTTTTGTATTTTTCAGTAGAGACGGGGTTTCACTGTGTTAGCCAGGATGGTCTCGATCTCCTGACCTCGTGATCCACCCATCTCGGCCTCCCAAAGTACTGGGATTACAGGCTTGAGCCACCGCGCCCGGCCGTTGCTCAGAATCTTAATGAAAAAAATGAGAAAACGCTGTAATCTCTGAAGTTCCTCGATTTTTTTTTTTTTTTTTTTTTTTGAGACAGAGTCTCCTTGTTGCCCAGGCAAGAGTGCACTGGTGTGATCTCGGCTCACTGCAACCTCTGCCTCCCGGGTTCAAGCGATTCTCCTGCCTCAGCTTCCCATGTAGCTGGGACTACAGGCGCCCGCCACCACGCCCGGCTATTTTTTTTGTATTTTTCTTAGTAGATACAGGGTTTCATCATGTTGGCCAGGCTGGTCTCAAACTCCCGACTTCAGGTGATCCACCCGCCTCGGCCTCCCAAAGTGCTGAGATTACAGGCATAAGCCACTGCGCCTTGCCGAAGTTCTTTGATTTTGTGTGTGTGTGTGTGTGTGTGTGTGTGTGTGTGTGTGTGTGTCAAAGGGAATCTCGCTGTCTCCCCGGCTGGAGTGCAGTGGTACACTCTCGGCTCACTGCAACCTCCGCCTCCCAGGTTCAAGCGATTCTCCTGCCTCAGCCTCCCAAGTAGCTGGGATTACAGGCGCCTGCCACCACGCCCGGCTAATTTTTGTATTTTTAGTAGAGACTGGATTTCATCATATTGGCCAGACTGATCTCGAACTCCTGACTTCAAGCGATCCGTCTGCCTCCGTCTCCCAAAGTACTGAGATTACAGGTGTGAGCCACCGTGCCCGGCCTAGTTCTTCGATTTTTTAACATCCACCACTGTAACTTAACGTATATAAAGTAACTACACCTGAGGAGCCCGGGAGTCCAGGCCCGCGGCCCTCCAGCGCCTTTGGCGTTCTGTCGCAGTGCACTACGCGTGAAAACCGCAGCGGAGCTCCAGCGACCCCCGCGGCCCAGGCTCGCGAGGGAAGTGTCCCCAGGGTCGGGCAAGGTCACTCCCGCCGGTCGGGAGGCGCTTTCTAAGCCTGACTGGGGCTAACCGAAGGAGAAGCCCGCCGCTCCCGGCTTTATTAAAAATTCGCTTACTTTCCAAGGCCGCCAACGGTGGGAAAGGTGTGCTCGTAGCATCCCTCTTGCTCGGTTCCATCCCTGGCATTCTGTCTCCTGGAAGGGTCGCCGCGCTCCACCCCACCCGCTTCGCCACGGGTTCGAGTCCTGGCGTCCGGGCGTCCGGGAGCCCGCTGTCCAGCACCGAAGGCAAGGTCGGTCCAAGCGGACCTGAGGATTCAGTGGATGTCCCCCAAGCCCCGTGGCCGCTCTAAGGCGGTAGAAGCGAGATTCCCCGGAAACCCAGGGAACCTGATGCTCGCACAGGACCAAAGCCCGAGGCCGCGGGGACCACGGAGGGACGGAGAAGCCGGGACTCCTCACATCCCACATCCGGCAGGGGAAGCCCAGCGGGTGAGCGCGGGTCCCCTCAGTCCCCGAGGGAGTGCGCCCGACGGAAACGCCCCTCGCCCGCGGGCCTCGCTTTCCTCTCCCGCGTCCTTGGGTCACTTCCCGCTGTCTCCAGCCCGAGCCCGTGGCCCCAATCTCTGGTACCTCCCTACTCTGGTCACCCTTTCCCTGGTGCCCCCTCCCCGGCTTTTCTTTGTCCCGTCCCCACCCTTGCCCGGGGCTGTCGGACTCCCCTCTTTGACACCCGGCGCCACCTCCTCGAGCTTTTCTCGTCCCCTCCCCATTCCCGGCTCCCTGGTCCCCTCCCGGAACTTTTCTGGACCTCTCCGCTCCTCCGCCCCGGGCTTTCCCTCTGCGCTCTGCGGCCCCCTCAGCACCCTTCCCGGAGCTCCTCGGGTCCTGCCCCCTCCCGGTGGTTGCCCGCGCCGCCCCGCCCCCGTTTTTAAACCTGGCGCGCGGGTAGGTGAGCGCGCTAGCCCGAGTAGATCCAGGCGCGCTCGGAGGCCGGCGCCGCAGCAGGGGGCGCGGGCTCCGCTGGCACCATGGAGTCCGAGGCGGCGGCCGGAGCCCGGAAGGCGCGGGGGCGCGGCTGTCACTGCCCCGGGGACGCTCCCTGGAGGCCTCCGCCACCGCGCGGGCCGGAGAGGTGAGGGTGGCCCCGCGCCCCCGTGGACGCGCGGAGAGGCGCGCGCGGTGGCGGTGCGGGGTGCGCAGCGAGCGGGAGCCTGGGGCGCCGCTGAACCCCGGATTCCCAGCAGAGCTCCCGAGCTCGACGGCGACGCCAAGCAAGCTCCTGAGCCGGCAGCCGGGTTCCCGGGAGGAGCTCTGAGTTCTCCCGGTTCCAACGCACAGCTCTGAAGTGCGGAGGCCCAGGATGTAGCTGGCCAGGAAAGGGGCCGACGCTTCCGTGTAGAGGAGATCTCAATTCGCCGGCCGGGGACACTGAAGTCTCGGGCTTCTAAGCCAGCCTTGCAAAGGCAGTCTCTCACTTTGACACTTTCTCGGTAGCCGTTTCTGTTGTCCCTGGATTGGAGGCTCAGCGTTCGCTGTCCCTGGGCACCAACCCTTTTAAAGACAGTAACGTTGTAGGAAATCAGATTAGCCAGGGAGGTAGGGAAGGGACCGGGTAGGCCGGGTGGGCCAGGTAGCCAGGCAGGACAAAGATTCCCTTTTTTTTTTTTTTTTTTTTTTTTGAGATAGGGTCTCACTGTGTCACCGAGGCTGGAGTGCAGTGGCGTGATCTTGCTCACGGGAACCTCCGCCTCCGGGGTTCAAGGGATTCTCCTGCCTCAGCCTCCTGTGTAGCTGGGATTACAGGTGCCCACTACCACGCCCCGCTAATTTTTGTATTTTTAGCAGAGACGGGGTTTCGCCATGTTGGCCAAACTCCTGACCTCGAGTGATCCACTAACCTTGGCCTCCCAAAGTACTGGAATTAGAGGCGTGAGCCACCGCGCCTAGCCCTCTTTTTTTTGTTTGCTTGTTTTTCATCCTACAACTCTGTAAAATCATCTCTGTAGAATCAAGCTCCTTCAGTGACCGAGGTGGCGTGATTGAAATTAACCAGGGACAAAGTCGCCAGCTATAGTTGGGGAACCCCGAATTGAAGAATTCAGCCAGGATTTGCTGGGAGAGAAATCTCTCAACTAATGGGTTCCCGGATAATAGTGTGAGATTCAGGACTTCCATTCTCAAAGCTTAACTGGAGGCAGAGAACTGGGGACGTAGCAGGAGAGAAAAAAACACAAATGGCAGTAATTTATCCACAGCCCTGAGAACTTGAGAGAAAGTTCCTGGGGGTCCAGTGCCTCTTTTTCAGGCAGGCACTGGAAATAAGATTAACTCTCCTGGCATAGTGTGAAGGCAGCAGAAGTGCCCAGGGTTCACTCTCTCTGGCGCTTGCCGTTCCAGCCCCGCGCCCTGGCGACCTTGGATCCAGACACCTGGAGATGCTGAGCTGACCAGAACGGGAAGGCCGGTAAGGTTCAGTATGGGCATTGTAGGTAACCCCTCCAGCCAGAAAGTGGCACCGTCTTTTAAAATAAAGGGACCGTGTCCCTCCTACGCAGGGCCCTCCCTTGGCCATCTAACCCAGGAGCGCCTCGGGGTCTGGGAGTTGGAACCTGAATAAGTAAGGTGTTAATCAGACCTGAGTCGCATTATAGATTGGGCTCCTGTTAGCTTCTCCTTCCTAAAAAAGTAAACCCACTGTAAAATCATAGTCATAGGCCGGGCGCGGTGGCTCGGGCCTGTCTCAGCATTTTGGGAGGCTGAGGCGGGTAGATAACCTGAGGTCAGGAGTTCGTGGCGAAACCCTGTCTCTACTAAAAATACAAAAATTAGCCGGGCGTGGTGGTGCACACCTGTAATCCCAGCTACTCTGGAGGCTGAGGCGGGAGAATTGTTAGAACCCGGGAGGCGGAGGTTACAGGGAGTGGAGATCGCGCCACTGCACTCCAGTGTGGGCGACAGAGCAAGATTCATCTCAAAAAAAAAAAAAAAAAAAAAAGCATAGTCGTTTCATGGGAATTATAAGGGATGACCTCCGTGTTGGGCTTTCTTCTGCAAAGCAACAGGTTGGGAGGGGAGGGGAGAAGGCTGCCACTATCCCTTGCCTTAGAGAAAAGCTGAGTGCACCATTAGCGTTGGGCCGGTGCCACAGAGCAAATAGGACTGAGCCCCGGCTGAGGTGCCCAGAGTTGCTGTTAAAAGCCCCCCACCCAGCGTCTGGCCCTTTCTGAAGCACTTTCAGCCCCGTCAAGCACTCCTGGGGTATCTCATGTTGTCTGAGCAAATACACTCAAGCAGAGGGCTTTGTGGGCAAGATTAATTACCTCGACCATTCTTTTGTTACTCTGCATCGGTAACTCAGTTGCTTTATACTTACTGATGTAATGATTTGCTTTCATAGAATTTACCTTTCCTTTGTTATATTTTAAAATATAAATTGATGACTTTTATTTAAATTTTTTTGATGACTCTTAAAACACTGAAGAATTAGGCTGGGAAAGACGATGTATTTAATTTACAAAACACGTGTTATGTGGCCTAACGTGCAGTTATTTGTAATGTGGTAAGAAAACTTGAGTGTGGGAAAGCAGACCACTGTATTTTGATATTCACAGCACTTTAATCTGAATATTGGGAATTTTAATTTACTTCAAAGAAGGAAGCAGATAAAAGATAAATCAATTAACAAGAGATATGATTTTTAGTCCCCAATTTTTATACATATATCTAAATAATGTAAAATAATTCCTTCTTTTGCATTCAAACTTAGTTCTTAAACATAAAATTTAAAGGTGCTTGTGTGAAAATACAGATGTTTACAATTATCCAGTTTTCTTTTAAATGAAATGGGTGTGGAAGCTATTAGTTGTTTGCAGGAATAAAAATACGATAGCACACTTCCTAAGTAAGACGGATGGTTTTGGGTTTGTTTTCTGTTATGATAAGGACGTCTGTGAGAAAAATTAACTTGCAGAGAAATGTTGAACTTTAGTAACTTTTTCACTGATCGGCAGGTAGTCTGTCACGCCGAAGTAGTTCTGTCCGCGGATGTGGGTGTGGGAAGAGTTGGTGTTCCCTGGGGGCTGTAGAGCCCGCCACGCCCCTCCCCCAACCCGGGGCACGTACTTTGCAGGGCCCAGCTGGTTGCTCAGAGCGGCCAGCGCCAGTCTGTGCTCTGGTACTGTGCACCGCGCTGGGTTCTCTGCAGCCCAGCGACTAGAGCTGCCTAGCGCGGAGAAGGAACGCCTCTTGCTCAACAGCGCCCTCCCCCGACAAAGCAGGATAATTCCCCAGCTCCCAAGCCCTCTTCTGTATTTCTCAAAAATGCCATTGGCTAGAGTGGCGGTGAGGAGGGCTAACGCCTGGTGACCTGTACCAGGGCTCCTGGCAAGCAAAGCAAAACTAGAATAAAACCTCAAGTAGGCCAGGCGCGTGGCTCACCCCTGTAATCTCAGCACTTTGGGAGGCCCAGGTGGTCGGATCATCTGAGGTCAGGAGTTTAACCTGATGAACATGGTGAAACTGCGTCTCCACTAAAAATACAAAAGTTAGCCAGGTGGTGGTGGCGTGCGCCTGTAATCCCAGCTACTCGGGAGGCTGAGACAGGAGGATCGCTTGAACCTGGGAGGCAGAGGTTGCAGTGAGCTGAAATCCGGACATTGCAGTCTAGTGTGGGCGACAGAATGAGACCCTGTCTCAAAAACAAAAACGACAACAACAAAAAACCCCAAAGAAATCCTCAAGTAGAGGGAAGGCCTCAAGGCCCTGTGCTCTGAGCAGCAGGGTCACCCTCACCCACTTCATGCCCCTACAACCCCTAGGGACCTATGTCCCTCCCCTACCTGCACCTTTTTTTATCTCTGTTGCGTTTCCCTCCTGGCCACTTGCGGGCACTGCCAGGGAGGCAGTTTCCTGGAAAACATCAGGGACTGTTTGTTCTCCTGGGCCTGTCCTATCTGCCAGGCTCCCACACCTTAGCCCTAGGCCGGTCAGAGACTCAAACGGTGAGGAGAGGGCTGACCCCTACTGAAAGCCTCTCTGCACCTGTCGGTCCTCCGGCTCACAGGAAAACACACTCGCACATACCTTAAACACAGTGCTTGCCTTGTGCACATTTCTGTTCTCGCGTTTCATTATAAGATGTGAATATTTAGACATGTCCCTCACTGAACAAAGGATCCTTTTGGAAAACAATCAGAATATTTGTGGTATACTTTTTTTTTTTTTTTTTTTTGAGGCGGAGTCTCGCTCTGTCTCCCAGGCTGGAGTGCAGTGGTGCAATCTCAGCTCACTGCAACCTCCACCTCCCGGTTCAAGCGATTCTCCTGCCTCAGCCTCCAAGTAGCTGGGATTACAAGAGTGCGCCACCATGCCCAGCTAATTTTTGTATTTTTAGTAGGGACGGGGTTTCACTATGTTGGCCAGGCTGGTCTGGAACTCCTGACCTCAGATAGTGATCTGCCCGCCTCCACCTCCCAAAGTGCTGATAATTACAGGCATGAGCCGCTGCACCCTGCCTAGCATAAAACTTTTAAAGCTGCATATGTTTGTGGAGTAAAGTTTTTAAAGTGGGTAAAGGTGTGCCGAATGTTTTAACAGGGTCCAGTTAGAACTGGACGATTTACAGAAGCTATCCTTTCTCTGACACCTGCCACTGCCAAGTTAGGCCCTGTCTGATCGCAGGGCACCAAATAGCCTTCAGCAGGGCAGGATTGCTTGTGGCCATAAAGTAAGCCTGAGGAATTAGGAGTGTTTTATAATTACGAACAGAGCTTAACAAAGAAGCAGCTTCCTGTAGCCCCCAAAGAGTGAACAACTTTATGGAAAAGATTTTGTTCCAAAGAGCCTCATCACTTTCTTAGCTCATCACAGTGAATTATGAAAATATGGCTGGAGCCGGGCGCAGTGGCTCACACCTGTAATCCCAGCAATTTGGGAGGCCGAGGTGGGAGGATCACGGTCAGGAGATCGAAACATGGTGAAACCCCGTCTCTACTAAAAATACAAAAAAATTAGCTGGGCGTGGTGGCGGGTGCCTGTAGTCCCACCTACTAGGGAGGCTGAGACAGGGGAATCGCTTGAATCTGGGAGGTGGAGGTTGCAGTGAGCCGAGATCACGCCACTGCACTCCAGCCTGGGTGAGCAGAGTGAGACTCCGTCTCAAAAACAAAAAAAAAAAAAGAAAGAAAATATGGCTGGTAAAATGTAATGTCTGCAGAGGCTCCTTATAGGCTAATTTGCTCATGAATGTCATGTGCACATTGCCCCCACCCCCCGCCCCAGCGTCCCTGCAGGATGGAATGGCGTGGAGATTCACGGTGTCAAACTCCTTCCTTGTCAGGCCATAGTAAGTTTTGTCCTGTTCCTCATCTGGTTCCAATTGAACTCTGGAATCTGAAGATTTGGGGTTTCTGATGCACCGCTCCAGGCCATTTCAGCTCTTTATAAATTTATTTATTTATTTTTGAGACGGAGTCTCGCTCTGTCGCCAGGCTGGAGTGCAGTGGTGTGATCTCAGCTCACTGCAACCTCTGCTTCCCAGGTTCAAGTGATTGTCCTGCCTCAGCCTCTCGAGTAGCTGGGACTACAGGCACACACCACCTTGCCCAGCTAATTTTTTTGGTATTTTTAGTAGAGATGGGGCTTCACCATGTTGGCCAAGATGGTCTCGATCTCTTTTTTTTATATTTTTTGAGACGGAGTCTCGCTCTTGTTGCCCAGGCTGGAGTGCAATGGCACAATCTTGGCTCACCACAACTTCCGCCTCCTGGGTTCAAGTGATTCTCCTGCCTTAGCCTCCTGAGTAGCTGGGATTACAGTCATGTGCCACCACACCTGGCTAATTTTGTATTTTTTAGTAGAGACGGGGCTTCACCGTGTTGGCCAGACTAGTCTTGAACTCTTGACCTCAAGTGATCTGCCCACCTGGGCTTCCCAAAGTGCTGCGATTACAGGAGTGAGCCATAGCACCCAGCCTGAGTTCACATCCTGCCCTCATCCAGAAGCTCTTCACCATCAATTGCCAAGACTGGTTCCTCCAAGCCCTTTCTACGTCAGCCTCATCTGTGCACAGCTCCCTGCGGCCACTGCTCTCCTTGAAATACGGATCTGATAGTTGGACTCCCTGACTCAAAAATCCACCTCCAGTTCCTGTATCCAGAGTCAAACCTAAACTCAACAGTGGGTATTCAAGGCAAATGTCACTGTTTGAGCCCTTTGCCCATCACAGTGTCTCACTGGTACCATGCCAAGCTCCTCACCGCTCCCCACCTGCGCCCTCTATTTTCCTGCCACTCTGAATTTTTTTTGAGACGGAGTCTCGCTCTGTTGTCCAGGCTGGAGTGCAGTGGCAGGATCTTGGTTCACTGTAACCTCCGCCTCCCAGGTTCAAGTGATTCTTGTACCTCAGCCTCCCGAGTAGCTGGGATTACAGGCATGCACCACCACGTCCACACCCAGCTAAATTTTGTATTTTTAGTAGAGACAGGGTTTCACCATGTTGGTTAGGCTGGTCTCGAACTCCCAACCTCAGGTAATCCACCTGCCTCAGCCTTCCAAAGTGCTGGTATTACAGGCATGAGCTACCGTGACCGGTACTGCCACTCTGAATTTGATGCTCTCCTCTGCCAAAATAGTCTTAGAATCGCAAACCCACATGCCACAGATGTCTCTGCGAGGCCCTCCATGAGCCTGTTCCTGATCTTCCTTCATGCTTAGAATCATGGGTGTCTCACCATGTGATGCTTTGTAGTATGGTTATTTGCACACATGTGAGTTTCTGTGCATTAGATGGTAAAATGCTGGACCAAGGCACTGTGTCTGACTCCTTTCATCGGAATTCTTCACAGTGCCTGGGACATTTTGGGCCGCAGTAACAGAAACTGATACTGATAAAGTGTCTAAATGCTCTACAATTGATACTGATATGAACAATTGCAGGCGACTTATGTTCTGTGGTTTAAAACCTCAGGATGTCACCTTCCAATGCTCTTGCACTGTCTCTGTGTTTGTATGTGTCTGTCGTTACAGCTTGAACCTAGGGCTGACCAACACGCTTTTGGATCAAAGGGAGCCTTTGGGTTTCAGCATCCTGTAAGGTAATATATGACTTCACAACAAGTAATCTGTAATTTCCTTTTAATATAGGCGTAAATACACTTTAGTGTCTTCAACCACATAGATTTTCAACAAAGTGGAAAATAATTCAATATATTCTTTGGTATTGTTTAGTTTCCTTATACCAAGGATATTTTGTTGGATTTCTGGAATCCATTCATGTATTCATCCATTTGGTGTTTTCTGCAAAGTGCAGTTAGCCTCTCTCTTTTCTCTATACTTTTTATTTCTACTTCTCATTACATATTATGCCTTGTATTGTATTTATATAATTGCATATGAATTATATATGCATATATAAAAACTTAGATATTGAGGTATATTTCTATTGTCCTACCAGGATATAAGCTAGTGTACTGTCTAGTGCAAAGTCGACCTTCAAAATCTGTATGTTGAGGGTGGGCATGGTGGCTCATGCTTGTAATCCCAGCATTGGGAGGCTGAGGCGGGCAGATCACCTGAGGTCAGGAGTTCGAGACCAGACTGACCAACATGGTGAAACCCCGTCTCTACTAAAAATACAAAAAAATTAGCTGGGCATGGTGGCGGGTGCCTGTAATCCCAGCTACTTGGGAGGCTGAAGCAGGAGAATCACTTGAACGTGGGAGGTGGAAGTTGCAGTGAGCTGAGATCGCACCATTGTACTCCAGCCTGGATGACAAGAGCAAAACTCTGTCTCCAAAAAAACAAAACAAAAAAATCTATGTGTTGAGTAAATGATTGGCTCCAGCACAGTGGGTGCCAAGCACCTTTGAGAGAGCCTTTTCCTCCTGCCTCTGAAGTGTGTGTCGTGGTCCTGGTGGTGACCAGAATTCTCACTGCTGTATCCATCTACACTCCGTCCATTTTAGACAAGTGGCTCATGTTTAGGATTTCTGCCTGTCTCTCTGTCTCTGTCTCTTATTCTCTGTCTTTCTCCATCTCCTTTACTAAAATTAACCTTGCCTGGGCCGCCTCCACTCCTCCAGGTGCCTTTGCCTTGGTTACTCTGTAAGACTGGAAAGCTGAATACAACCCGAAGACACTCATGTGTAGGCATGAAGCTCAGACCCCTCAGACTGGTTAGAAGGAAGCTTTCCTTGTATGCCTTACACCAATAGTTTTCTTTTCTCTTCTGACGTCTCACTCTGTCACCCAGGTTGGAGTGCAGTGGTACAATCTCAGCTCACTGCAACCCCTGCCTCCTGGGCTTAAACGATCCTCCCACTTCACCCTCCTAAGTGGCTGGGACCACAGGTATGTGCCACCATGTTCTGCTAAGTTTGTAATTTTTTGTAGAGACAAGGTCTCACTATATTGCCCAGACTGGTCTTGAACTTCTGGGCTCAAGCTATCCTCTTCCCTAGGCTTCCCAAAGTGTTGGGATTACAGGCATGAGCCACTGCTACTGGCCACACCAATGGTTTTCAATCCTCATAGAATTACTAGTGGAGCTTTTAAAAATACAGATGCCTGGGTGGTTCTCCCAGGCGCTTTGATTCACTTGCTCTAGGGAAAGACCCAGGCATCGGTTTGTTTTGAGATGGAGTCTCACTCTGTTGCCCAGGCTGGAGTGCAGTGGTGCAATCTCAGCTCAACTGCAACTCCACCTCCCAGATTCAAGCGATTCTCCTGCCTCAGCCTCCCAAGTAGCTAGAATTAACAGGTGCATGCTGCCCTGCCCGGCTAATTTTTTTTTTTGTATATTTAGTAGAGATGCGGTCTCACCATGTTGGCCAGGCTGGTCTCAAACTCCTGACCTCAGGTGATCCACCCACCTTGGTCTCCTAAAGTGCTGAGATTACAGGCGTGAGCCACTGCGCCTGGCTTGTATTTTTACAGACTCCCCAGGAGGTCTTAATGTGCAGCCAGGATTGAGAGTCACCACCCTGCTTCATGCCCTGCAGGCATCCAGTCGCACCACCTACCCACAGCCGGCCTCACAGACACACTGCTGCTGCCTCCGTTTTTGTTTTGTTGTTGTTTTTTGTGTTTGACACAGAGTCTCGCTCTGTCACCCAGGCTAGAGTGTAATGGTACAATCTTGGTCACTGCAACCTCTGCCTTCCAGGTTCAAGCGATTTTTCTGCCTCAGCCTCTGGAGTAGCTGGGACTACAGGCGCTACCATGCCTGGCTAATTTTTGTATTTTTAATAGAGACAGGGTTTCACCATATTGGCCAGGCTGGTCTTGAACTCCTGATGTGAGGTAATCCACCGGCCTTGGACTTCCAAAGTGCTGCGATTACAGGCGTGAGCCACTGTGCCCGGCCACCCTGTTTTTGACTGGTTGACAATGCTGTGACTGACAAAGCATGAGCTGCAGCCATACATTGCACACTGGATATACAATTTCACTTTATATTTTTATTACAGAAAATTTCAGACATACACAAAAGTGGAGCGAATAGTACAGTGAACCCCATGTACCCATCACCAGCCTCAATAGTTATCAACGGTCTGAGCTGATCATATTTATCACCCGCAACTATGTTGTTGTTGTTAGCATATTTTATTTTATTTTATTTTGAGATAGGGTCTTGCTCTGTTGCCCAGGCTGGCGTGCACTGGTGTCATCGCAGCTCACTGCAGCCTCCACCTCCCCAGGCTCCCATCTCAGCCTCTGGAGTGGCTGGAACTACAAGTGCACACCACCAGACCCAGTTAATTTTTTTTTTTTATTTTATTTTTCAGATACGGGGTTTTGCCATGTTGCCCAGGCTGGTCTCAAACTCCTGGGCTCAATTGATCCTCCTGCTTTGGCCTTCCAAACTGCCGAGATTACAGATATGAGCCAATGAGCCACTGTGTCCCACCCCAGCATATTTTAAAGCAAATCTCAGACATGCTAGGAATTCACCTGTGAATACTTCAGTATAAATACCTAATTGTAAACATGGCTAAAAATGGAACTATGCTCATATTTCTGTCTTAGATGAATATATACATTCTGTCTGTTGCAGAATTTCTCAACCTTAGCACTGTTGGCCTTTGGGCTGGATAATTCTTCATGGTGGGAGCTAGCCTGGGCCTCGTAGGGTGTTTACCAGTATTCCTGACCTCTACTCATTAAATGTCAGTAGCTTCCCCTCAGTTCTGACAATCAAAAATGTCTCCAGACATTGCCAGATGTCCCCTGGAGGTCGACAAGCACTGGTCTATTGGATATCTTATGAAGTGAAAAACTATCATCCATTATTTATAGAAGGGTGTTTTCTCTCCCCCTTTTCTCTTCTATCTGAAAAAAAAGGATATTGAAATCAGCTTTGCAAATAAGCAGTGATCAATTGACAAACTTACTTCCTCAGAAGACTACAGAGAAAAATGCAAATAAATTAATGAATGAAAAGCAGGTCGAGGCATGGTGGTTCACACCTGTAATCTCATACTTTGGAAGGCTGAGGCAGGAGGATCACTTGAGCTCAGGAGTAACAGACCAGCCTGGGAAATATGGCTAAACGCTGTCTTTATGAAAAATATAAAGAATTAGCTGGACGTGGTGGCATGCACCAGTAGTCTCAGCTACTAAGGAGGCTCAGGCGGGAGATGCTTGAGCCCAGGAATTCAAGGCTGCAGTGAGCTATGATTGCCCCACTGCACTCCAGCCTGGGTGGCAGAGTGAGATCCTTTCTCAAAAACAAAGAAGAAAGGAAATAAGTAAAGGATGAGAGATTATGGCCGGGAGCGGTGGCCCACGCTTGTAATCGCAGCACTTTTGGAGGCCGAGTTGGGCAAACCATTTGAGATCAGGAGTTCGAGACCAGCCTGACCAACATGGTGAAACCCCGTCTCTACTAAATACAAAAATTAGCCAGGCGTGGTGGTGGGTGCCTGTAATCTCAGCTACTCAGGAGGCTGAGACAGGAGAATCACTGAACTCAAGAGGCGGAAGTTGCAGTGAGCCGAGATCGCACCACTATACTCTAACCTGGGTGAGAGAGCGAGACTCCTTCTCAAAAAAAAAAAAGATATGGGGAGGGGATATCTTAATACTTGCCATGTATGAGCAAATCCAAAGTTCTATAAAAACCTGAAATTTAGGGGTTCCAAATTTTATATACTTAAGTACTTTCTTTTTTCTTTCTCTTTCTTTTATTTCCTTTTTTCCTCAGCACATCTTTTTTATTCTGGCAGAGCAAGGGATTTGTGCCTCCAATTTCTCTATGGCAACATCTGGAAAACTTAGCTGCTTCTCTAGACCAGCGTTTCAGAGATGTCAGAGTAAATTTCCTCCAGAACCCAAGGGGTTACAGCATTTCCCATGCTGCAGGGGACAGACGGTGGAGTGGGAGAGTGGGGCTTCACCTAAGTGGGACATCAATTATCCAAGAAGAGTCAAGTCCCCTGTTTGATCACAGTGAGCCTCCTAATCTTAGAATTCAATGTTTTCAGTTGCCTTTTACCTTCCTTGAAGCACACCCTTTTCCTTGCGACTGTCTAAATTGACTGGCTGGGTCAGATTATAACTCACTTGTGAACTGGGATAGGTTTATCACCAGGTCCCTCCAATAGGTGCCTACAGTTCTCTGTTCTGATGGCTTAAATTCTGTGTGTTGTGAAGGCAAAGACCAGAGAGGAAGACTGGGGAGTTCTTTGTTTCTGGGAAAAAGCGTCCTCTAGAAGGGGTTGAGGACGAGGTTCAGGTTGATTAATGGTGTATTTGTTTCTTAAATATTAGAGTCTATTTACCCATGTCAAAGCGTCAAGAATACCTGCAGAGCTCCGGGGAGCAAGTGCTGGCCAGTTTCCCAGTGCAAGCCACGATTGACTTCTACGACGATGAGTCCACTGAGTCTGCTTCGGAAGCTGAAGAGCCAGAGGAAGGACCCCCACCCCTCCATCTTCCACCCCAGGAGGCAGGAGGTCTGCAGGAAAACGGCAGAGACCAGGGCATCAACTGAGGGCAGCGATCCTCAGGAGGGGGTGACTCCTGGGGGGAGGGTCCTCTCCCTCATGGCGACTCCTCAAGGGGCGGCGAGTGCTCCTCATCCAAATGCGTCTGTCTCTGTCTCCTGGACCCTGCTCCGGGACCTGCCCCAACGTTCTCTTGGGGACACCCGAGCCAGGACACCGCGCATCCCTGCTGAGTGTACAGAGGCTGGAGACTTCTCGGGCAGCCCCTGGCCCGCACACTACTCAGGGCAGAGAGTCAGCTTTTACTTTTCTTTCTCCTGGGGATTCGTTTTTGGTGCACTCATGCATACCTTTGAGAGAGGATTCCAGGACAAAGAGAAGGTCTGTGTCAACAGAGTTGTTATCTGGTAGAGCCCATTTTCACAGCTCCTTCGAGCATTGTCACTCGCTGATCAGGTGACGGATTCTTCCTAGTCACCCACTCCACCTCCTACTTAAACTGAGACTCATTACTTAGCTCTTTCTGCTTTTGTAAAAATAATTTAGATATTAAACCCCATTTTAATCTATCATCCAAGGGCAGATGCAGTTGCTTAGTAGCATTTTGGGGGGAAAAAAAAAAAAAAAGGTTTGGTTTGGTTTGGTTTGGTTTTGTGACACAGTTTCGCTCTTGTTGCCCAGGCTGGAGTACAGTGGCACAATCTCGGCTCACTGCAACCACCACCTCTTGGGTTCAAGAGATTCTCCTGTCTCAGCCTCCCAAGTAGCTGGGATTACAGGTGTGCGCTAATTTTTTGTATTGTTAGTAGTGACTCGGTGTCACCATGTTGGTCAGGCTGGTTTTGAATTCCTGACCTCAGGTGATCCATCCGCCTCAGCCTCCCAAAGTGCTGGGATTACAGGCATGAGCCACTGAGCCTGGCAATTAAAAAAAAAAAATTGTATTTATTAAAAAATTTTTTTTTACCCACCAAATAATTCCCATAAGAGTAACAGAAAGGACCAGGCATGGTGGCTCACGCCTGTAATCCCAGCACTTTGGGAGGCCGAAGCGGGCAGATCACCTGAGGCTGGGAGTTCGAGACCAGCCTGACCAATGTGGAGAAACTCCGTCTCTACTAAAAATATAAAATTAGCTGGGTGTGGTGGCGCATGCCTGTAATCCCAGCTACTCGGGAGGCTGAGGCAGGAGAATGGCTTGAACCTGGGAGGCGGAGGTTGCGGTGAGCTGAGATTGCGCCATTGCACTCCAGCCTGGGCAACAAGAATGAAACTCCGTCTCAAAAAAAAAAAAAAGTAACAAAAAGGGATTTTTAGGAGACAATTAGATAAAAATGTATATGATGACTGTATAAGGGCTGTGTGTATGAATTTATAGGGAGTAGAACCTTCACTCTTAGTTGGTGACTGTTTGGGGCTTATTTTAATAGATGAACACTGTTTTAAAATTTTTTGTTTTTTTAACCCTACCCTTAACCCATGAACACTATTTTTAGTTAAAGTATCTAATGTAAAATTATTTTGAGTTTTTAATGTTTTGATGATAAATGTGTATTCCTGAACGTTTTTGACTTACTTATCTTACATGTGGTGTCTTCCTGTATGTAGTACATTGTATCGATTTCTACTTGAAATAAATATTTTGAAAAAATGTTTGATAATCACCTTTTTTGCTTAAGACATTTTTAGAATTAAATAGTTCCTGCTTTAAGGTTTTTTGGTTTTTCATGGTTTTTAAAAATAATTCTTTTAAAATTATAAACTATTAATATTTTATTTCAGTATTCTATTTTATTTTTTAAAATTTTAGACATAGGGTCTTGCTCTGTCCCTGGCTGGAGTGCAGTGGCTCAATAATAGCTCACTGCAGCCTTGAACTCCTGGGCTCAAGGAATCCTCCCACCTCAGCCTTCGTGGTAGGTAGGATGACAGGTGTGAGCCACCATGCCCAGCAATGTTTTTTTGAGACGGAGTTTCACTCTTGTCGCCCAGGCTGGAGTGCAACGGCACAGTCTCAGCTCAGTGCAACCTCTGCCTTGCAGGTTCAATCAATTCTGCTTTTGCCTCCTGAGTAGCTGGGATTACTAGCATGTGCCACCACACCTGGCTAATTTTGTATTTTTAGTAGAGATGGGGTTTCACCATGTTGGCCAGGCTGGTCTCGAACTCCTGACCTCAGGTGATCCACCCACCTCGGGCTTGGCTTCCCAAGGTGCTGGGATTACAGGCATGAACCACCGTGCCCAGCCACCCAGTTAATTAAAAATATGTTTTTTGTAGATACAGGTTCTCAATATGTTGCCAAGGCTGCTCTTGAACTCCTGGCCTCAAGCTGTCCTCTTACCTAGGCCTCCTAAAGCACTGGAACTACAGGAATGAGCCACCATACTAGGCCTAATATATTAAAAAGTAGGAGTAATGAACGGAAATACTTTTAGCGATCCAAGCACTATAGAAAGTACACATTGCAAAGTAAAATCACATTCTGCTGTTCTCCCTTTCCTTTGTGTAAAGGTAACAAACATCAATTGTTTTTTATTGCGTCAGTCTTTTGAAAAATTCCTCTTTTTGTGTTTTTCTTTTCTGGGTCTTTTTTTTTTTCTTTTAAAATGTTTACTTTTTTGGTTTTTGAACAAATTTGGCTTTTTCTTTTAAAAATTAAAAATCGGGCCGGGCGCGGTGGTTCAAGCCTGTAATCCCAGCACTTTGGGAGGCCGAGACGGGCGGATCACGAGGTCAGGAGATCGAGACCATCCTGGCTAACACGGTGAAACCCCGTCTCTATTAAGAAATACAAAAAAAAAACTAGCCGGGCGAGGTGGCGGGCGCCTGTAGTCCCAGCTACTCGGGAGGCTGAGGCCGGAGAATGGCGTGAACCTGGGAGGCAGAGCTTGCAGTGAGCTGAGATCCGGCCACTGCACTCCAGCCTGGGCGACAGAGCGAGACTCCGTCTCAAAAAAAAAAAAAAAAAAAAAATTAAAAATCGTATTTTATTGTTTCTTTTGTTTAAAGTACATCTTTTCAGACTTAAAAACAATTAAACCTGTGTGAGTTTCAGAAAGGATTTAATATGACCCCTAATTTTGCCGGCTTTTTCGCAGAAAAGTACTGGATCACAGAAAAATACTAGAAGTCTTATCCTTACTCCTTCATGTGATGCTTGAGATAAAAACTAAATAATCACATCTGGCTTTGTTGAGTTTTCTTGGTAAGTCAGTTTTATTGACAAATAAAAGCCTCGTCCAATAATAAGTTTATCCTAAATAAACCAAACATAGTCCAAATTCTGATGGCATCAACCTCCAGTTTAAAATATGCTGCATGCGCCAGGCAAGGTGGTTCACCCTTGTAATCCCAACACTTTGGGAGGCTGAAGCAGGTGGATCACTTGAGTCCAGTAGGTCAAGACCTGCCTGGACGTGGTGAAACCCCGTCTCTACTAAAAATACAAAAAATTCACTAGGTGTGGTGACACGTGCCTGTAGTCTCAGTCACTTGGGAGGCTGAGGTGGGAGGATCACCTGAGCTGGGAGAGGTTGAGGCTGCAGTGAGCTGAAATCACACCACTGCACTCCAGCTTGGGAGACAGAAAGAGACCCTGCTCAAAAAAGTTAATTAATATATGCTATATGATAGTTTTACATTACATTAATTCTAAATTACTTAGAATCTGGCCAGCTTAGTGCAAATACAAAACAAGACACTTTAGCTGTGGCTAGCAATGGAATCACATATACTGTGGGTCAGACATTTTTGATAGCAAGGATATGGTGAGCTTGGGGCCTCCTTAGCTCTCCGATTTTTGCAGTTACATGAATGAACTAAAAGTCTGAAACCTAAGAGCTCCAGGGTTTTGATCATGTACCCCTCTCACTTAAAAAATGTAGCTGAGCATGGTAGCTCACACCTGTAATCACAGCACTTTGGGAGGCTGAGGCAGGAGGATCACTTGAGCCCAGGAGTTTGAGACCAGCCTGGGCAACAGAGGGAGACCTCCTTCTCAACAAAAAATTTAAAAGCTAGCCAGGTGCAGTGGTGTGTGCGTATAGTCCCAGCACCTCAGGAGCCTTGAGCCTAGGAGTTCAAGGTTGTAGTGAGCTATGATTGCACCAGGGCACTCCAGCCTGGGCAACAGAGTAAGACTCTGTCTCAAAAAAATACAAAATTAAAAATGTGTGCCTGCCCCCTAACATGTATTCACTTATGAATTATATGTTATGTTGAGCTATGTGAAATTGCTGATGTTTTACTATTTTTAACCTACAAAAAAGGCAATTTCATATGGTTCACCCAACATGTACTACTGGGATAATATATTGCACATTACAAAGTATACACAAAACACATATTTTAAAGGATCGTCCAGGTTGGGCACAGTGGCTTACTCCTGTAATCCCAGCACTTTGGGAGACCGAGGCAGGAGGATCGCTTGTGACCAGCCTGGGCAACATAGCACGACCACATCGCTACCAAAAAAAAAAAAAAAAAAAAAAAAGGAAATAAGCAATTTAATTACTTTTTAAAACGTGTAGCCAGGCGCAGTGGCTCGCGCCTGTAATCCCAGCACTTTGGGAGGCCGAGGCGGGCGGAGATCACAAGGTCAGGAGATTGAGACCACGGTGAAACCCCGTCTCTACTAAAAATACAAAAAATTAGCCGGGCGCGGTGGCGGGCGCCTATAGTCCCAGATACTCCGGAGGCTGAGGCAGGAGAACGGCGTGAACTCGGGAGGCGGAGCTTGCAGTGAGCCGAAATAGCGCCACTGCATTCCAGCCTGGGCGACAGAGTGAGACTCTATCTTAAAAAAAAAAACAAAAGAAAAGAAGAAGAAAAAAAAAACACTTGTATTTTAAGTTCAGAGGTACATGTGCAGGTTTGTTAAATAGGTACATAGGTAAAGGCATGTCATGGGGTCTTTTTATACAGATTATTTCATCACCCAGGTGTTAAGCCTAGTACCCATTTGTTATTTTTTCACTCTTCCTCCCACCCACCAGCCTCCCATGGGCCCCAATGTGTGTTGTTCCTCTGTATGTGTCCATGTGTTCTCATCATTTAGCTCCCACTTGTAAGTGAGACATACAGTATTTGGTTTTCTGTTCCTGCATTAGTTTGCTGAGGATAATGGTCTCCAGCTCCATCCATGTTCCTGCAAAGGACATGATCTTGTTCCTTTTTATGGCTGCATAATATTCCGTGGTATATATGTACCACATTTTCTTTGTCCAGTCTACCATTGAGGGGCATTTAGGTTGATTTCATGTCTTTGCAACTGTGAACAGTGTTGCAGTGAACATACACGTGTATGTGTCTTTTTTTTGTTTGTTTGTTTTTGTTTTTGTTTTTGTTTTTGTTTTTTTTTTTTTTTTTTGAGACGGAGTCTCGCTCTGTAGCCCAGGCTGGAATGCAGTGGCCGGATCTCAGCTCACTGCAAGCTCCGCCTCCCGGGTTCACGCCATTCTCCGGCCTCAGCCTCCCGAGTAGCTGGGACTACAGGCGCCCGCCACCTCGCCCGGCTAGTTTTTTGTATTTCTTAGTAGAGACGGGGTTTCACCGTGTTAGCCAGGATGGCCTCGATCTCCTGACCTCGTGATCCGCCCGTCTCGGCCTCCCAAAGTGCTGGGATTACAGGCTTGAGCCACCGCGCCCGGCATGTGTCTTTTTTAATAATTTTTTTTTTTTTTTTTTTGAGACAGAGTCTTGCTCTGTCGCCCAGGCTGGAGTGCAGTGGCCAGATCTCAGCTCACTGCAAGCTCCGCCTCCCAGGTTCACGCCATTCTCCTGCCTCAGCCTCCCGAGTAGCTGGGACTATAGGTGCCCGCCACTTCGCCCGGCTAGTTTTTTGTATTTTTTAGTAGAGACGGGGTTTCACCGGGTTAGCCAGGATGGTCTCGATCTCCTGACCTTGTGATCCGCCCGTCTCAGCCTCCCAAAGTGCTGGGATTACAGGCTTGAGCCACTGCGCCCGGCCTTTTGAAATAATTTTTATTTTAGGTTTGGGGACATGTGAAGTTTTGTTATATAGGTAACTCGTGTCACAGGGGGTTGTTGTACAGATTATTTCATCACCCAGGTATTAAGCCTAGTACTCAATAATTATTTTTTCTGCTCCTCTCCCTCCTCCCTCCATCCTCAAGTAGGCCCTAGCGTCTGTTGTTCCCCTCTTTGTGTGCATGAGTTCTCGTCATTTAGCTCCCACTTATAAGTGAGGATATACTGTGTTTGCTTTCCTATTCCTGTGTCAGTTTGCTAAAGATAATGGCCTCCAGCTCCATCCATGTTCCTGCAAAAGACATTATCTTGTTCATTTTTATGGTTGCATAATATTCCACATTTTCTTTATGCAATCTGTCATTGATGGGCATTTAGACTGATTCCAGTGCATGTATCTTTATGGTAGAATGATTTATATTCCTTTGGGTATATACCCAGTAATGAGATTGCTGGGTCAAATGGTAGTTCTGTTTTGAGATCTTTGAGGATTCTCCCCTCTGCTTCCCACAATGGTTGAACTAATTTACATTCCTACCAACAGTGTATAAGTGTTCCCTTTTCCCTGCAGCCTCGCCAGAATCCTTTATTTATTTATTTATTAATTACTTTTTAACAATAGCCATTCTGACTGGTGTGTGATGGTAGCTTGTGGTTTTGATTTGCATTTCTCTAATGATCAGTGATGTTAAGCTTTTTTTCATGTTGGCCACATGTATGTCTTCTTTTGAGAAGCATCCGTTTAAGCCCTTTGCCCACTTTTTAATGGAGTTGTTTTTTCTCTTGTAAATTTGTTTTACTACCTTATGGATGCTGGATATTGGATCTTCGTCCGATGCATAGTTTGCAAAATTCCTCTCCCATTCTCTGGGTTGTCTTCTTACTCTGTTGATAGTTTCTCTTGCTGTGCAGAAACTCTTTAGTTTAATAGATCCCATTTGTCAGTATTTGCTTTTGTTAAAATTGTTTCTGACATCTCTCTCTCTTTTTTTTTTTTTAAAGACAGAGTCTTGCTCTGTCACCCAGGCTGGAGTGGAGTGGTATGATCTTGGCTCACTGCAACCTCTGCCTCCTGGGCTCAAGTGATTCTCTTGCCTCAGCCTCTTGAGTAGCTGGGATTACAGGCGCACGCCACCACACCCAGCTAATTTTTGTATTTTTAGTAGAGATGGGGTTTCACCATGTTAGCCAGGCTGGTCTCAAACTCCTGACTTCAAGTGATCTGCCTGCCTTGGCCTCCCAGAATGCTGGGATTACAGGCATGAGCTACCGCGCTTGGCTTTGCTTTTGGCATCTTTGTCATGAAAACTTTGCCCATTCCTGTATCCAGAATGATATTGCCTAGGTTGTCTTCTGGGGTTTTTATAGTTCGAGGTTTTACATGTAAGTCTTTAATTCATCTTGAGTTGATTTTTGTATACGGTCTAGGTAAGGGGTCCAGTTTCAATCTTCTGCATATGGCTAGCCAGTTATCCCAGCACCATTTATTAAATAGGGAGTCCTTTCCCCATTGCTGTTTTTTTTGGTCACTTTTGTTAAAGATCAGATGGTTATAGGTGTGTGGCCTTATTTCTGGCTCTCTATTCTGTTCCATTGGTCTGTGTGTCTGTTTTTGTACCAGTACCATGTTGTTTTGGTTACTGTAACCCTGTAGCATGGTTTATATCAGGTAGGGTAATGTCCCCAGCTTTGTTCTTTTTACTTAGGATTTCCTTCACTATTCGGGCTCTTTTTTTTTTGTTCCATATGAAGTTTTAAAATAGTTTTTTCTAGTTCTATGAAGAATGTCATTGGAAGTTTGATAGGAATAACATTGAATTGGCCGGGCGCGGTGGCTCACGCCTGTAATCCCAGCACTTTGGGAGGCCGAGGCGGGTGTATCACGAGGTCAGGAGATCAAGACCATCCTGGCTAACATGGTGAAACCCCATCTCCACTAAACATACAAAAAATTAGCCAGGTGTGGTGGTGGGCACCTGTAGTCCCAGCTACTCAGGAGGCTGAGGCAGGAGAATGATGTGAACCTGGGAGGCAGAGCTTGCAGTGAGCCGAGATCGCGCCACTGCACTCCAGCCTGGGCAACAGAGCAAGACTGTCTCAAAAAAAAAAAAAAAAAAGAATAACATTGAATCTAGAAATTGCTTTGGGCAGTATAGCCATTTTAATTATATTGATTCTTCCTATCCATGAACATGGAATGTTTTTCCATTTATATGTGTCATTTCTGATTTCTTTTAGCAGGGTTTTTAAATTCTCATTGTAGAGATCTTTCACCTCCCTGGTTAGCTGTATATTTCTAGGTATTTCATTCTTTTTGTGGTGATTGTGAATGGGATTGAGTTCCTGATTTGACTCTCGCTGACTGTTGTTGGTTTATAGGAAAGGTAGTGATTTTTGTACATTGGTTTTGTATCCTGAGACTTTGCTAAAGTTGTTTATCAGCTGAAGGAGCTTTTTGGCCGAGACTTTAGTGTTTTCTAGATATAGGATCATGTCATCTGCAAACAGAGATAGTTTGACTTCCTCTCTTTCCATTTGTATGCTCTTTATTTCTTTATCTTGCCTGATAAGCATTTTAATTATTAATAGTTCTTAAATCCTTTTATTCTCATGAAATAAATATATATACTAAATAAATGTATGTATACTGTGTATATATATATATAATATTTAAGCTATTTCACAGAGAAGCATGGATTCAAATAAAAGAAATACAGCATGCACTTACTAAATCATATTTTTCAGTTACATCCACCAATTTTGAAGAAGTTTTTACTGAAATTTGATGAATAAATCCTCCCTTGATATGAATCCAAGTTTATTCATTTATCCTTTTTTATTCTTTCTCTTTCCTTTTTTTTTTTTTTTTTTTTTTTGAGACAGGGTCTCACTGTTGCCCAGGCTGGAGTACAGTGTGGTGTGATCTCAGCTCACTGCAACCTCTGCTTCACAGGTTCAAGTGATTCTTCTGCCTCAGCCTCCCAAGTGGCTGGGACTACAGGCACCTGCCACCACGCCCAGCTAATTTTTATTTTTATTTTGTATTTTTGACAGAGATGGGGTTTCGCCATGTTGCCCAGGCTGGTCTCTATCTCCTGAATTTAGGTCAATCTGCTGACTTCAGCCTCCTAAAGTGCTGGGATTACGGGTGTGAGCCACTGCACCCAGCCTATCTATCTATCTATCTATCTATCTATCTATCTATCATCTATCTATCTACCTATCTATCTATTTAAGATGGGGTCTCACTGTGTCACCCAGGCTGGAGTGCAGTGGTACAATCATAGCTCACTGCAACCTCAAATTCCTGAGCTCAAGCAATTCTCCCGCCTCCGCCTCCTGAGTAGCTGTGATCACAGATATTCACCACCATGCCCAGCTAATTTTTAAATTTTTGCAGAGATGGGGGTCTCTCTATGCTACCCAGGTTAGTCTTGAACTGCTGGCATCAAGTGATCCTCCCTCTGTGGCCTCCCAAAGTGTTTTAAAAAGAACCCCATTGTATAACCTTCCTGAAGAAGTCAGAAGATTACCACTAGCCTATCATTCTACAGCAAAACACACATGGGGAGAGAGAGAGAGAAGACTGCTCTTCGAAAGGCCAATTTTTGTGTTCCTGTCACTTGGGTTTTAAAAATCAGGTGATTTTGGCCGGGCGCGGTGGCTCAAGCCTGTAATCCCACCACTTTGGGAGGCCGAGACGGGCTGATCACGAGGTCAGGAGATCGAGACCATCCTGGCTAACACGGTGAAACCCCGTCTCTACTAAAAATACAAAAAACTAGCCGGGCGAGGTGGCAGGTGCCTGTAGTCCCAGCTACTCCGGAGGCTGAGGCAGGAGAATGGCGTAAACCCGGGAGGCGGAGTTTGCAGTGAGCTGAGATCCGGCCACTGCACTCCAGCCTGGGTGACAGAGCAAGACTCCGTCTCAAAAAAATAAATAAATAAATAAATAAAAATAAAAATCAGGTGATTTCTCTTTAAAAATCTGGATCTCTGGCAGTGTTTGCCTGTGATCCTGCAAGGAGTCAATCGGCTGGAGCTGAGGAATGGCTGTTGGCGTTGAACAGTCCAGCCTCTCCCGCTCTCCACAGTCTCCATCTTCCTCCATCTCCTTCCATTTCTTTCCTGCAACAGCTTGCCTAATAACGGAGCAGTAAATGGATTTCACATGTGGTGCCATCTCTATATGTTTTCTCTGGAATCATTTTAGCATTCTAATCAAAATGGCCGCTCCAAAAATGGTTATACTTAGCTAGGTTTTCTATAAAATATCCATGTTTTAAAAAGTAATTTATGGTTGAGGCTGACTCCTCTGACACATCTTTCTTTCAGTGGCTCACAAAAAGTAGCTCCTAATGAGTTTCTTTATTGAAACAGAATCTTGCAAATACCACAAGCTGGAACATGCTAGAAATGTCTGCACTTTCAAACCTCCCACGCTGTGTGATTTGATGTAATAATGGTTTCTTCAAATCTCCAGCCACATTTTCTCTGAGTCTTCCAGTAGATTTTCTTACAAAAGAATGCATTTCAATTTCTTGCCATAGTGTTTCCTATTTGCTATTTTAACCAGTTTTGCTGTGGTAGGAAGAAAGTGCTTTCTAATTTTTTTTTAAGCTTCTGTATTACACACGGAATTGTGAAACATGCTGTTTAACACGCTGTTAAACATTTGTCATTGGCCGGGCACGGTGGCTCAAGCCTGTAATCCCAGCACTTTGGGAGGCCGAGGCGGGTGGATCACGAGGTCAGGAGATCGAGACCATCCTGGCTAACATGGTGAAACCCCGTCTCTACTAAAAATACAAAAAACTAGCCGGGCGTGGTGGCGGGCGCCTGTAGTCCCAGCTACTCGGAGGCTGAGGCGGGAGAATGGCGTGAACCCGGGAGGCGGAGCTTGCAGTGAGCCGAGATCACGCCACTGCACTCCAGCCTGGGCGACACAGCGAGACTCCGTCTCAAAAAAAAAAAAAAAAAAAAAAAAATTTGTCATTAAGCTGAGTGAAATTTTGTATGATCTTGTATTGAGGATCACATGATTTTTAAACACAACTGATAGTATCTAAGGAATAATGTATGCTTTGCTTGAGGTCCAATGATAAAATTTGTTAATAATTCAATTATTTTTCTTGATAATGTTAATTATTTTTGCTAACTTTTTGCCAGATCTCTTTTAGCTTGTTATGTGGCTGATGATGAGCTTGCAATAAAGACAGAAATGTTAGCCTTGACATTTGTTTGGGGTTTGCTTGAGCTTGCATTATCTATATTATTTTCAATCCAGTTCCTTGGGCAGAATTTTGTTTGTTTTGTTTTGTTTTAGAGAGACACCGTCTTAATGTGTTGTCTAGGCTGGAGTCCAGTGGTGCGATCACGGGTCACTGCAGACTTGAACTCCTGGTCTCAAGGAATCCTCCCACCTCAGCTTTCTGAGTAGCTGGGACCACAGGTATGTGCCACCATGCCTGCTACGTGTGTGTGTGTGTGTGTGTGTGTGTGTGTGTGTGTGTGTGTGGAGATGGGGCCTCACTATGTTATGCAAGCTGGTCTCAAACTCCTGGCCTCAAGTGATCCTCTTGCCCTGGCCTCCCAAAGTGTTGGGATTACAGGCATGAGCCACCACATTCACCCAGAAAAATGTTAAATTTTAAATTGTGATGTAATTCACATACCATAAAATTCACTTTTTTTTTTTTTTTTTTTTGAGACGAAGTTTCACTCTTGTTGCCCAGGCTGGAGTGCAATGGCGTGACTTCGGCTCACAGCAACCTCTGCCTCCCAGGTTCAAGCGATTCTCCTGCCTCAGCCTCCCAAGTAGCTGGGATCACAGGCATGCGCCACCACGTCTGGCTAATTTTGTATTTTTAGTAGAGATGGGGTTTCTCCATGTTGGTCACGTTGGTCTCAAACTCCCCACCTCAGGTGATCCACCCGTCTCGGCCTCCTAAAGTGCTGGGATTACAGGCGTAAGCCACTGCCCCCGGCCAAAATTCACCCCTTTAAAGTGTACAGTTGAGGCTGGACACAGTGGCTCATGCCTGTACTCCCAGCACTTTGGGAGCCAGAGGTAGGAGGATCTCTTGAAACCTGGAGCTTGAGACCAGCCTGGGTAACATGGTGAAACCCCATCTCTACAAGAAATACAAAAATTAGCTGGGTGTGGTGGTGCGAGCCTATAGTCCCTGCTACTCGGGTGGCTGAGGTGGAAAGATTTCTTGAGCCTGGGAGGTTGAGGTTGCAGTGAGCTATGATCACACCACCACACCCCATCCTGGGCGACAGAGTGAGACTGTCTCCAAACAAACAAACAAAAAAACCACAAACACCCAAAAACTGTATAGTTCAGCAGCTTTTTGTGTATTCACAGAAGTGTACAA
This sequence comes from Theropithecus gelada, assembly GCF_003255815.1. Classification (NCBI taxonomy): domain Eukaryota; kingdom Metazoa; phylum Chordata; class Mammalia; order Primates; family Cercopithecidae; genus Theropithecus; species Theropithecus gelada. The sequence continues at coordinate 25,815,802 of NC_037670.1, read as the reverse complement.
GCATCACCACTAATCTCAGATTATTTTCATCATCTCAGAAAGAAATCTCATACCCATTAGCAGACACTCCCATACGCCCCAGGCCCCGGCAGTCACTCACCTACTTTCTGTCTCTCTGGATCTCCCTCTCCTAGACATTTCATAAAAGTGAAATCGGCCGGGCGCGGTGGCTCAAGCCTGTAATCCCAGCACTTTGGGAGGCCGAGACGGGCGGATCACGAGGTCAGGAGATCGAGACTAGCCTGGCTAACACGGTGAAACCCCGTCTCTACTAAAAAAATACAAAAAACTAGCCGGGCGACATGGCGGGCGCCTGTAGTCCCAGCTACTGGGGAGGCTGAGGCAGGAGAATGGCGTGAACCCGGGAGGCGGAGCTTGCAGTGAGCGGAGATCCGGCCACTGCACTCCAGCCTGGGCGACAGAGCGAGACTCCATCTCAAAAAAAAAAAAAGTGAAATCATACAATATGTGTGTGTGTGTTTTTTTATTCGGCTTCTAAATTATTTTTTAAAACTTAAAAAAAATTAGATTAAAAAAAGCCCAGAAGTCTCAATACTGCACCCCCGTCCCCACCAAACCATGGTCCCTTTCCACACCCACCTGGGCTGTGCACAGGCGACTGTGGTTAGAGCACAGCATTGATGCCGTCAGCAGCAGAGCCTTGATTTCGATACAATCCAGTTACCTCGGCTCAGAGAACAATTTGTTCCGAATAAAGAAGTAAGCAAATCCTTGTTTTGCAAATTTCTGCTGTTGGCCTAGAGAGTGACAGTGCTCCCAAAGATGGGCCAGCAGGGGCTCAAAGCATCCTACTCATTATGCTCTGCGGGAACGCTCCACTGAATGGGGCACATGCGTTTTCAGTAGCATTGTCTTCATGCAGGGAGAACAGAATATGTGTTATCAACGAAGGCTGCAAAAAAGTAAAATATGTACCACCAACAAGCCAATACACCCAAGAAGTGTTCATTTTAGGACTTAGGAGTAAATTCTGGTGGGCATCACACAAAGGAGTTTTAGACTATTTCAGGTCGATGTTAAAGTAAGGCATAAAACTGCTCCCTGAAATTATATATAAGATTATTCTCTACCTTTCTATTCCAGAGGTCTATTTGAAGAGTATGTTGAAGAGCACATTTTTTAGAGGCAAATTCTTAGCAATTTTGTTACAAATATTAACATCAAGGAAATAAAAACCATCCTTTCTTCAATGTAAACTTTTAATTTTTTAAATATTTTGTATTTATTTTATTTTATTTATTTTTTGAGACAGCATCTCAGCATTAGTCCGTTCTCCTGCTGCTATAAAGACATACCTGAGACTGGGTAATTTGTAAAGGATAGAGGTTTAAGTGACTCACAGTTCAGCAGGGCTGGGGAGGCCTCAGGAAACGTACAATCATGGTGGAAGGGGAAGCAAACACATCCTTCTTCACATGGCAGCAGCAAGGAGAATTGCCGAGCAAATGGGGAAAAACCCATTATAAAACCATCAGATGGCCGGGCATGGTGGCTCACATCTGTAATCTCAGCACTTTGGGAGGCTGAGGTGGGCAGATCACCTGAGGTCAGGAGTTCGAGACCAGCCTGACCAACATGGAGAAACCCTGTCTCTACTAAAAATAGAAAATTAGCCGGGCATGGTGGTGCATGCCTGTAATCCCAGCTACTCGGGAGGCTGAGACAAGAGAATTGCTTGAACTTGGGAGGCAGAGGTTGTGGTAAGCCGAGATCGTGCCATTGCAGTCCAGCCTGGGCAACAAGAGCAAAACTCTGTCTCAAAACAAAACAAAACAAAAACCATCAGATCTCGTGAGAACTCACTATCACGAGAACAGCATGAGGGTACCCACCCTCATGATTCAATTACCTCCCACCGGTCCCTCCCATGACATGTGGAGATTATGGGAACTACAATTCAAGATGAGATTTAGGTGGGGACACAGCCAAACCATATCAGACAGGGTAACACTCTGTCACCTCAGCTAGATGCAGTGGTGCAATCACAGCTCCCTGTGGCCTTGACCTCCCTAGCTCAAGCTATTACCTTCCTTAGCCTCCCAAAGTGCTGGGATTACAGGCATAAGCCACTGGGACTGGCCCAGTGTAAATTTTCTATTAAAGAAGAATACACATATAGAAACTACATAAATCATAAACTTAATATAATTTTCAAAGTTAATATGCTCATGTAAGCAGTACCCAGATCAAAAACAGAGCAGAACCCGTCCCCTAGGATAACCCCTGGCACTCTCTTCCAGTCTCCACCCCTCTAAAACCGTAGATACGATTTGTCTAGTTTTGAACTCGACATCAAAGAGACCAAATGGTACGTGCTCTTTTGTGTCTGGCTTCCATCCTTAACATTATGCTTGGGAGAATCAGCCCAACTGTGATGTGAAGCTGTAGGCAGCTCATTCTCATTGCGAGGAGAACTCTGTTATGTCAATGTATTCACTGTCCTATTGACAATTGGTTACTTTCCGGTTTGTGTTTATCAGAAATAACACTGCCTTGACCATGCCTGTCGATGGCTATTGGTGGACATATAGACTCATACTGAATGCGTTTCTTTTCTTTTTTTTTTTCTTTCTGAGACAGGGTCTCACTGTGTCACCCAGGCTGGAGTGCAGTGGTATAATCACCACTCACTGCAGCCTCCACCTCCCGGGCTCAAGCGATCCTCCTGCCTCAGCCTCCCAAGTAGCTGGGACTAAAGTTATATGCCACCACGTCTGGCTAATTTTTGCATTTTTTGTAGAGATGGGTTTTGGCCATGTTGCCCAGGCTGGTCTTGAACTCCTGAGCTCAAGTGATCCACCTGCCTCAGCCTCCCAAAGTGCTGGGATTACAGGCATAAGCCACCGCACCTGGCCATTGGGTATATTTCTTTTTTTTTTTGAGACAGAGTCTCGCTCTGCCACCCAGGCTGGAGTGCAGTGGCCGGATCTCAGCTCACTGCAAGCTCCGCCTCCCGGGTTCACGCCATTCTCCTGCCTCAGCCTCCCAAGGGTTGGGATTACAGACGCCCGCCACCGCGCCCGGCCAGTTTTTTGTATTTTTTAGTAGAGACGGGGTTTCACCGTGTTAGCCAGGATGGTCTCAATCTCCTGACCTCGTGATCCGCCTGTCTCGGCCTCCCAAAGTGCTGGGATTACAGGCTTGAGCCACCGCGCCTGGCCCATTGGGTATATTTCTAAGAGAAGTAGCAAGAAGATAGTTTTTATGTCTGCCTCTCATATGTTTGGTGTCCTCCACCTGAAAATAATTTAAAAACTGAAGAGTGGAGGGCATGGACCACGAAGTTTTAGAGGAAAAGTACAAAGTTACCAAAAAGGCTGTTATTTTCTGTGCGATCTTTACTAATGAACCAGAGTTTAGGGGTGCTGTTGTGTCCAGAAAGTGACCACAGTCAGTGGGCTCCTCCTTCTTCCTAAATTGGGATTTTGTAACAAGATTTAGGAGCTTACTTCATTTGGGAATGGGATGTGACTTGGAAACGTGAGAGGGGACCTGGGAATTCAATCCCCCTTCCTTTTTTTAAGACAGAGTATTGTGCTGTCACCCAGGCTGGAGTGCAGTGACATGATCTGGGCTCACTGCAACCTCTGTCTCCCGGGTTCAAGCAATTCTCCTGCCTCAGCCTCCCGAACAGCTAGGATCACAGGCATGTACCATCACGCCTGGCTAATTTTTGTATTTTTATTATTTTTTTAATATTTTTTGAGACACAGTCTCACTCTGTTGCCCAGGCCAAAGTGCAGTGGCGCAATCTCTGCTCAGTGCAACCTCCACACTCCCTGGGCTAAAGCGATTCTCCTGCCTCAGCTTCCCAAGTAGCTAAACTACAGGCATACATGCACCATCATGCCTGGCTGATTTTTGTATCTAGTAGAGACGGGGTTTCACCATGTTAGCCAAGCTAGTCTCAAACTCCCGACCTCAGGTGATCTACCCACCTCGGCCTCCCAAAGTGTTAGGATTAAAGGCGTGAGCCACCATGCCTGGCTTAGGAATTCAATCTCTTAAGAAGATCCAGGAGAAGTCTAATAATTCTCTTCTGAAGGATCCATGAACTTACCAAGGCTTCAACTCATCTCATCTCCTTACATAAAGAGAAAATCTACAGAAAGCATCAAATTGGAGAACAGAACCCACATCCTACAAATGCTTCTTCTCAGCAGGGAGCATGGTCCCTCCCTGACCTCCCTTCCTCTGGGGTAGCATCCTTCACCAGGAATTACTCACACTGACCACGGGCCACCTGTCGCTACTCTTATCTGCTTCTATTACACATCCCTACCATGCCAATTACAGATTTTACTAAGATTTTTTTTCTATTATTTTATTTTGGATCCTGAACAATCAACTGAACTGAAAGAGGTTTTATGTGTGTTTGCTTGAGCAGTTTATTTATTTAGTTTTTAGAGACAGGGTCTTGCTCCATCGCCCAGGCTGGAGTTCAGTGGAGCAATCACAGCTCACTGTAGTCTCGAACTCCTAGACTCAAGTGATTCTCCTGCCTCAGCCTCCTGAGTATCTGGGACTACAGGTGCAACCATCATGCCCTGCTCATTGTTTTATTTTTTGTAGGGACAGAGTCTTGCTATGTTACTCAGGCTGGTCTCAAAACTCCTCGGCTTAAGTGATCCTCCTGCCTCGATCTCCCACAGACCTGGGATTACAGGCGTAAGCCACCATGCCTGGCATGAGCAGTGTATTTTTGTCACCTGTTTATTCTGTGATAGGAGGGTAATATATCAAAGAAGAGAAAAACTGTCCTATACAGAAACCACCAGAGGAAGAATTTGCTACTTTCCTGCAGGGCATGAATCATGTCTGTATGACTCATTTTTGCAGAACAACTGGTGAAAGGCCAATGCATAAATAGGTACTTTGTGATGATGATCATGAAAATGATGGATAATAAAAAGATACAAACAGTTCTGACTGCCTTAGAAGGCAGTTGCTGGGCAAATAAAAAATACAGTACTATTTTAATATTCTATTGCATCATTACTTAGTAATCCTTACAAACAGATTTTATTTTATAGTTTCAAATATTTCAAAAAGATGTTCAATGTCATTACAGAAATGCAAATTAAAACACAGTGAGATACTGCTACATCCCTGTTAGAATGGATACAATTTTATTTATTTATTAAAATATTATTATTGTAAATTGACGAACTATAGTTGTATATATTTATGGGCTACAAAGTGATGTTATGATTTACGAGTACAACTTGGGATAATTAAATCAAGTGAATTAACTTCACCTCAAATTTTTTTTGTGGAGAGAGCATTGGAAATTTTACTCTCTTAGCAATTTTGAAATGTACCATACACTATTATTAACTAAACTTACTATGCTGTGTAATAGATTGCAAAAACCCCCTTATTTCTCCTGCCTAACAGAGGCTTTGTAGTAGCCTCTGACCATCATTTACCCATTCCCTTCAGCCCCCAGCCTCTGGTTATCATCGTCCTACTCTATGCTTCTATGAGGCCTATTGTTTTAGTTTCCACATTGCATTAGTCAAGGTTCTCTAGAGGGACAGAACTAATAGGATATATATACAATATATGTATGGGAGTTTTTTATGCCATATATGTTTATATATAAATAAATATGTGTATAACACACACAAAAATAAGATACATATAATATATATGGGATATATATTACAGGATATAATATATATGGGATATATATTATAGGATATAATATATATGGGATATATATTATAGGATATAATATATATGGGATATATATTATAGGATATAATATATATGGGATATATATAACATATGGGATATATGTAATATATATGTGATGTGTGTGTGTGTGTGTATATATATATGGGAATTCAAGTATTAACTCACATGATCATAAGGTCCCACAACAGGCCTTCTGCAAGCTGAGGAGCAAGAAGAGCCAGTCAGAGTTCCAAAACTGAAGAACCTGGAGTCCAAAGTTCGAGGGCAGGAAGCATCCAGCACGAGAGAAAGATGTAGGCTGGGAGGCTGGGCCAGTCTAGTCTGTTCACATTTTTCTGCCTGCTTTATATTCTAGTCACACTGGCAGCCGATTAGATAGTGCCCACCCAGATTGAGGGTGTCTGCCTTTCCCAGCCCACTGACTCAGATGTGAATCTCCTTTGGCAATACCCTCACAGACATACCCAGGATCAGTACTTTGCATCCTTCAATCCAATCAAGTTGACACTCAGTATCAACCATCACACATATGTAAGTGAGATCATGTGGTATTTGTCTTTCTGTGTGTGGCTTATTACATCTAACATCATGTCTTCTGATCTCTTTTTTTTTTTTTTTTCTTTTTGAGACTTGTTCCCCAGGCTAGAGTGCAATGGCATGATCTCGGCTCACTGTAACCTCTGCCTCCCAGGTTCAAGCGATTATCCTACCTCAGCCTACTAAGTAGCTGGGATTATAGGCACCCGCCACCACAGCTAAATTTTTTGTATTTTTAATAGTGACAGAGTTTCACCATGTTGGTCAGGCTGGTCTCGAACTCCTGACCTCAGGTGATCCACCTGCCTCTGCCTCCCAAAGTGCTAGGGATTACAGGCGTGAGCCACTGCGTCCTGCCCATGTCTTCTGATGTCATCCATGTTGTTGTTAATGAAAGAATTTCTTTCCTTTTTTAAGGCTAAAATTCCATTGTGGATATGTTACATTTTCTTTATTCGTTCATCTATTGATTCCATAATTTGGCTAGTGTAAATAGTGCTGCAGTGAAAATGAGAGTGCAGACATCTCTTTGACATACTGATTTCAAATCTTTTGGGTAAATACCCAGAAGTGAGAATGCTGGATCACTATTTTTAAAATTTTATTTTATTTATTTTATTTTGTTTTTTTGAGACCGAGTCTTGCTCTGTCACTCAGGCTGGAGTGCAGTGGCGTGATCTCGGCCCATTGCAACCTCTGCCTCCTGGGTTCAAGCTATTCTCCTGCCTCAGCCTCCTGAGTAGCTGGGACTGTAGGAATGCGCCACCACACCCAGCTAATTCTTTTTTTTTTTTTTTTTTTTAGTAGAGACGGGATTTCGCCATGTTAGTCAGGCTGGTCTCAAACTTCTGACCTCAAGTGATCCGCCTGCTTTGGCCTTCAAAAGTGCTAGGATTACAGGTATAAGCCATCATGCCCAACCTGGATCACAATTTTAAATAACAAGTGTGTTGGCAGGGATGTGGAGAAACTAGAATCCTCATATATATTATTGGTGGAAATGTATAAACAGTACAACCATTTTGGAGAACAATCTGGCAGTTTCAGTAAAAAGTTAAAACTGGCTGGGCACAGTGGCTCGCACCTGTAATCCTAGCACTTTGGGAGGCTGAAGCAGGAGGTTTGCTTGAGTCCAGGAGTTCAGACCAACCTGGGAAACATATGGAGACCCCATCTCTACAATTTTTTTTTTTTTTTTTTTTTTGAGACGAAGTCTTGCTCTGTCACCAGGCTGGAGTGCCGTGGCATGATCTTGGCTCTCTGCAACCCCTGCCTCCTGGGTTCAAGCAATTCTCCTGCCTCAGGCTCCTGAGTAGCTGGGATTACAGGTGTGTGCCACCATGCCCAACTAATTTTTGTATTTTTAGTAGAGACAGGATTTCACCATGTTGGCCAGGATGGTCTCTATCTCTTGACCTCGTGATCCACCCACCTCGGCCTCCCAAAGTGCTGGGATTACAGGCATGTGCCACTGTGCCTGGCCAAAAAAAATTTTTTTTAATTAGCCAGGCATGGTGGTGAGTCCTGTAGTCCCAGGTAGGATGTTCACTTGAGTCCGGGAGGTCAAGACTGGAGTAAGCCATGATAGCAACCCTGCACTCCAGCCTGAGTGATAAAGTATGGCCCTGTCTGAAAGAAAAAAAAAAAGTTTAACATAAATCAACCATAGTCTCTTGTAGGAATATATCAACTGTTTGTTTATTCATTCTATTACTGATGTACATTTGTATTGCTTCCAGGGTTTTTGGCTGTTATGAATAACGCTGCTATGAACACATTAGGGTTTGTTTGTTTTTTGTGCCATAGAACCTAGCAATTCCACTCCTAGGGATCTACCCAAGACAAACAAAAACATTAGTCCACACAAAGACATGTATGTTTGTTCGTAGTAGCTCTTTTCATAATAATCTAACACTGGAAATAATCCAAATATACATTAACTGGTGAATGGATAGATAAAATGTGGTATATCCATACAATGGGATGTCATTCAGTAATCAGAAGAGATGAAGTATTGATACATGTGGAAACACGAGTGGACCTTGGAAGCAGTGTGCTAAGTGGGAGAAACCAGACATAACAGACTGCATTGTATGAGTCCATTTTTTTTTTTAATTTTAATTTTTTTTTTTTTTTTTTTGAGACGGAAGCTCACTGTCATCCAGGGTGGAGTGCAGTGGCATGATCTCAGCTAACTGCAACTTCCACCTCCTGGGTTCCAGCGATTTTTGTGCCTCAGCCTCCCAAGTGGCTGGGATTACAGGAACCCGCCACCATGCCTGGCTAATTTTTGTATTTTTAGTAGAGATGGGGTTTCACCATGTTGGCCAGGATGGTCTTGAACTCCTGACCTCGTGATTCACCCACCTCGGCCTCTCAAAGTGCTGGGATTACAGGCGTGAGCCACTGCGCCTGTCTGTATGAGTCCATTTATATAAAACATCCACAGAAAGGCAAATTTCTAGTGACAGAAAACAAAATAGTTGTTGTTTAGTGCTGGGAGTGGGAGCAAGGATTAACTGTAAATCAGCACAAGAAAACTTTTTGGGGTGATGGAAATATTCTAAAACTGGATTATGGTATTAGTTACATAATTCTAGAAATGCACTAAAATCTTTGAAATGTACAGTGCCAATGGGTGAATATATAGTATAGAAATTACATCCCAATAAGTTGTTTTTTTTAAAGCATAGACTCTTATATTTAGACAATATTTGTATCTTTTATTTAGCTACTCAGTCACTACAGGAACAATACATTTTTTGGGGGGTGGAGAGCATGACAAAGTTTAAATTTTTAAGAAGTAACCTAAAGGAAAACATTCTAAAGAAATCTTTTGGTTTCTTCCCTGAGACCTCTTAGTTTTTTACTCTCCTTGGTTTATCCATTAAAGCCCTGTCTTCTGAAGATGTGCAGTGACCTCTGAGTCATCAATCACTTAGAGGTAAAGAGGTCCCAGGTGTACTTTTAGAATAATGGGTTCAATTCCAAAGTAACACACGAAGGGAGGACCTATTGTCTAGATCCAGGTCATCAGTAGGCTAGACCTTCCTGTCCTGCATTCAAAGTGAGTATCTGGAATTACTTGAAACTCCAAGATTAGGTTGTTAAACAACATGGTAAGACCAATAGCCAAATATAAGTTAGGTGTAAGACTGAGGGCTTCAGACGTCAACAATACCAAACCATGATAGTCACCACTGTCATCAAGTGGGCTCTCTCCAGATGTATCAACAGTTCACCTGGAAATTCATCATTTTCCATAATTTTCTACAATAATATACTGGTCCCTAGCAACAGTTACAGTTACCATATAGATGATTAAAAGACACTAAATTTTTTTATTTTAAAATGCAGTTTTTATCAACATACAACAGATACAGAAAAGCAAGCATATCATAAGTGCTCAATGAATTTTCGAAGGTAACATCCCTTCTATAACACCAACAAGCGTGAGAAATAGATCCCCATCACCCTGGAAGCCCCTCCAAGCCCCTCCCAGCTACGACACTTACTCTCTTCCTCGAAGATAACCACTATTCTGACTCTTCACACCATACATTTGTTGCCCAGTTCTGAACTTTATATAAATGGAATCAACCATACTCTATGCACTCATTTTTGTCTGGTTTATTTTACACTGTACATAAATCAACCATAGTCTCTTGTAGGAATATATCAACTGTTTATTTATTCATTCTATTATTGATGTACATTTGTATTGCTTCCAGGGTCTTTGGCTGTTATGAATAATGCTGCTATGAACACTTTAGGGTTTGTTTTTTTTTTGTGCATATCTGTTTCTGTTGAGAATATATCTGGGAGTGGATGTTGGCTGCTAGGGTATGTGTATGGTTAGCTTTAGTATACATCATTTTATTTTTGCCAAAATCTAGAAAGCCACTTGAAGTGACGTAAGTGTAAACACACCTAAATGGGAGAAATTTCCTAAATGTAAATACACATTCATTCTTCATCAGAACTGACCCAAGCAAACACTGTCACAGGCAGGACAACTGAGTATCAGTCACGAAGTTAGTGGAGTGTGATGTCTCACCAACATCAATTCGGAAGCCATCACCTCTGTGGGGTTCGGGCCTTGGGAAGTGAGCCCCACATGAACTTCCTGGCACTCCTGCCAGCTCCCTTTAGTGGAGTGTGGATGAACAAGGCTCATAGCCCTGCCTTCGCTTTGATACAATGAAAAACCTTAGGTGTGTTCAATTTTCCCCTAAGGTCTGGAAATCAATTTATCTTTTTTCCTTTTTTTTCTTTTCTTTTGTCTTCTTTTCTTTTCTTTTTTTGTAGACAAGGTCTGTCACCCAGGCTGGAGTGCAGTGGTGCATTCTTGGCTCACTGCAGCCTCATCCTCCTGAGTTCAAGTGATCCTCCCACATCAGCCTCCCGAGTAGCTGGGACAAGAGGCATGTGCCACCACACCTGGCTGATTTTTGTATCATTATCATTATTATTATTATTATTATTATTATTATTATTATTATTTATAGAGTCAGGGTTTCACTATGTTGTCCAGGCTGGTCTCAAACTCCTGGGCTCAAGGGATCCACCTGCCTTGGCCTCCCAAAGTGCTGGAATTTTACAACTTATTTTTCTTTAAAAAACAAAAAAGCCCGGTGTAATTATTAGCACACAGTACCAGGCTGAGTCTCTCAGTTCCTGGAGGACACTTGTCTGCTGCTTTTGGGAACTTGGTGGTCCTTTCCTTCTGGGCAGGGCTAAAAGCTCTTGCCTGTGACTGGTTCTTCCTGGTGGCTGTGGGCTCATAATCTACCTCGTGTCAGAATCCACCTCTGATAGGATTTGAAGCCAGGGCACCTGGATTCAGCTCACAATGCTTCTAGTAGAATATTTTCATGGCCCAGGCTAATCTGAATAATCCAGTGTTTGTCCCCAGTGAAACTTTCCAGGGAGTTTCTCCATCTGTTTCACTTCATGGTCTCTGAACTGGGTGTCCACTTGGGTTTCAGGAAGACTTTCTGTGAACATGAGGATCCCTTTGGCTTGCCGCCTATCTGTGGAAGTTGAAGCGTTAGTCAGAATTCCAACCTCAGAGCCTTTTACACCCTAATGGGACAGGCTGCAGAGAGGGCTCTATCTTGTTTTCTTTTAAATTCTCTTTAAATTTTGATTCCTTCTGTAGCTGCTTGTTCTCTTCCATGTCTCTGGGGCATTTGTTAGTATACAGAAGAAACAGCTTCTTGAATAATGTCCATTATAGCTTTGTATTTAAATAACAAACAAAGACTTCCTCCCTCTGCCTTCCCCTTCCCTCCCCTTTCCTCCCCTTCCCTTCCCTTCCCGTCTCACAGGGCTTGCTCTGTTGCCCAGGCTCTAGTACACTGGTGTGATCATAGCTCACTGCAGCCTAGAGCTCCTAGGCTCATGCAATCCTCCTGCCTCAGCCTCCCAAGTAGCTGGAAGTAGAGGCACGCACCACCACGCTCAGCTAATTTTTAAATTTTATTTTTTAATAAACAGGATGTCTTGCTATGTTGCCCAGGCTAGTATTGAACTCCTGGCTTCAAACAATCTTTCTGCCTCTGCCTCCTAAAGTTCTGGGATTACAAACATGAACCACTGCACCCGGCCTATTTTATTTCTCTTCTACCATACTTCAAGGCTGCACATAGAGCAGCTGCAATGCTGGCTTTTAGCACTGGAGAAATTACCATATGCTCCTTACTTTCTGGTTTTGCTTGCTTTAAAAGTTGCTACAACTTTTGACATTCTTATTTGCTGGTGGTAGAGAAGAACTTATATTCTCCAAGCTCAGATGTGCTTCCTGAATTTGGCCCTACTTTTCACGTTTTTATAAACCATTGACATGTACTAAAACCACTCGGGGCATGACTCGTGAAAAACTTGTCATTTGTCATATGGCAAATATTCACTACAAACAGATATAGAACAACCAATCACCTACTTGCTTAGGTTTAAAATGGAAAGAAATTATTTTGGATTCTATATTTTGGGATAACTTAACGTTTTAAAAGTATTACTTGTTGCAGGCTGGGCACAGTGTCTCATGCCTGTAATCCTACCACTTTCGGAGGCCAAGGCAGGTGAATCACTTGAGTTCAGGAGTTCAAGACCAGCCTGGGCAATATAGCAAAACCTGATCTTTACAAAAAATACAAAAATTAGCCAGGCGTGGTGGTGTGTGCCTATAGTCCCAGCAACTTGGGAGGCTGAGGGAGGATCGTTTGAGCCTGGGAGACGAAGGCTGTGGTGAGCTGATATCGTGCCACTGCACTCCAGCCTGGGCGACAGAACGAGACCCTGTCTCAAAAAAAGGAGTATTGTTTATTGATTGTATAAGATGCGATACAATGAACACAAATCACTCAGCATTAGGAGGCTAATTAGGCAATATGAGGGGGAATGGCTTTATCAAGAGACCAATTTTCTCAGATTTTAGGTCAGTTTCGGGATATGTTTGGGATGACCCTTATATGGGTGACTTAGGTAACTTTTTGATTGTTGTTACCAGTTTTCATTCATTCTTTTTTTTTTAAATAGCTGTATTGAGATAGAATTCACATACTTTATAATTCACCCATTTAAAGGATACAATTCAATAGTTTTTAGTATTTTCACTGATACATGCAATCATCACCACAGTCAATTTTAAAACATTTCATCACTTCAAAAGAGAAACCTTTTGATGGGTACAGCACACCAACATGGCACATGTATACATATGTAACAAACCTACACGTTGTGCACATGTACCCTAGAACTTGAAGTATAATTAAAAAAAAAAGGAAGAAAAGCATCCTGGCCCAACATTATGCACTTCCCTCTTTTACTTGTTGAATCCTAAAGAAACAAATGTCTCCTGTTCCTTTGTTTAAATGAAACGCCAAAACCATCACCCTTTCTCCTTTTTCACACTCTTCTGCCAGTTCTTAAAAAGTGACCATGAAAATGAGCACAATTATTTTTCCACACACAGGAGAAGACCGCAAAGCTCATCCTAATAGTTGTTTCGTTTGTCAGTTATTTAAGTCACCCAAAGTACTTTCAGCACGACCTGAACTTCACCAAGCATGTCACCTCAGACAAGCCATCACAATGGTCCTTTTAGTTTTTGTCTCATATAGTCAACAACAAAACATTTAAAATATGACAAGAAGATAACATTAGGTAGAGTAAAAATAACATACAAAGCTTCAATTTCCTTTTGGCTGGGCGAGGTGGCTCACGCCTGTAATTCCAGCACTTTAGGAGGCTGAGGCAGGTGGACCTGAGGTCAGGAGTTCGAGACCAGCCTCACCAACATGATGGGACCCCCCCATCTCTACTAAACATATAAAAAATTAGCTGGGCATGGTGGTGGGTGCCTGTAATCCCAGCTACTCGGGAGGCTGAGGCAGAACTGCTTGAACCAGGGAGGCAGAGGTTGCAGTGAGCTGAGATTGTGCCACTGCACTCCAGCCTGGGCAAGAAGAGCAAAACTCCGTCTCAAACAAACAAAACCTCCCAAAACTTCAAGACAGCTTCTAGATAGCCAAGGCTGACCTAGTTGTTATTGGAGAACAAGCTCTTCAAAATTCTGATCCAAATAAAAGAAAACATTATTTTGTATTAGCCAAAGAAGTACATTGATTTAACCACATTGGCAGTGACATCCAAGCTCACAATAGGTTTTTGCTTTTGCAACTTCTCCAGGAAGGACAGATATTCAGCTCTCATTTGGAATCAGCCTGCGAAGAATTCCTATCAAGGTTCTCACTTGTCCTACTGCAAACACCTTTGGGGCCTATGCCCCAATTATTTCTCTCTTTTTCAAGGACTGTCCCCCAGTGCAAGCGGGAAGCCAACCAGGGAACACAGCTGAGCCTATAATACAAACATCGAGGAGCTACGATAGACAGACACATTTGGCCATAAGGACTGGGGAGCAGAGAAAGTTGATCTGTAGTGGGACGTGAAATGAAACAGCTGTGGTTGGAGGAACAGAGATGAGCAGCTGAGAGACCTGTTAGCTAGCTATTAGGATGGTGCAAAAGTCATAGACGATTTTGCCACTAAAAGTAATGGCAAAATCTGCAATGACTTTTGCACCAACCTAACAGTTACTTGTTCGTTTGTATTTCTGATCCCAGCTGCCTTCCTGACATGGGTTGCATGAGAGACGCTTGCGTCTTTGAAACAACAACAAGAATAATACTTATATAATCACGTAACACTTGTTGAATCCTTCCTACGCACCATGTGCTGGTCTAAGTATTTTGTTCGTTTCATCCTCACAACAGCCCTGTGACATAACTACCATTTTCATCACCATTTGACAGCTGAGGATACTGAAGTGCACGTGATTGATAACTTGCTCAACTCTCATAGGGGCCCCTTGGGGACCAGTATCCGGGTCCCTAGGGCTCTGTGGGTGGCATCCAGGAGAGGTGGCCTTGCCAGAGGATGCTGAGGGAGAAGCAGGGACCACAGAGCTGTGTATTAGCCTGAGGGAGGTCCCCAGAGGTGGAACAAGGGCATGCCTCCAGGTAAATGAGCATTCCTCAAGTAAGCGTTAGTGTCACTGTTCTGTCCTCACTGCCATCCACTGTCCTCCCCATCAGTGGGCTGGAAAGGACAGGTCTGGAGCCAGAGAGGGGGTCTGTGGTTACAGCCTCTCCCCTCAGCAGGCCTGGGTGAGGGCCTCCTGGCCTGGGGCCTCGGGGTAGCGATGCTGTCCCTCCTGCCACAGCCTTTGCAAAGTTGTCCCCTCTCACCTGACAGCTCTGGAGGCAGGCCTGAGCAGGTGGAGTGGCAGCCGAGGTGGGCGGCTGTCAGTTGCTGCAGGCGGCTCTGGGGAATGGTGCTGGGCATTCCTTCTTCCACAGAGCTGAGTGTGGTTGATTCCACCGAGGATGGCCAGGCAGCCTCATCATACCGGAAGCAGTGGTTGGAAATTTAGTGTCGAGCTGCCCAGGGCCATGAAGGTGGCGGTGGCCACACATTCAAAAGCTGAGGTACCCTGGGGAAGAACAAACAGACAACTCACTAATCCACTTAAAACCCTGAGCTAGGCCAGGTGCAGTGGCTCACGCCTGGAATCCCAGCACTTTGGGAGGCTGAGGTGGGTAGATCAGTTGAGGTCAGGAGTTTGAGACCAGCTGGCCAACATGGAAAAACCCTGTCTCTACTGAAAACACAAAAATTAGCCAGGCATGGTAGGGCACGCCTGTAATACCAGCTACTCGGGAGGCTAAGGCAGGAGAATCACTTGAACTCGGGAGGTGAAAGTTGCTGTAAGCCAAGATTGCACCACTGCACTCCAGCCTGGGCAACAAAGTGAGACTGTGTCTCAAAAAAACCAAACCAAAACAAAACCCTGAGCTGAAACCAACGCAGACTTACATTTCAAATAGTACGGAAACTGGCATGGGGCCAGGTTTGCCAGGCCACCTGCATAGTCTGTTTGCATGGGCCGGCTTGGCCCTGAGGTCTTCAGGTGGGTGACTATCTCGAGAATGGGCTGAGGACATCCTGAGACTTGCCTGGAAGGACCTGGCTGGGGACACCGACCACCCCGAGAGTCAGCCCCAGGGTCCTCCTCCCCCAGGGATGACCCAGCCCGTTTGCTTTTCTGAGTCAGTTTCCCTGTGACCGTCCCTTTTCCCTCTGCTCTGGGGGTGCAGTAGCCAGCCTTCTCTCTTCACAGCTGCCATCAGCCTCTGGTCTCTTGGGGACCGCTCCGCTCCACAACCAGAGCTGCCTGAGGAAGAGATTTGAGGCCCTTGCCCCTACTACCTTCTGTCCTGGACCAGATGCATCAGGCAGAACCATGTGCAATGCTGATATGTGACCACTTTGACCTATGAAAATGACTTTCCCATAGGTCAGTTTGGATATAGTCTTTTTTCTTTTCTTTCTTATTTATTTATTTATTTACTTATTTATTTATTTTTTATGAGACAGTGTCTCGCTCTGCCACCCAGGCTGGAGCGCAGTGGTGTGATCCGGGCTCATTGCAATTTCTGCCTCCCAGGTTCAAGTAATTCTCCTGCCTCAGCCCCCCAAGTAGCTGAGACTACAGGCGCACACCACCACACCTGATTAATTTTTCTATTTTTGGTAGAGACAGGGTTTTGCCATGTTGCCCAGGCTGGTCTCGATTTCCTGAGCTCAAGCGATCTACCTGCCTCAGCCTCCCAAAGTGCTGGGATTACAGGCGCGAGTCACCGTGCCTGGCCTGGATATAGTCTTTTTTGTTTGAAATATCTTCCTACTAATTGTGATAGGAAAATAAACAGAAAGAAACAAAAATAAAAATAGTGGGCACACAGACTCTCTAGAGATGGGAAAGCATATTTTTTTTCTGTCTGGGCCTGCCTTTTCTGGGCCCTTTTATTAACAGGGAACTTTGTGGCTGGGCACGGTGACTCATGCCTGTAATCCCAGCACTTTGGGAGGCGGAGGTGTGCAGATCACCTGAGGTCACGAGTTCAAGACCAGCCTGCCCAACACGGTGAAACCCCGTCTCTACTAAAAACACAAAAATTAGCTGGGTGTGGTGGCACACACCTGTAATCTCACTTACTTGGGAGGCTGAGGCAGGAGAATTGCTTGAACCCAGGAGGCAGAGGTTGCAGTGAGCCGAGAGCACGCCATTGCACTCCAGCCTGGGTGACAAGAGCAAAACTCCGTCTCAAAAAAAAAAAAAAAAAAAAAAAAATCGCATGATCATCTTGATAGATGCAGAAAAAGCATTAGACAAAATCCAGCACCCTTTATGATTAAAACTCTCAGAAAAATCAGCATACGCGGGACATACCTCAATGTAATAAAGGCCATCCACAGCCCACATAGTACTGAACGGGAAAAAAGTTGAAAGCATTCCCTCTGAGAACTGGAACAAGACAAGGATGCCCACCCTCACCACTCCTCTTCAACATTGTAATGGAAGTCCTAGCCAGAGCAATCAGACAAGAGAAAGAAATAAAGGGCAGTCCGGGTGCGGTAGCTCACGCCAGTGATCCCAGCACTTTGGGAGGCCAAGGTAGGCGGATCACGAGGTCAGGAATTTGAGACCTGCCTGACCAACATGGTAAAACCCCCTATCTACTAAAAATACTAAAAATACAAAAATCAAGGGTATTTGTGTGGTCGATGTGCTTCATTAGTGCCTTTTTTTTGAGACGGAGTTTTGCTCTTGTCACTGAGGCTGTAGAGCAATGGCGTGATCTTGGCTCACTGCAACCTCCGCCTCCTGGGTTCAAGTGATTCTCCTCCCTCAGCCTCCCCAGTAGCTGGGATTACAGGCACCCACCATCATGCCCGGCTAATTTTTGTATTTTTAGTAGAGATGGGGTTTTGCCATGCTGGTCAGGCTGGTCATGAGCCATTTAGTGCCTTTCAATCACTAAGTTATTTGGTTCATGACATTGTCTTGATTAACCCAACAGAAAAAAATCTGATTTAGTCCAACACACGAACTACCACTCATCTTATTGGTGACAAGAAGCTCCTGATAAGGATGGGCTGAAGAGGTGAAAATGAGGGCAAGTTTTGGGATTTAACTTCACTGAAACCATTTTCTTTGAAGGACTGGATATCTGATCTGATGTCGTTTACTTCAGGTCTTTGAACAAATCATTACACAGGTATGTTTGGGAAGGAAGGAGTTAAGTCTGAAAAGTGCTTGATTCAGGATTTGTTTTGGAATCACTTATCTACTGGGTTGCTGACAGCAATAAACATTTTCTAAATACCTAAAGGAAAGAAAGTAGAGTATCACCCAGTGAGAAGGTGGCAGGTGAAACTTGGTTATTTCTTTATATTAGTTCAGCTGAATGTTAGAGTTAAAAAAAAACCCTACAACAAAACAAAACAGATACAAGTTACCTTTTAAATTTGTCATGCATCTGTCACTGGTGTGTGATCCTTTATAGTGTCCAAGACAGCCTATGGAACATATTTATTTTGTAAAATAAAGTTCAAAAAGGCAAAGAGATCATCAACTTAGACCAAACATGCAATAACTCCTGTAAATGGATTGTCAGCAGGCATTGACATACATTCTCTATTTTGGCCAGGAAGAGGTGGAGTTATTCTCAAGGTTAAGTAAAGGTCATCTCTCTCTGCCATACTGCCACTCAGCAGTGATGGAAAAGCAAAGCCTGAAGTTGGGTACCGGGAAATTTCACTTGGGAGACGGATGGCCCAGTCTGTCTGTGCACTCAGGTCATCTCGGTTAGTTTTCCCATAATTGTACTAGATTAGCAGTCAAGTGAAATGCCAGATTCATCACTGATAGAATCTCTGTCCTGGGTTGACAGTCCTTTAATTTGTGTGCCTTTGTGGCCAGAGGCCATTATTTCTAATTGCCTTTTTGTCCTGTAGCAGTTCATCTATCTTTCACACACACCAAATTTAATCTTCATGTTAGACAATGATGGGGAATTTGGGCTGAAGTCGTTATCAAATGAGTTTCATAAACTTTAGTAACCTCAGGGGAAAAAAAATCTTAAAAAACTTACCAAAATTTGAAAATAGTAAACAATGGTGGCTTTCTAGTAATTTAAGGTTGTTACAGGATCTCCATATTGACAATTCAAAATTTCTGGGTCAATGATTTGACTCCTAAATGTAAGAAAGAAAAGTTTATACTTCTTTTATTGTACCTACAGTTTAATTATAACACATCTGATGATTTCTGATAGGAATGTCTCAATTTTTTTTTCTTCTTCACTCAACAACCATATATATATTGTAGCTGCCCTGAGTTAGGCACTGGGACCCAAGATGAATCAATCAAGTCCCTGTGAAGACAAATGAAACAGCCAAGTCTGCCTTTGGACCAGGGTGTGTACCATAGGGTACATTCAGAGAGAAATGGAAGCCCATCTGGGGGTGCGGGTGGGGTTAGGGAACATGCAGTGAGCAGCAGCAAGACCATGGGACAGGCTCTGTGAATACCAGGAGTTTCACCCACTCCACCTGATTCAGCCCTGGGGATAATGGAGAGAGGAGTCTCCATCTAACAGGTGAGGAAACAGAGGATTAGGGGGATTAGGATTAGTTTGGCTCTGTGTCCCCACCCAAATCTCATCTTGTAGCTCCCATAATTCCCATATGTGGGAGAGACCAGTGGGAAATAATTGAATCATGGAGGTGGGTCTTTCCCATGCTGTTCTCATGATAGTGAATTAATCTCATGAGATCTGATGGTTTTAAAAACGGGAGGTTTGATGCACAAGCTCTCTCTCTTCACCTGCTGCCATCCATGTAAGACCTGACTTGCTCCTCCTTGCTTTCTGCCATGATTGTGAGGCTTCCCCAGCCATGTGGAACTGTAAGTCCACTAACCCCTTTTCCTATACAAATAAAGGCTCAGGTATGTCTTTATCAACAGCATGAAAACTAACTATTACAGGGGGTGAACACTCCCATGGCCTCACACAGCAAGAAGGAAACCATGGGAATACTTGAGACCCAGTGTCCAGATCTGTGAGTTGAGTTGGTCCAGCTGAGCTGGGGTGATGGGAAGCGGAACTGCACAAAGGTCCCAGTTGCCCAGCCGACCAGGACAGAAAATGCTGAACTGTGAAACTATTTGGGGATTTGTCTTTTTTTTTTTTTTATGGAAAGGACTTTTCTGCACATCTGTTCACTTTCCTGCCCACGCCAGCAGCTCAGCGGCCCCATTTTTCGGGTGAACGTTGCAGGCATGGTATAAAACCCATTCCATTTCCCGCATTGACTTTGCACAGGCCCCATGGTCTCTTTTCTCTCAGATTCTTCACATGGCTGTCGTGAAGAGGGGTGGAAGAGAAGTTTACATTCCAACCTTCAGAGACAAGGCAGCCAAATTATGCCAAGGCCCTCTGTCCCTCCATCTGTCCATCCGACTGTCCATCCATTAGAGCCAGGGCAAGCAGCATAGGGCTCTGGGTGGACAGCCCCCAAGATATGCTTTACCTCCACTGCCACTTTCTCTGCCTGGGTTACTCATTCATTGGGCAGGTATTTATCGAGGGCCCTTCTGCCTACCATGCACTGAGCCAGGCCTTGGGAATGAGCTGACCAAACAGGCAGCGTCCCTGGCATGGTGTGGCTTGCACAAAAGGGTACATGGGAAATAACAGTTGTGAGCACTATTGTGGAGGATAGGCCTAAGGAAGGAAGCTCAGTGTGAAGGGAGAGGAGAAGGAGGGTAGAGGAGGAGGACGGGAGTTCGAGGCAGAAGAAACAGCAGATGTGGGCCCTGAGTGGGAGGGGCAGGCCCTTCTGATGACTCAAAAGGAGCCGGGTGTGGCAGGTACTGGCCCACAGCCCTGTATAAGATGCCCAGACACGCTTCCTCTCTTTGAGGTGCTTAGACAAGAGGCCTGTTACAGTCATACTGCTGAGGACAATTACAGAGACTGACATACGTAGATACAGAACCAGGTATGTTTCTGAGTATCACAGATGACAGAGAGAGAAATGATGAGGCACAGTCATGCATCACTGAATAACGGGGATATGGTCTGAGAAATGTGTCATCAGGCGATTTCGTCACTGTGTGAACATCACAGAGTGACCTACACAAACCTAGATGGCATAGCCTCCTCACACCTAGGCTGCATGGTACAACCTCAGGCTCCGAGGCTACAAGCCGACACAGCGTGTTACCGCATGAATGCTGCAGGTAGTGGTGACACAGTGGTGTTTGTGTATCTAAACAAATCTAAAGATAGAAACGGTACAGTAGAGGCACGGTGGCTCACGCCTGTAATTCCAGCACTTGCAGAGGCTGAGGCGGGCGAATCCCTGAGCTCTGGAGTTTCATAATAGCCTGGGTAACACAGCAAAACCCCACCTCTACTAAAAATTAAAAAACAAAAAAACCCCACAAAAAACTAGCTGGGCGTGGTGGCACACACCTAAACTCCCAGCTACTCAGGAGGCTGAGGCAGGAGGATTGCTTGAGCCCAGGAAGTTGAGGCTGCAGTGAGCAGTGATCCCACTGTACTCACGCCTAGGTGACAGAGTGATACCCTGTCTCAAATTATCCAGTCTTAGGTAGTTTTATTTTTTTTTGAGGTGGAGTTTCGCTCTGTCACCCAGGCTGGAGTGCAGTGGCGCAATCTTGGCTCACTGCAAACTTTGCCTCCCGGGTTCAAGCGATTCTCCTGCCTCAGCCTCCTGAGTAGCTGAGATTACAGGCATGCACCACCATGCCCAGCTAATTTTTGTATTATCAGTAGAGACGGGGTTTCAGCATGTTGGTCAGGCTGGTCTCCAACTCCTGACATTGTGATCCACCCGCTTTGGCCTCCCAAAGTGCTGGGATTACAGGCATGAGCCACCGTGCCTGGCTTTAGGTAGTTCTTTATAGCAACGCGGGAACATGTCCTTAGAGGAGAGAGGCCATGGGAGGTTTGATGTATACTGAAGGGGAGCACCCACAGGATCACTGAGGCAGGCAGTGGGGAGATGCAGCCACAAGCCAAGGAATGCGGCGTGAGGCTGGACAAGGCCAGGCAGCGTCCCCCTCCCACCTCCGGAGGGAGCTTGGCCCTGCTGAGGCCTTGATGGCCCTGAAGCTCACCTCAGTCTTGTGACCTCCAGGACAGCGAGATAATCCATTTCCATTGTTTGAAGCCACTAAGTTTGAGGTGATTTGTTACTGCAGCCCCAGGAAATAAATACAATGATGGACAGGAATCGGTGGAGATGAAGCACCAGAGTGGTGACCACCGTGAGGAAAAGTGTAGGGTACAGTAGCGATAACCATTACTCAAGGCCTGACTGTGGCCCAAGCACGGTTTTAAGCATTTTATACACTTCCTGTTTCCCAGTAGCCTATACAATAAGTGATGTTTACAGAGAGGTAATGTAACCTGCCCAAGGTCATACTGGCAGGAAGTAGTATAGCTGGGACTTGAACTCAGTTCTAATAGATTCCCAAAACCCATGCTCTTTTTACTTTGCTCCTTGGAGGTTGGCCACTTAAGTGCCATTTATTTACTTATTCACTATTTATTTATTTGAATAAAAATACTGAGTTTTTATTCACTATTTGAATAAAAATACTGAGTTTTGTTAGTATTCCAATTTGCAAATTAGAACTACATACCATTCCTTTACTTAATTTCTTAGCAACAGTGGGACAAGTGGGAATTACTGAGCCACTTTCTGGCATCTGGCTCACTTTTTGTTGCTCTATTCTGGGCCACCACATGCCTTGTTAAAAATGGGGAACTCTTTCAAAGGCAGATGGGGAGAACAAACACAGAGACGCCAGAAGCCTCTGCCACAGGGCGTGTGCCCAACCCCAGCAGTGATGGCTGCTGATCCTGAGACTGGGACAGGTGGACAGAGACCAATACAGTGGGTGTGCAGCACCCATGGAGGAGGGCCTTGAATAGAGAGTTGGTTGAGACACAGTCCGCTGGACACAGAGCTCCAAGCCCTGTGAGCCTTTGGCAGTTTGTGAGGGAGAGGAGCTGGAACCATGGGCCTCAATAAGGCACAATGGCAGTGACAACAAATACCATAGATTAAAAACCAGTATCCTCTTCCATTTTCTTTGATAGAATAAGCATAAGCAACCCAAAGGAGGGTCAGGAAATCCCACAATAAATGACTCTGAAATGTCTGTTAATAATGAACTGTGGAAAATCAAAGCATATTTAGTTAGATTAGAAAAAATGGAACACCATTACATTTTGTATACTCCAAATTTGAGGAACAATACATAAAGGTACATGGGTAATCCCCAATGTTGGTGTTACAAGGAGTAAATTGATAGAATCCTTTTGGACATCAGTCTGGTGTCTTATATTAAGTGTCTTAGTCTGTTTTGTACTAGTATTATTTGTATTAGTCTGTTCTTACACTGCTATAAAGATACTACCTGAGACTGGGTAATTTATAAACAAGAGGTTTAACTGACTCACAGTTCCACATGGCTGGGGAGGCCTCAGGAAACTTACAATAATGGCAGAAGGTGAAGGGGAAGCAAGGCATATCTTACATACCGGCAGGAGAAAGAGATAGAGTGCAGGGGAAACTACCACATTTAAACCATCAGATCTCGTGAGGACTCCCTCACTAGCAAGAGAACAGCTTTGGGGAAACCACCCCCATGATCCAGTCACCTCCCACCAGGACCCTCCCTCAACATGTTTTACAATCCAAGATGAGATTTAGATGGGGACACAGAGCTGAACCATATCAACATTCAAGCTCTTTGACCCTGTAGTAATTCCAGTACAAGAAGCCTAGCCCAAGGACACAATTTCATAAAGTTTAACCACAAAAGATGTTTGTTGTACTCACTGTTTAATATAGGGGAAAACAGGAGACAATGAAAGTGGCTAGTATCTGGGAGCCATACATCAACAACTGTAACACTTCTGCCTTTTTGGGTTAGCAGTGAGGAAGCCACTTCTGCCACTGTCTTCCCTATATTCTTTTTTTTTTTTTTTTTTTGAGATGGAGTTTCACTCTTGTTGCCCAGACTGGAGTGCAATGGAGCGATCTCGGCTCACTGCAACCTCCACCTCCCGGGTTCAAGTGATTCTCCTGCCTCAGCCTCCCGAGTAGCTGGAATTACAGGAGCCCGCCACCATGCCCAGCTAATTTTGTATTTTTAGTAGAGACAGGGTTTCTCCATGTTCGTCAGGCTGGTCTCGAACCCTTGACCTCAGGTGATCCACCTGCCTCGGCTTCCCAAATTGGTGAGATTACAGGTGTGAGCCATCACGTCCAGCCCCCTATATTCTTTACACCCTTGGGAAGAGCTGTGACTTATCCGATGGGTGAAAATGAGCCAAGAGTGACTGCATGGGGTTGTCTGCTGTCCGCCTGGCCCTGCCACCTCCTGAGCATGCAGCTGGTCAGGCCCCGTCTCTAGGTCTGCAGGCCCAGTCCTCCTTACATCAGTCCCCAAGTCTAGATTTAGGGAAGAAAGCATGATTTTGGCTTTAGGCTTATGCAGCACTTGAAAATCTGGCTCCATCAGTAATAAGGCAGATGCTGTATTTTAATTCTTGTCAGGTGCGTAAGTCCTTCACAGAAGGGTGGTGAGGAGTGAGTGATTGAACTTTCCCCAGGATGTGCCCACCCATGGTGCATTCACTGAGAACATTCAAAAGAGGTTGCCTTAGAAACCAAAGTATCACATGGAGAGATGGGCCTCTTGGGGCAGCCGCAGCAGCTGACGCAGGCTGACTCACAACCGCTTCTAATATGCCAGGCTTTGTGTAAACAGGCTTTATGACACAAGTGGGCTGATTACAGTGCAAATGGAGTGTGACATCTGAGTCACTGTGAGGCTCTAGCTGGCTTCTTCCAGCCCTGGCCATAGGGTCCCCTGTGACTGTAACCTACACAAGCAGAGCTGGGGCATGCTGGATTTGGAGAAATAACCTTAGGCAGGTATTGAATTATTGGACGATATTTTCCCCTGCATTATGTGAAAATATGAATCTTGGTCCACAAATGTACTTGTTCAAGAATTGTATTTTCCACAGTGCCATCATTTCTGACTCTGCGACTCCTTTGGTTCCTAACTGAGATTTCCATTGCATTTCTGACCTCTGAGACTTAAGTGGTGATAAGGCATAGAGAAGAAAAGAATATAGTCATAGGTCCAGATAGGTAATCACTGAAACATCCACTGTGCTTGTCCATGTGGCCCTATTCAGATTTAGTGGCTATCTCAAAGTGCAGTTCTTTGAAAACTAAACTCTGTTATGATAAACCATTGACATTTTAGGGTTTTTATTTATTTATTTAATTTATTTATTTTACCATGGAATGACAAACTCTCCTGACTAGAAAAGGTGGGATAAGTACATTTCCTCCCCCCCCCCAAAGTAGTAAATAGCGCCACCATTAACCTAATTGCGTTAAACTGAGTGAGACCCATGAAAACTGCCACAGCCTGACCTGTACCCCAGCAAGATGAATCAAGAAGAATCTCTCTTTCCTCTTCCGTTTTCTGTCTTCCTTTCCCCATGTCCCATCAAGTCTGTTCTAGTTACTGGCTGGTGGGTCTGTACTATGCAATGTACTGGGTTCCAGGACTATTGCTGTAGGAGTTGATTTATTTGAGTTTTCAAAGTTCTATGTGGATGGGACTGTTAATACGACATTTTTGTATATCCTACTGAATCTTTAAAAAAGTGAGAGATGCAAGAAATTTTGGGTTGGGTCAACGTGCTTAAGGATGACTCCCATTCTTTTTTTTTTTTTTTTTTTTTGGAGACGGAGTCTCGCTCTGTCACCCAGGCTGGAGTGCAGTGGCCGGATCTCTGCTCACTGCAAGCTCCGCCTCCCGGGTTCACGCCATTCTCCTGGCTCAGCCTCCCGAGTAGCTGGGACTACAGGCGCTCGCCACCTCACCCGGCTAGTTTTTTGTACTTTTTAGTAGAGACGGGGTTTCACCGTGTTAGCCAGGATGGTCTCGATCTCCTGACCTTGTGATCCGCCCGTCTCGGCCTCCCAAAGTGCTAGGATTACAGGCTTGAGCCACCGCGCCCGGCCGACTCCCATTCTTATGACAGCCGCCTCTTGAGGAAACCCAGGCATCTGATTGAGATCATTTTAACTAAAACAGGGCAGGTCAAGAAATTAGGGAGAGCAGAATTTTGGATTTAAATTATGTAGGCTTTTCATCAGGTGATTTCATACTTGGGCTTTTATTTCTCCCTGGGAGTTGAATCACTGGAGGAGGTTTTGTTAGTATATGGAAATTTTTGTAT
This sequence comes from Theropithecus gelada, assembly GCF_003255815.1. Classification (NCBI taxonomy): domain Eukaryota; kingdom Metazoa; phylum Chordata; class Mammalia; order Primates; family Cercopithecidae; genus Theropithecus; species Theropithecus gelada. Next base: position 25,789,823 of record NC_037670.1, on the reverse strand, counting down.
TATTGACACTTTCTATTTGGAGTATTTTAAGCTATTATTGGGGCTCATTGCAAAACAGTGTCTTTCAAACTTTTTTCTTAAATTAGGACATGCATTATACATCATGGCAAAAGCACCATTTTTACAAAAAAGAAAAACACATCTCACAGCCTCGGCAACATAGGGAGACCCTGTCACAACAAAATAAATAAATAAATAAAAAGATTAGCTAGGCATAGTGGTGCATGCCTCTGGTCATGGCTACTCAGGAGGTTAAGGTGGGAGGATTGCTTCAGCCTGGGAGTTCAAGGTGCAGTGAGCCATGATGGCACCACTGCATTCCAGCTTGGGCAACAGGGTAAGACCCTGTCTCAAAAAAACCAAAAACAAAAAACATCTCAGCTGGAGTTTTGAAAGCAGAGGCTGGGACACAGGCTTGTGTGCAGGCAGTTTACTGGGAAAGTGACCACAGAGAGCAGGGCAAAGTAGCAGAGGGTACAAAACACAGCAGACAGACAAGCACGTGGGCTGAGTCCACCACCATCGTGGCAACTGCAGCTCAATCCCACGAGACCTTCTGAGGAGCTCATGGAATGCAGCGCAGAACTGTCTCCTTGGGGCTGAAAGGCAGATGTGTACATCCACTGACACTTGTCCCAGGTTGGGCTCCAGGCTGGTCCCATGGGTGTTAACCCCTCTCCTTCCAGAGTGTACTATAAGGGGTACCTACGTGGATTTGGTTAAATTCGCATGAACTGTTTGGGGCATCAGTGGCTGGAGTAAGAGGTGAACAGAGAGGGTCTGAAGTGGTTGCAAGAGATGTTCAGTCAAAATATTTACCCTTACCGAGTGCAATGCACTGACATATTCTACTCTAGTTCATCACACACACACTAGTGGAGGCCCACTAACCAGTGGTTCTCAAAGTCCGAGGGTCCCAAGACCATATTTCGGGGGCCTATGAGGTTAAAACTATTTTCCTACTACTGCTGAGATGTTTTTGTCTTTTTCATCCTTGTTCTCTCATGAGTATATAGCGGAGCTTTCCAGAGGCTTTGTGACAGGCACTAATGTCACAGACTGAATGCACAAGCAGATATGACAACCGGCTGTGTTCCTGAAGCCAGACATTAAAGAGACTTGCAGAAATGTAAAACAATTCTACTTATCTCACTGAAGTTTTTTGTTTTATAAAATATAATTATTTCTCACAAACATGTTTATGCTAAATTTGTCTTTTTAGAATCAGCTTAGTATTACAACAATGATTTGGGCGAAATGTTTCTGTAACAGAAATTTTGTTTCTAATTATGTGATATGAATTAATTTTATAACTAAAAGGTAATGGATTTATTATTTATACACAATTACTTAAAAATTTTCTATTTTAATTTAAAAATATATCTATACACACAAAAGGTCTTTGGGGCTCTCACTCTTTACAAGAATAAAGGGGTCCTAAGATTTTAAAAAAAGGTAGAGAATTGCTGCACTAAACTGATCATGACCCTCAAAAACACTGCTGCCCATAGTTTGCAAAACATTGGTGTTCCTTTCATGACCTGTGAGGACAGAGTGGTTGGAAACCAGAACGAAAAGTTAATTTCAGGCTTAATGTGCAGTAAAACACTAGAGTCCATGAAGGTTCTATTCTGACCCATTTCAAACCCGTCTCAGGTCCATCACCGGTCCTAGGGGAAGACAAGGGAATACCGCTGACATGAGCAGGAGTCTCACAAAGATGGGAGGGAACTGCTCAGATAACTGCTGGCTTTCTCTTTCAAAGCTTACAGCTACTGCCCTGCTTGACCAAAACTCAGTTATAAGTCTAGTCATATAAGGGAGTCCAGTCATGTAAGGGAGTCATTCTCGACCCTGGCTGCACACTGGAAGCATCTGGGAGATGTTAAAAAATTACCCCTGATGGGCTCTACTCCAGACCAATGAATCAACATTTTCTGGAGGTGGGCATTGGTACTGGTACTGTTTTTACCCCCCTTTTTATTGAGGTGTAACTTGCATCAGAAGCAGAAATCTTAATAATTTAATGATTTTTAAAAAACATTTATTACCTCCATGTAACCATAACCACCACCCAGATCAAGAGGTAGGGCATTGTCAATTCACCAGCAGGCTCCTTCATGCCTCCTCCCAGTTAATACTCTTCTCCAAAGGTAACCATTATTCTAATATTTGCCACCATAGATTAGTTTTTGCTGATTTTGAACTTCAAATAAAGGGAATCACACAGTAGTTTATTCTTTTGTGTCTGGCTTTTTTTGCCCAATGTTAAGGCCATATTAATTCATATTATTAGGTAGCGAAGTAATGCATTCTTGTTTGCACGGCTGTGTAGTGTTCCACTGTAGAAACAGACCATGATTTATTTACCATTCTATACTTGCTGGATTTGGCTGGTTCCCTTACACTGCTTTTCTTTTTTTTTTGAGACGGTTGCCAAGGCAACCTTATCGCTCTATTGCCAAGGCTGGAGTGCAGTGACACGATCTCGGGTCACTGCAACCTCTGCTTCCCAGGCTCAAGCAATTCTCCTGCCTCAGCCTCCTGAGTACCTGGGATTACAGACACCTGCCAACACGCCTAATTTTTGTATTTTAGTAGAGTTGGGGTTTTGCCATGTTGGCCAGGCTGGTCTCCAACACCTGACCTCAGGTGATCCACCTGCCTCAACCTCCCAAAGTGCTGGGATTACAGGTGTGAACCACCACGCCCAGTCCCCTCATACTGCTCTTAAGTGTGGTGACATGCTCTCACCATAATAAAACAGGAACTGAGACGAACTAGGGAACAGGAAAAGCAGATTCATGTTATCTATCTCATGCTTACTGGGTAAGGATATGGTTATTGTCCCCTTCCCAGCTCTTCCTCTGAATCTATTCTCCATTCACCAGTCAGAATGACTTAAAAAACAGAAATCAGGCTATGTCACTCCTTTCCTTCAAGACTCCCAACAGCTTGATCCCAAAGTGCCTCAACTCATCACACTTACACTTAAGTCCACACTTCCTACACTGACCTACAAAGCCTTTCACAATCTGAGCCCGGTCTCTCCAGGCTAACCTGGGACCACATTCTGTCTTGTTTGGTATGCGCTAAGGCCAATGCCAGTCTTCTCTCTGTTCTTAGGACACACCAAGCTCCTTCCCACCTTATGGTCTTTGCCTCACCTGCTTTATACTTAGATCCCAACAGCCTCTCTCTGAGAGGCCTTCCTTGACCACCCAATGTGAACTAGTCATCCCTTTGCATTCTAGAATACATTATCTTAATTCTCTGCATAGCACTCATCAAATTACATTTCCTTATTTATTTGCTTAGTCGCCTCACCATGCCTCTAAAAATGTAAGCTCTTTGAGAAAGATCTTACCATTACTTCATCACCAGTGCCTAGAAAAATACCTGGTACACACTGAGTACTCAACAAATATTTGTGTCTTAGACATAAATCTGATGGCACAAGTACTAAATGTACCCTCCCCCAAAACTAAGGATTTGAATTCTGGGCCCCTCAGGATAAACAGGAGGAAGGACATCATTGCCCTTTGCAAATTACAATATAAATGCCTCTCTGGAGGAACTTCTTGATTATACTGACACTGATTTTTTTTTAAAGTCTGCTATATGGTAATGCAATATTGGATTTATTCTGTTCATTAACAATTAATACTTCAGAACATTTACAATATTCATTGAATATAATCTAAGAGAAGGTCAACTGACATTTTTTACTTCTCTATTAATAAGAGAGATGGTCAAATTAATTTATGGCCAAAATTATAATGGTAAAAACGTATAAATAAATACGTGCTTGGTGTTAGTATGGTTACATACAGTTCAGTTTTTGGTGTAAAGTTCTTTGGCTGCAAGAAAGAACATCTGGTTTACTTCACTAATAGAAATATCTCTTAATGCTGGAATGGCCTCCTCTTGGTATTTCTTCTGCTGTTGATTTTTAGCATAGTTATCTGTAAGAAAAGACCAAAAAGTTCTGTTTACCCAAGCAATTTCTTCTACAGTCTCTGTGTCTGATGGAGACCCACCACATAGTTTACTAGGCCAATGTTTGGATAGTGACAAACATCATGTTTAACATAATTAAATGATAAATCCTGTCTTTAGAAGAAATGTCCCTATTAAAATAAAAACATAATTGGTAAAGTATTTTTTTCATCTCTAACTTGGAAAGAAATTAGTATTTTAATCAACTGTACAATGATGATTAAAGTCTCATTTGCACATTTCTCATGGGAACAGAATTATATCCAGGCCTTGAAAATGTATTTAAATCAACACCACAAAACTATTAAATCATTTAGTATAAATATTCATGCAAACTTAACAATTTCCCCTCTTTGCACAAATTATCTATTTGCTGCCAATTCCAATTAAGAATGCATGGAATGCAGTGTATTAGAAAGACATTTAAAAATAATAGAATTGATTTTCGAAATAAATTGTAGAGGCTAATAAAGGTTTTGAAAAGTTGAAAAATCATACCAGGGAACTTAAAAAATACCTTACTTTCTAGAATTTAACCAAGCTCAGGAGTCTGATTTATTTTCATCTTTAGACTTGAAAGAACTTAAAAAAAAAAAAAAAACCAGAAGAATGTGTTGTGGCTCTTTTATCCACCTAATTGGAATAAGGAGTACACAACGATCCTGAGGAGGATACACATCCCCAAAGTCCTTTTTCTGAACAAGGTCTGCATGTACTATTTGCTATCTCTTGATCAACAGTGTCTGTTCAGGATAAAAGAAGTTTCTCTCAGGCAAAGTTAATGGGAACATATTATAGACACATAGAGTATATACTTGTCATTTTATGGGAACATACACCTGCTAACCAGTGTTATAATTCATTATAATTTATTTCCTCCATGAATATAGCTAGTGCATATTCATCAGAACTTGATTCCTTCATGCAAATATTTCCTTTTGTATAAGTTTGTATTTATTTCTCTTAGTAGCTTCTTTTTACTGTCCCAATGTGTGTGTATGTGTGTTCTCTTTTAGGATGGCGTTTCATTCTTGTCGCCCAAGCTGGAGTGCAGTGGCGCAATCTTGGCTCACTGCAACCTCTGCCTCCTGGGTTCGAGAGATTCTCCTGCCTCAGCCTCCCAAGTAGCTGGGGTTACAGGAATGCACCACGACCGTGTTATGCAGCCTGTTCTTTGTTGCTTTTCTGGGTAAAAGTGCTAATACTCTACTCTTTCATTGCCCCAGCACTTTCCTTTTATATAAAGTTACCTGTGATTGTATGAATGGAGTCAAGTGGAGAGGTACTCATCATGTTAATCCCAAACAAGAGCACGTAGCCAATTACTATAGTAATAAGGAGGTAGACAGGTAATGCAACTGCCCAGTATCTGCCAAAGAGAACATTAAAGTACATAATAGACACTTTAAAAAAGCTGTAATTCTCAAGAGTCAGTCACAAAGCCAACACGTTTTTTAAATTTAAATTTTATAAAGTTATACGTGTACATAGAGACAAATAGTTTCACTTATAATGAAAAAGTGCAGTCCTCTATCCCACCGTCTCAACCTCGGAGTCTCACTCTCCAAAAAGAAATGCTTTGAGCACTTCAGCTGTCTTCTGGTACCTACCTCCTCATTGTTACAAAACATGTGCATAGTACTATTTCTTCATTTTTTCCATTACAGACATTTTCTCTAGACTTGCTAATATGGAGATGAGGAATTAACCTCCTCCTATCCTCTTCTCTTCTATACTTACATCACAATTTCTCATTATAGCAGCAGATTTTAGAAATAATTGTAACTATATAAACAAGTTTGTAATGAGGATCTCAGTGCATTATTATTATATATTTTCTTGCACAACATTTTGGGTTTTTTTCTAGAATAATTACATCTTTTTGTCCGTTCACTTGGTTTTCCATGTGTCCACCAATACCAGAGCCTCAAATTCTCTGACAGGACTCTATTATGCCTCTCAGTATCATTATGTACATGGAGTGCTATTTATTTATTTTTTTTGAGAAAGCATTTCCCTCTGTCACCCAGGCTGGAGTGCAATGGCACAATCACGGCTCACTAGCCTCAACCTCCTGAGCTCACTTCAGCCCTGCAAGTAGCTGGGACTATAGGCACACACCACCACGCCTGGCTAATTTTTATTTTTTTTTGTAGAAATGGGGTCTTAAGATGTTGGCCAGGTTTTGTTTTGTTTTGTTTAATGATTTGTTCTCTATTATTTTCTCTTTCTGGAACTTCTAATAGTTAGATTTTTAACCATTATACTTTCTTCTGTTTTCAATTTTTTTGTTCTAATTTCTAGAGATTACCTTTATTTTCCAATCTTTCAATTAAATTTTTAATTATCATGTTTACAATTTCCAAATACAATAATTTCCTCAACATTCCTTTTCCATAGCATTTTCTTTTTGTTTCATAGTTATAATTCTTTCTTACCTCTTTGAGAATTTTATGTTATTTAAAAATTTTTTTCTGTTTCCTGCATTATCTCTATTTCCTTCAAATTCCCTTTACTTTTCTGCTTTTTCAATTCACGCTAGAGGCTTTATTTTAATGTCTGGTAACTTAGAGTAGTCCATTCATATTTAAAAATGAAGTGCTAACAAGTGAGTTGGAGCACTATGTGTATGTGGGCAGGGATGGTCAACTGGTGAGCCTCACTCTAAGAGACTTGGCCACTTTACTGGGGTCCTCTAAATGTCAGAAATTATAGATCCTTTCTCTTGGGCTGGTCAGCTTCCTCAGGAAATAACTATCTATCTTTTTCTGTAAGGAGTAGGGTCTATAAGCCTGGAAGTCCCAAGAGGGAAGATGGAGGAGGAGGTAAACCTTCTCATTACGCCATGCAGATTTCACTTACTTCCCTGTTTTCAGTAAGACGCCTCATTCCCACACTCAGACTAAGAAGCCCCCATGCTAGAGACTCTTACTCAACCTTGCCAGAGAGTAAAACTCCTGTTTTCTGCAGGGGAGGGCAGGGCGGGTCTCCCAGCTTTGAGGGATGAGAGAGGGAGACTTCAAGGCTGAAGCCTTTAAACATGTTTTCAGTCTAACCCAGAATTAAAGAGCTACCTGGTACCCCAATGTCTGAGCTATTCTGGAGTTCTAGGGCACAAATATTCTTGCTGGCTTCACTACTTCAGCAATGTGAAAATCACAGAAACAAAGGCAGTTACTTCTCACCTATCACAATCCACTTTCCAAAATGTGGTTGATAACTCTTTTCTGCTATCCTATTGTTTCTGTGGTTTATATCTTGTTTTTTTTTTTTTTTTTCCTGTAGGGTCATTTTAACAAGATTTTTGGAGGAAATGGATGGAGATAAACATGCATGTTCATGCTACCATCTTTAATTAGAGAGGTATCAATAACGATCTTTAAAAAGCTTTCAATTTCGATATGGCTATTGATGAATTTTAGGAGAATAAATATTTAAGATTTGGATAGGTTTAAGAAAGGATATGATTCCTCAAAATAGCATTAATTATATCCTCGTTTAAGAAATATATTAAACTTACTTTTGAGGCCAATAGGTTAAACCTAAAGAGTTTAGCCAAGATTCAGGAATAAAGGCCCACACGAGGTAAAGTACTGTAGAAAAGAAAAGAAAAAAAAAAGAAAAGAAAAGAGGGACGAGTCAGTAAGACATATATCTAATCTATTAATCTATTAAGATTCAGATAAAACAGAAAGCTCTTTTGAAGTGTCCCTGATTCACAAATGATTTTTTCCTCCTCTCAGTTCTTCTAGCTCCTTGTTTGTACAATTCTTATAATACTTATAATTACTGTATTAGTCATTTTTTTTAACATCTTAACTTTCACACTATATTTTAAGCAATTCAAGGACACAAATCACGACCTAGCAATTGTTGTAATCCTTATTACCTAGCAATTTGCTTTATGTGCAGTAAGTGTTCAATACTTCATCCCCACAAGGCTGAAGTAATTACAGACATTTAGTTGCTCAAAGGGAAATTTACCTATCCTAGTTCTCATCCACCACATGTTGAGCTTCTGCCTTATCTCCCAGAGTACAGTGTTATTTTCCTTAATCCCAAATCTCTGCGGCACTCTTTACTGTTATCCCACCATAACAACAACAATGGCTAAGTTCTGAGCACTCACTGTGGGTTAAGCACAGTTCCAAGCATTCTGTACCCATTATTTAAGATAATCTTCCAAGACAATCCTCTGAGGCAAGTACGCAATTTTAACTGATGAAGAAATGGAAGCTTAGAAAGGATTCATCACCTACCCAAGGTAAGCGGCAGAGACAAATTTTAACTACCTACTACATCAGTGATGATGCATTCTTTTCTTAACAAATATGTATTACAGAATTCTGTATGTCAGGAGTGTGAGACACAATATTGAATCCAAAAGAGATGGCTTCTGCCCTCCCTAAACTTAATATCTAGTGGTGAATAGAGAAAATGGATATTTCTACTACATCGTGATAAGTGCTCATGAATGAGTAATAAAAGATGACGGTGGCTCACGCCTGTAATCCCAGCACTTTGGAAGGCTGAGGCGGGCGGATCACGAGGTCAGGATATCGAGACCATCCTGGCTAACACGGTGAAACCCCGTCTCTACTAAAAAAAATACAAAAAATTAGCCGGGCATGGTGGCGGGTGCCTGTAGTCCCAGTTAGTCAGGAGGCTGAGGCAGGAGAATGGCGTGAACCCGAGAGGCGGAGCTTGCAGTGAGCCGAGATCGCGCCACTGCACCTCCAGCCTAGGCGGCAGAGCGAGACTCCGTCTCAAAAAAAAAAAAAAATAAATAAATGACACAGAAGCACATTAAAAGGCCCTCCTTCCACTCCGTATCCTCCTTCCCCTTGCTTAATTTCTCCCCATGGTACTTTATCACCTGATACTGTATACGTTTTTCTTATTTAATTTGTCCATTGACTATCTCCCCCCAGCGTTAGAATAAAAACTCTATGAAAGCAGGGCATTTTTGGCTGTTTTGGTCCTTCCTAGCCTGTAACAGTGCCTGGCACATGGTAAGCACCAATAAATACTTGAATTACTTTTTGGTTGTGTGTATCATGGAATTTAATTTTTTTTTTTTTTTGAGACAGAGTTTCGCTCTTGTTGCCCAGGCTGGAGTGCAATGGTGCGATCACCGCAACCTCCCCCTCCCAGGTTCAAGCGATTCACCTGCCTCAGCCTCCCGAGTAGCTGGGATTACAGGCATGCGCCACCATGCCCGGCTAATTTTGTATTTTTAGTAGAGACGGGGTTTTTCCATGTTGGTCAGGCTGGTCTCAAACTCCCGACCTCAGGTGATATGCCTGCCTCGGCCACCCAAAGTGCTGGGATTACAGGCGTGAGCCACTGCGCTGGCCAGAATTTAAGTCTTAAAGTGATTGCTTTTATTTATTCATATAGCTTCTAATCCTTGATACACTCTTTGAACAAGGATTTACGAAAGTGCTAACAATAACATCAGTAGCTAACACTTATTAAGTCCTTAAACGTTCCTAGGCATTATTTTACATGCTTTACATAAATTACCCCGGTTAATCCTCACAACAGTCAGAAGAGGCAGCAGAGTGAAGTCAGTCAGTGTATTTGGGTTCAAATTTAGAGGCCTATCATTTAGTAGCTTTGCAATCTTGAGTAAGTTACTGAAACCACAGGATGCTCATCTTTAAAGGACAATAATAACAGAACCTACCCCACAGAACTGTTTCATGTGTCATAAGCATTTAATAACCATCATTATCACTAACCTTTTACAGATAAGGAACCTGAGGTTCAAAAAATTTGCTGAGCGTCCCAGCTCACATGGGTAATCTGTGGAGGAGTCAGAATTTGAACTCAGTTGTAACTTCTTCACTTCATTTCAGTTGTAACAGCCTGGCCATTACATTCATCTGCAAGCTGTACTGATGGTGCAGGCTGATATAATTTAGTTAGGGTTCAGAAGTACTACCACTCCTCCACTTTCCTAGTTTCCAAAGAGTTGCAAAACGCTGGATCAGGGGCACTCAATTTTCTCCCTCTTGTGTGCCTCAAAATTCCCAAATCCTTTTGGGGAGAGACTTGGGGCTTGCTGTGTGACTGAGCATACTAGTGTCTCAGTGAGCGTCAGTCTCCGTATCTGTAAAACTGAACGTTATGGGGATTAAGGGAGATCCAGGACGAAAAGGACACACCTTTCAACCTGACTTCTCTGGGCTACTTCTTTTGTTCCCCAGATCCCCGCAGGGCACACTGGTGCCATACCAAGCTCCTCGGGTCCAAACCCTCTCACGCCCTCATTCACGGCCTTTCCACGTCGTCCCTCTCTCCTACTCTTTTCTAACCAGCATCAGTGCCGGGGGAAAGGCCTCTGTAAAAGCCTTGATTTTCCAGTCTGGTTTCAATGTCTCTCCACCGTGCTCCCCTGACACTGAGCACTAACTGTAGATTTACTCATCTGTCTCCTCCACAAGACCACGACCTCCTTAAGGGCAGGGACCAGGCTTTATTCACTTTGCCATCGCGTCTGGCGCTGTATAAATATTTGTAGACTAAAACCTCCTAGGCTAGTGCTGGCACACAGAACACTCAACAAACACGAGTTCCCTTCAGATTCTCTTAAAAAGAGACATAGGGAGAAAGAATCAACAGTTCATGTGTGCACAGTCTAACCAATGGATTCTTCCCTTGTCACTGAACGCCAGAAAAAGCCCCTGGCCATCCATCAGGAAACTACTTACTGAAGCCAAACTGGGAGCTTAAGAAAAGAACAAAGCCATAAATCGCTCTTTCTGGCAATGGCGACGGTGAATTTTCCACCATTTTTCCTGGGGCTTTAGACAACCTGTGGAAAAGGAACACAATCAGCCATCAGCGAGGTGCTCCCCGGCACCATTGGCCCATTCTCGCCCCATCGCTCCGCCGCGGGCACGGCCCCCGCCGCACAGAACCGCCTCCCGCGCCCCCGTCCGCAACCCGCGCCGCCGCCTCGCGCGCACACAGGCACCCAGGCTGGCGCGCGCCCCGCAACAGAAGCGGGGGCGAGGGATAGGGCAGCGAGAGGGGTTCGGGGGGACAGAGGCGCGCTCCAGCTCTGCCAGCGTGGTCTCCCTGTGGGAGGGGAGGGCAGGGAACAAGGCTCGCGCGGCGCCCACCAGCACGCGGGCCTACTGGGTCGCGGCGCCCAGGCCCCGGGCCCTGCCCACTCGTGGAGATTTATATTTCTCATTCGAGGCAGGGTATGGGGGGGGGCCCTCGACCTCGGGTCCTTCGTACGCCCACCCGGGCCCCTCTCGACACCTCGGCCACCTCAGCGCTGAGTTCTCTGCGCAAGCGCCGACCAGGCGCCGCAGTGGGGGAGAAAAGAGGAAAACCTGAGGGAAAGGCCTAGGCCCAACGACACCCCCCACCTTGGCGCAGGCGCACGAGGACCCTCCCTGGGTGGGAGCCGGGCGGCACGAGGCCGGCGTGATCCCGCGAATCGCCACGGCGAAGGGGGGGCGGTGGGGTGCGACTGCGCAGGCGCGCTGCCCGCCCACGTGATGCACCTCCCTTCAGCTCAGCCGCCCACTCCCTCCCGCCGTCGGCTGACGTGGAGGGCCGGAGGTGGTGGCGGCGGCGGCGGCGGCGGCGGCGGCGGCGGCGGCGGCGGCTGCTGCCTGCGCCGAGGCTCGCGGGCGGCGGGCCCGGGTGAGTGCACACCCGGCGCGCGGCCGGGCTCCCGGATGTGTCACCTTGTCCCGCTGCAGCCGAGATGCCGGGGGAGTGGGGCATTCCACACCCCCTCCGTGGGTGTGTGGTGAGTGTGGGTGTGTGCGCGTCGCCCCGCGTTCCTCGCTGCGGTGCCCGCTGTGTGTCTGCATGGGTTGGGGCCCCGCGAGATGAGGGGGTGTGGCCGCTATTGCCTGCCCCAGTGGGTTTGTCCCCTTGGTCTGGTGCCCTTTTGCGAGCGAGGCCCTGGGATGCCGGTGCGAGGGTGGGAGTAGTCGCTTTGTGCGCATTCCCCGGCTGCCCGTGCCTCGGCCGGTGCGTGGCTGACACCCCCCCGCTGGGTGGAGGGGCCCGCGCTCGCGTGTCGCCTCGTGGCCCCCTTTGTGTCGGTGTCCGCGCTCCCTGGCGGCTGCGGGGGCGCTCTCGGCCTCGCGGGTGGCCCCCCCCTTTGTGTCACTGCCCATGTCTGTGGGCTGCGCGTCCCCCAGCGCGCGTGGCCGCGCCTCCTGTAATCGCGACCCCCGCCTAGAGCCTTGCTCGCGCGAGTGTGCGTCCTCGCGTGTCTCCGAGTGTCCCCAGAGTGTCTGCGCATGGGTTCTGTCGAGTGCGTGATCTCATGTGTGCGGGTTTAGTTTTGTCGAGTGGGTATCTCTTGTGTGCGGGTTTCGTTGGTGCGTGTTCGTGAACGTTCGTGCACACCCCTTGCTGTGTGTGCTTGTGTTCACGACTCTGTTGTCACCTGTTTTCGTGTGAACTGGCAGTCCAGTCCAGGGCCTGTCCCTACGGAACGGACCCAGGAGGGGGGTAACCTCGCCGCTCCCCTCGCCCCCGCGCCTCTTTCTGAGCATCTTCCCCCACAGACGCTAAAGGGAAGGGGGGTGGACAGGATCGAGTCTGGCGAGTTGCTCCGCAGTGTTGACGCTGCCAGTTGCTCCGCAGTGTTGACGCTGCCAGTGTGGCTTCTTCAGCCAGCCTGTTCAGGGCACAGAATAGAGGGATCAAAGATAAAAAATGGAGCCGAGACAGGTGAATTTGGGCTGGTACCAGTTCGCCGTGCCTTTTCAAACAGAGGCGCCCTGGACGTCAGAACCCCCTCAGTTGCAGAGACCTTTCAAAATACATGCACACGCCTGCTGGGCGATGCCGTCCTTAGCCGTTCTTGATGATATTTAATGGTTTATAGAGTATTTTATGGCATTCACCTAAATCTCTTTCCATTTTGCCCAACATCCTGGCGAGGAAAACGAGGTAGAAATCTTACAGATTTTACTCCTCCGGAGGGAGCCTTTTCCTTATAACTACGACTCTAGTTACGACATTTTTTTGTTGCAAGAAATTTGCGATTTATCCTAAGGAAAATGGGATATATTATAAGGATACCTAGGGTAAGAAACTTCAAACCCATTAGAGAACCAGCTACTGCTCCCTTTGCTCAAGGTTTCATGCTCTGCCGCAAGGGCTGCGTTTTGGTGTCTTTGTTCTGCCCAATTTTCTTATTGTCTAATTTTCCTTTTTTTTTTAATTTTTGAAATATTTCAAATATCAAATACAGAGGGGGGAGCTAACCAATCCGTGATTCAGATTTTACAGACGTGATTATTTAATATTTTGCCAAATTTACTTCAGATTTTTTTTTAAAGAAATAAAATTGCTCTCAGTTCCTTCCCCTCCTTTTCTAGAGATAGCCACTGCGTTGAGGTTTGTGTATATCTTTACTTTGCATATTTTATACTTTGATCATGGTGAATCCACACACAATATATTCTATTGTTTTTAAACTTTAATGGTATTAAAATATACATGCCTTTTTGCAACTTGCTTTTTTTTTTTTTTTTTTGCTCAGCATCATATTTTGAGGTTGATATATGAACAAATTGAATAACTGTGATATCTTTGGTTCATTCATTTTAATTGCTGGTATAGAATTGCATTGTATGAATATACCATATTTATTTATACATTCCCCTGTTGATAGACTTTGAACTTGTTTCGGTTTTTGACTCTTAAAAACAGTCCTGCAATAAATATCTTTGTACTTGTCTGCTTGTGCACACATTTGGAAGTTTCCTGTAGGAAATACAACTAAGTAGTAGATTTGCTGGATTGTAGGCTATGTGCATCTTCAACTTAACCAAATATCACAGAAGCTCTCGAAGTGGTTGTACCAATTTTCACTGTCACTGGTGTTGAGTGAGAACACCATTTCCTCACAATCCTGCTAACACTTTATATGTTATTAGACTTTACATTTTTGCCGTCTCTTTACTGACCAGCTTCCTTACGACTTTTGGTTGCTGCTAAATTTGCTCGTAGCCACCTTGGCTTCTTTTGTAGCCCTGTGTCAGCCTATGGATTTATCTCTTGCAGCTAATTGGCTTAGTCTTTATCTCCTTTGGTTCTCATAAGAGTAATTCCAATGAACATTTATTGTATACCTAATGCATGTCAGTTCCTATGGTTGATGTATAGATAGAATTTTCATGATATGTTAAATATGTACCTCTGTAGTGGCAGATGGGGTGATTTAATTATAAGTATTTTTTTCATATGATGAATGTTTAAAAAAATTTTTCTTTTCCTCTCCATTTTATTGTAGTATTTGATAAATTCAAAATATATGTAAAACATATGCAAGCTGTATAGCAAAACAATAAAATGAACATCTATGAATTCACCACTCAATCTAATTATCAAAATGACCAATATTGAATGTGCTTACTTCCAGAGGTGACTACTATCCTGAATTGTGTATATCACGCCTTGTTTTTAAAAATGATTTTATCAGATATGTATACATCCCTCAAAAATGTATTGTATGGTTTCTGTTGTTTTTGAGTGGAAAAAATCATATTGGGTATAGTTTTCTGGGACTTGCTTATTTCACTTGATGTTATGTTTCTGAGTTACTAATATTGGGTATAGATGTAAGTCATTAATTTTCACTGCTGTGTAATATTCCATGTGTGAATATAACACAGTGTGTGCATTCTTCTGTTGATGGGCATTTTGGTTGTTTCTCGGTTTTGCTGTTATGAAGATTCTTGTACATACTTTTTGGTTCACAGTTGTAAGAATTTCTCTAATTTTCACACTGGGGTATATGAGCCCCAGAGTAGTAATGAAGATTTGCTAAGGAGTGTGTGGGTACAAATAATGTTAATGAATCAGTTTCTAGATCATTACATTCCATAGGTACACTTTCCTAAAACTGATAATGCCTGCGGCTTCCTGCTAGTGCTACTTTCTCACCTTATGTTTCTGACGTTGCACTTTACATAAGAAAGGCAAACCACAGGTTCTTGTGGAATCTTATTGTGGCACTGCCCTAAGTGGGAAAATTCCCTTGGGGAGAACAAAGGGATAATTTTTTTTTTTTTTTTTGAGTGGAGTTTTGCTCTTTTTGCCCAGGCTGGAGTTTAATGGCACAATCTCAGTTCACTGCAACCTCTGCCACCCAAGTTCAAGTGATTCTCTTGCCTCAGCCTCCCAAGTAGCTGGGATTACAGGCGCACACCACCACACCCAGCTAATTTTGTATTTTTTTTTTTTTTTGAGAGGGAGTCTCGCTCTGTCACCCAGGCTGGAGTACAGTGGCGCGATCTCGGCTCACTGCAAGTTCCGCCTCCCGGGTTCACGCCATTCTCCTGCCTCAGCCTCCTGAGTAGCGGGGACTACAGGCGCCTGCCACCGCGCCCGGCTAATTTTTTGTATTTTTTTTTTAGAGACGGGGTTTCACTGTGGTCTCAATCTCCTGACCTTGTGATCCGCCCGCCTCGGTCTCCCAAAGTGCTGGGATTACAGGCGTGAGCCACCGCGCCCGGCCTAATTTTGTATTTTTAGTAGAGACGGGATTTCACCTTGTTGGCTAGGCACGTGTTGAACTCCTGACCTCAGGTGATCTACCCGACTTGGCCTCCCAAAGTGCTGGGATTACAGGCTTAAGCCACTGTGCCCGGCCTACAAAGGGATACTTTAAAATATCACTATAGTGTTAGGGAAAGCCTCTTTTAATCCTGGCACTTCCCCATCCATTTCCTTAAGAGATACATTTCCAATAAAGTTTCATTTTTTATATTATCAGGGTATATTTTTTGGCCAACCATATGCTGGTAATAATTATACATTTAAAAGAATGAGATATCAGTTTTACTTTAAAATGTTACTGTGATATTCTAGAAAGTCAAATTCACCCTTTGCAATTATTTAATCTAATAGTGATATTTTTAAAATGTCACCTTAATGGGTAAAGGGTATGTAATTTTAAAAAGCACTTTTAGTGGTTGGTGAGCAAAAAAAAAAAAGGGAGGGGGGTGTTGGAATACCACCATGTTAATTTGTTCAGCAGCAAAAGCAAAAGAAAAGAGAAAGAAATGCTGCCATACCACTATAGTAAGCTGTTTGTTAGAAATGGGATTGCTAGATCAAGAGGTATGAATGATCAGCTTTACAAAATAATGTCAGATTGCTTTCTGAAGGGGTGGTATCAGTTTGTACTTTGGCCAGCAGTTTTGTCTGTTTATATACTTTGATCAACAGTGTGTAAGAGTTACAGTTGATCTACAACCTCTCCAACACTTGTTATTGTCAGACTTAATATTTGCCAATGGAATGGGTATGAAATGATGCATTGTGGTTTTAATTTGCATTTTTTTGTTATTAATGAGATTGAGCATCTTTTGTATGTTTATGAACTGTCTTTGTTTCCTTTTTATGAAATATCTAGTCATATATTTTACCCTTTGTTCTGATGAATTGTCTTTTAAAAAGGATAAACTGGTAACATTGATTATGTGCATTGTAAATATCTTCTGGTTTGTGGCCTGTCTTTCTACTCTTTATGGTATATTTTGGTGAATAGAAGTTCTTAATCTTATCATAATCTAATTGGAACCTTTCTTGCCTTGGGCTTATAAAGACATTCCTCTATTTCTTTTTAGAGGTTTTAAAATGATATCTTTCGCAATTAAGTTCGTAATTCATCCGGAATTGATTTTTGTGTATGTTGTGAGATAGTGATCCATATTCATTTTTCCTGTGTGGTTCTAATTATCCCCGTACCATGTATTGAATTGGCCCTCTGTTCACCAGTGATCTGCTGTGCCATTCTTTTACATGTTTAGTTACTACCTGCGTGGGTCTGATTTTGGCTTGCCTTTCTGTGTCACTTGTCACCTTGTCTGTCTCTGTGTTCATACCACACTGTCTTAATCATTAATACTATAGTTTTACTTGAAATCTTGGTATCTGGGAAGGACTTTAATCTCACCTGTTTTTGGTCATTTGTTCTTAATAATTAACTTGTTACATGACATGAATAACCCTTTGGGTATTAATTGGAATTAATTGAATCAGTTTGGGGGAGAATCAAAATCTTTAAGATTTTGATCCTTTTTATCTAAGAATATGGTATGTATCTCTATTTATGTAAGGTTTTAGTGTAGTTTTATGATTTTCTCCATAGAGATCTTCTACTTTTTATATGTTGATTCTGATGTTATTGTTTTTGTTGCTATTATAAATGGTGGTACTCTTAAAGATTCTATTTTAACTTACTTATTGTTAGTAAATATTTTAACTTATTTATTGTTAAATAGAAATTTAATGAATTTTTAAAAATATTGATCCTTTAGTCATCCACTTGATAAACGTACTACTAATTTTTTTTCTGAAATTCCTTTGGGTTTTCTGTGTGGATAATTATATCACTTGCAAATAGTGACAGTTTTGGTTCTTTAATTCTAGTTATTTTTGCTTTTAATTTATTCATTTTTTTGGTCTTAAATGTGCTGGCATACTTTATACTTACGTTCAATGGAAGTGATTAGGGTTGTTCATTAGAAGCGATTAGAGTGGGCATAGAGGTCTTGTTCTCAATTTTAAGGAGAATATTTCTCCGCTGAGAATTACATTTGCTATGAATTTTTGTAGATACCTTTGATTAAGTTAGGGATGTCTTTGCAGTTGTCACTTGCTTTTCTGCACTTGTTGAGAATATCTTGTGTCTTTTCTCCTTTAATCTGTTAAATGTAATGAATTCCATTTTATAGATTTAAAACTTCATTTTCTTTTATATTCTTTCTTGACATAAACCCAAATTGGTCTTTATAGATTGTATTTTTATGAACTACTAGTTTGAATTTGCTCGTATTTTGTTTAGATTTTTGTGTCTGTTTGTGACTAGAATCACCTCTCATTTTTCTTTATTGGCTGTCTTATCTGACTTTGGTATTAAAGTTACACTAACTTTATACCATGAGTTAGAGAGTAGTTGCTCTTTTTCTGTTCCCTGGGAGAGTTTGGATTGGAGTGATTTGTTTCTTAAAAGCTTGGTGGAACTTAACTATAAGGTCATTTGGATCTAATGTTTTCTTCATAGAATTTTAGTAGTAATTAGTTGAATAGTCATAGGACTGTTCAGGTATTCTATTTCTTTTAGTCAGTTTTGGTAAGTTTTAGAAATTTGTCCTTTTATCATAATTTTTAAGTTCTTCACATGAAGTTTATAGTTTTTTTTTTTTTTTTTTTTGACATGGAGTCTCTGTCTGTTGCCCAGGCTGGAGTAGTACAATGGTGCCATGTCATTGCAACCTCCGCCTCCCGGGTTCAAGAGATTCTCCTGCCTCAGCCTCCCAAGTAGCTGGGATTACAGGAGTGCGCCACCATGCCTGGCTGATTTTTTTCTATTTTTAGTGGAGACGGAGTTTCACCATGTTGGCCAGGCTGCTCACAAACTCCTGACCTCAAGTGGTCCGCCCACCTCAGCCTCCCAAAGTGCTAGGATTATAGGCGTGAGCCACTGCTCATGGTATGGCATTAATTCTGTTTTTAATATCTGTTTTATTTGTGTATGTGTTCCCCTTTTCTCATTTTGAATGTTATTTATGTCTGACTTCTCTTTCTTGATCAGTCTTACTAAAAGTTTGTCCGTTTTTTAAATCTTGGCAAAGGATTAACTTTTGGCCTAATTTGTTCTATTATTTGTTTTTTATTTCATTGATCTTTTTTCTCTTTTATTATTTCATTTTACTTTCAGTTTGTTAACTATTTTTCTCACTTAAATTACACACTTAGCATTAATTTTCAACATTCTTATTTCCTAGTATAAGCATGCAAGGCTATAAACTTCTTCAAAGTTCATTTTCGCTTTATCTAACATAATTTAATTTATAGTATTTTCATTAACTTTCAAATCTAAGTATTTTTTAAATTTCTATTTTGATTTTTTCTTTGACTTATGAGTTTCTTAGACATTGTAAAATTTTCAAATGTGTCTGTATTAAGTTGTTTTCCTTTAATTATTGATTTCTTGTGTTGCCAGAGAATGTTTTATCTTTTTAACATCTTTTTTTTTTTTTTTGGCCCTTGCTTTATGGCCTTGTACATAGTGAATTATTAGAACTGTTCTGTGTATTCTTGTGAAGAATATATATTCTGTAATTGTTAAGTGTCTATTAGGTAAAACTTGTTACTTGTGTTGTTCTGGTAGTCTTTATCCTTATTAATTTTGGTTTATCGTATCTTAACTTAGAGAAATGTGTTGCAATATCCTACCATTACTAGTTTCTAACAGATTTCCTGTAGTTCTAACAATTTTTGTTCTTCTGTATTTTGAGACTTTTATTAGCTACGTGCAAGCTTAACATTATTTTCCTAGTGGCTCGAACCTTCACTATATTGTGATCTTCTCTAAGTTTGCTTCTTTGTCTTAGAGGCTTTTTGTCTGATCACATCTTTCTTTTGGTGCTAATTTACCTGGAATGTTCTTTTCCTTCATTTTACTTTGATTTTTTTAAGTGTCCTTACATTTTAAATATCTCTTATAAGGGACATATTACTGGATTTTTCTTTTAATCTCACCTGACAACCTCTGTCTTTTTTTTTTTTTGAGACGGAGTCTCGCTCTGTCGCCCAGGCTGGAGTGCAGTGGCCGGATCTCAGCTCACTGCAAGCTCCGCCTCCCAGGTTTACACCATTCTCCTGCCTCAGCCTCCCGAGTAGCTGGGACTACAGGCGCCCGCCACCTCGCCTGGCTAATTTTTTTGTATTTTTTAGTAGAGAAGGGGTTTCACCGTGCTAGCCAGGATGGTCTCGATCTCCTGACCTCGTGATCCGCCCGTCTCGGCCTCCCAAAGTGCTGGGATTACAGGCTTGAGCCACCGCGCCCGGCCGACAACCTCTGTCTTTTAATTGGTAAGTTCCAAGTGTCTTGGTTGGTGGTTGACTCAGTTTTAGATATTAAAAAAAATCTAAAAGTATTTTTATTTTACCTTTGTTCTTGACAGATCATTTTGATGGATGTACAGTTGTAGGTTGGTGTTTCTTTTCTGTCAGTAGGATAGGAATACTAGTCTACTGTTGCTTATACAAAGTGTGCTGCCAGTTTTATTTATGCTTTTTTCTTTTTCTTTTTTTTTTGAGATGGAGTCTTTCTCTGTTGCCAGGCTAGAGTGCAGTGGCGCGATCTCGGCTCACTGCAACCTCCGCCTCCTGAGTTCAAGTGATTGTCCTGCCTCAGACTCCCGAGTAAGTGGGACTACTGGCGCCTGCCACTACGCCTGGCCAATTTTTGTATTTTCAGTAGAGAGAGAGTTTCACCATGTTGGCCAGGATGGTCTCGATCTGTTGACCTCAAAATCTGCCCGCCTCAGCCTCCTGAAGTGCTGGGATTACAGGCGTGAGCCACTGCGCCCAGCCTATTTATGCATTTTTGAAGAAAATATCCTTTTTCTTTTAGTTACATTGGATTTTCTGTCTTTCGTGTTACATCATTTCACTTCTAAGACTAGATAGAGATTATATTTATCCTATTTTGGATGCATGTGTTTCATGATTCTGCATTTTGTGTTTCATGAGATCTAGAAGTTTCTGAGCCCTGTATTCTTTAAATATTATGTCTCATTAATCTCTTCTCTCCTGCTGGAACTTTAACTGGATATATATATATACACTAAACTGTTTCCAGATCATTTATTCTTTGTCTTTCATATTTTTTATCTCTTTGTTTCTCTTTACCAGAATTTACAGTGCTGGGTAATTTCATAAGGCATATATTTTAGTTCACCAATTTTCTCTTCAACTGTGCTTAATATCTTCTGTTAGGATCTTTTTGGGATGGGTTAGAACCCATCCCATCTTTTTTTTTTCTTTTAACGATTACGTTTTTAATTTCTAAAAGTTCTGCTTGGTTCTTTTTTGATATGCTCAGTCATTCTTCACATTCTCATGTTATATGCTGATTTTTATGACTCTAGAGCTATTCTGTAGACTATATCAGACATTCCCAATGTCTGATATCCTTGGGGAGGGGGATGTCTAAACTTAATTGCCTTTTTTTTTTTCTTCTGTTGTCTCTCCCTCAATGTAGCTGTCACCTCATGTGTTTGGTGATCATTGATTACGAACTTCTGTTTGATCTTTGTGGGAATCTTGAGAGTCTAATTTGGGGATGCTTTCTTTCTGAAAGCATTTCTATCGGCTTTGTCTGAGAGCTAGGAAGTTTAGGTGGCATCACTTTTAAGTTCCTACGTTTTGCTTCTAGCCCAGAGCTCAGTGTCCTGATCCTACTACTGCTCTTGGTACCACCACTTGTAGCACTAAACTGTAGCCACGTTTAATTTCTAGCTCAAGGTTTGTTGCTTTTGCATGGAGAGAGGGTGGCTTCAGATGTTCCCCTATTTCTATGGTCTCAGCAAAATCATCCAAAAAGTGTTTTTTTTTTTTTTTTTTTTAAAATCTAGGATCTACCTTTTTCCTCCCAATAGTACATTCCCCCAGAGTGTCTAGTTCACCATAACTGATGGGGTCAGAAGCTCTTTATTTTAATATTTAATTTTAGTAGTATATTTTTGTTTGTATTAGAAAAAAATTTATGGTACCAAACAAACTTTCTTGGTGATATCAACATTTCTATTAAAACTAGTTTGCATCTAAGTTAAGATTTGAGTTATCCTAAAGAAAACTATTAAGTAAATAGCAGTACAGATGACAAGTGGATTGCACAGTATATCCTCTAGATCCATAGTGACCCTACAGAGATAAACCTGTGATGGTCAAACAGTGAAAACTGCTGTCAGAGACATGGGTAGGGTGCTCTTGTTTATAGAGAAGAGGTGCAAAAATCAGCTTGATCGTAGTGGGAAGATCAGGAAATGCTTCCTGGAATTGGGTATTAAGAACTGATAGCATTAGGTGGTTACAGAATAAGTTTTGTTTGGGAAGGACTGGGGTATGACTGGCTTCTAGGTTGTGTGTTGTGGAGTGACTGGGGATAAAAGCAGGAGCAAGATCACAAAAGGCCTTCTATGCTTATATTAGGGAAGTTAGACTTTATTTTCAAGCTGAAGGGAAGCTGTTGCATGGTTTTAAGCAGTACAGTGACATGATCAGAGTTTTAGAGGGTGCCAAGATTGAAGACAAGCCTGACCAGTTAGGAGACTGCTTGTTAAATTAGTTCAGAGGAGAAACAGTGAAGGCAGTGGCACTGGGCATGAAGAAGTATATGTGTGCTAATTTTAGATTTCTTTTTTTTTTTTTTTTTTGAGATGGAGTCTTGCCCTGCTGCCCAGGCTGGAGTACAGTGGCCGGATCTCAGCTCACTGCAAGCTCCGCCTCCCGGGTTCACGCCATTCTCCTGCCTCAGCCTCCCGAGTAGCTGGGACTACAGGCGCCTGCCACCTCGCCCGGCTAGTTTTTTTTGTATTTTTAGTAGAGACGGGGTTTCACCGTGTTAGCCAGGGTGGTCTCGATCTCCTGACCTCGTGATCCGCCCATCTCGGCCTCCCAAAGTGCTGGGATTACAGGCTTGAGCCACCGCGCCCGGCCTAATTTTAGATTTCTTAGGGAAGCAGAAATGACAAGAGTTTGTGGTCAGTTGGACAGAAATGTTGAAGGAGAATGAGGAGACTAGGTTGACTCCCAGGGTTTAGGTTTGGGTAGTAAAATGGCATGTGGAACAATTAACTGATAAACAACATACAGAAAGAGGAAAGAACTTGGTTTCATATGTTTGTTTTTGAGGAAAAGATGTTTGTTTTTGAACTTATTGATTCAGAGGGGCTTGTGGGACATCTTGGTTAAGAGCCTGTTGTAGTTCTAGTAGGGTCTAGAAGTCAAAAGATACAACCTCGCCTGGAAGGATTTGGGAGTCTTCAGCACTTGGAAGTTTGGAAGCCATTGTTTACTGTAGTGCATATGAGATAATTTAAACTGGGTACATAGATAAACACTTGAAAAAATTTTAATAGATAGGAATTTAATGTGTATGAGAAACATAACTTGCACATCTAACCTTTGATAATCATGGACATCATCACTTAGGCCAAGCGAGCTCAATAAAAGGGAAATATTAACTAAAAGTATATGTGATACATGGAAATGGCAAAAATCATGGTGAAGCTATGCAAACGATGCAAGTTCAGAAAGTGCTGTGTTAAGTCATGGGTGTGGTGGATAAATTCACCCAAGGAGAGAGTAAGAGTGAGAAGAAAAGAGAGTTGACATTGGGTGGCGGGGAATGGAGAAGAAGAGCCCATGAAGGAAACTGAGGAAGAGCAGCCAGACGAATAGGAGGAAAACCAGGAGAAGATGGTCTTTGGAGTCCAAATGAAGAGTTCTGAGGAGGAAGTGGTCCACAGTGTCAAGTAAGTTGTAAGCTGAAAAGTGCTCTTTGGATTTAGCAATTAAGGTAGACTATTTAGCTGGAAGCATCCAAACAGTGGATTTTAAAAATACTCATCTAACGTTAATGTTAATAATAGCTGGTATTTATAGCATTTCCCATATACCTGGTACTCTTCAAAGCACTTGACATGTATTAACTGATTGATCAGGTAGGTAATATCGTTATCCCCATTTGATATGCGAGGAAACACAGAAGAAGCACAGAGAGGTTAAGTAACTTGCCCAAGATCACACACCCAAGGAAACAAGAGAGCCAGGATTCAAGCCGAGAGTCTTGGCTACAGAGTCCATGTTCTTAACCACTTTGTCACATTGCCTTTCTAGTTAAAATACAAGGCCGGGTGTGGTGGCTTACGCCTGTAATCCCAGCACTTTGGGAGGCCGAGGCGGGTGGATCACAAGGTCAGGAGTTCAAGACCAGCCTGGCCAATATGGTGAAATCCTGTCTCTACTAAAATACAAAAATTAGCAGGGCGTGGTGGTGGGCGCCTATAATCCCAGCTACTTGGGAGGCTGAGGCAGGAAAATCGCTTGAACCCGGGAAGTGGAGGTTGCAGTGAGCCGAGATCGTGCCAGTGCATTCCAGCCTGGGTGACAGAGTGAGACTCCATCTCAAACAAACAAACAAACAAACAAAAAATAGAAAATAAAATTTACCCCAGTGTCGTAATTACGGTACAATTGGTGCTGTGTGTGTTACCAGTGAGATTTGCCAGACTTGAATGACCAGTATCAGTCTGCCAGGTATGAGCGCATTAATTGTATTGTAATTGACACCATGATGTGTGGGCTGTGACAGTTCTTGGCTCTTTCTGTATTTTATGCCAAAAAAATTTGTAAGACAAGTGAGTTTAGCATATACCTCACATCATGTGCTATAGTTTGGGTGCTCCATCCAGTATCTTATGTTTTCTGGTCATGGTTCACTTTTAGAGTTAGATTTTTTTAAACTCTAGAAATATTCATGCGAAATAGGTCAGGTTCTAGACATTATAGATAAGCAGTCTTTTGTGGAAGGTCATTAGTGATCTTCATGAAAGCAGTTTCCGTTGAATGGTCGAAGTGGAAACCAATTCGTAGGAGACCGAAAGTGAATGAGAAGGAGGATTCAGATGGGTGAAAAATGAAGAGTTCTTGATGAAGTTGAAGAATGGCTGTGGTAGGAAATCAGGAAGACATGAGCCATAATGATTCTTGGCTATGATCAGAGAGGAGTTAATAAAAAGTTTTACAACTGGTTTTGACCCAGGTAGTGATCTGAGGTGTCACTCTCGGGTGGGAGAGCCTAGTGAGGTAGGCAGTGAAGTTCATGTTAGTTGAGGAGGTTGTTAAACTACAAGGCTAGAATATTGTGTGCATGGACCTCGATGTGGCTGGGATGATGACAGAATTTGGAGGAAAGAGAAAAACACTGTGAACTAGTTGCCAGTGATCTTGAAACATTACAGTAACCAAGAGATAAATAGGTGACAATGACAGGAAAAGTAGATGTAGTAAAAGAGAGTGTTTGAGAACAGAAGCTATGGCAACTAAAGACTGGATTTGAATCCTTCCTAGCTTGGTGACATGAGCAAATTACTTGATTTAAGTGAGCATTTTCCCATCTTTACTGTGGAGATGATGATAATTGTGCCTGCTAAGAAGAACTGCTTGAGGATTAGTGAAATTATGCATGTAAAACATATGGTACAGTGTGTGACACATAGTACAAATAATTTGCTAGGAAGATTGTTATTATTCTTCACTTGTGAGATTGTGAAATTTTCATACAGCAATTTGGACATCATGAGATGGATTGATTAAATAAATAGATTTGTATTTCAAGGACTGGTGGTGGTCTTGCTTTGGAAAGAAGAAACTTGGTTTATCCTAACAATAGTAGGATAATAATGGTGAAGTGAGAGGTACAAGGAATAGTGTTAATGATGTGCTGGTGATGATAGGAAAAGAAAGCCATTATATGAGCAAGAGCTAGAAGTAATAAAATGGTGCATTTTTCAGTGATGTTTAGCCTATGTAGCTATTCTCTGATAACTATAAAAATCCTTATTATTGAAGTTTCTTCAGGGAAAAAAAAAAAAAACCCTTAGTCTGAAACTTTAGCACTAACCCCCTTGGTCCCCCATTGAAATAAGTATTTTTAAAACATGGCTTTTGATAATGTGAGGGTTTTTTCCTTTTTGCAATTTAGCAGTGCTGATTGTGTATTGCAGTAGTTGTGAGAGCGTTAGAAGCAGCAGTCGATAGGAGGATGGAAGGTCTGGATGCTGCCTTGAGGAGTTAGGAGATTGGCAGACTTCCCCTGTACCACTCTAGCCCTACTCCTTTGCCCAAGATAGAAACACACTGCGAGATGAGTAGGAAAATATGAGCAGTTGATAGGAAAGTTCTCAGCGGAGTCAGGATTTAGTTGAGGTTGAGAATATAACAGTTTGTGTATGATGAAATGGCACATTTCACAGAATGCAGTAAAAGCAGGTAGGGTACAAGTGCAGCAACGGGAAGATGTCTTTTCTTCATTCAGCAAACACTTATTTGAGAGCTTACCATGTGCTAGGCACATACAAAGATAGATAAGATGCCCTTAGTGATCCTCCATTTAAAGGAGACATGTAAACAGATTAACTTAGAGTAGAGATGGTGAATATGTGAACCTAAGGAAAGGAAGAAATAGATTAAATTATCTGGAGAGAGTCAGGGGAAAAGTCAGCAGAATGGGGACGAGAATCTTTCGGAGCTCAGTGTTCTGATAGAAGTTATTTCCTTGGGACATAGGTTCCAAGTATTTTTCTAATATACCATAGAAGCCAGGAAAACTTTCTTCTATCATCTCAATTGATTTAATTACTGACTTGAGTTTGTGTTGTCTCCTTAGACTTGTGCATCATGGACAATTTTGCTGAGGGAGATTTCACTGTGACAGATTATGCCTTGTTAGAAGATTGCCCTTACGTGGACGATTGTGTCTTTGCTGCTGAATTTATGAGCAATGATTATGTTCGTGTGACTCAGCTTTACTGTGATGGGGTGGTAAGTAGGTTTGCTAATTTTTCATTTTTGACATTGTGTACTGAAGGTTTTCTGGTTTAGGGCTCTCTGAGTAAAGATGTTTTTGTGGTATGTGCATTTTGACAGGGAGGTACACATGCTGTTGAAAAGTTGATTTGAGAAGGGAAAGTAAGCACTGGGTCAAAAGATTGTAGAATGCCAGAAGACAAGTGGTGGCAAAAGGTGGTTTTCTGACAGGGAATTAGAAAAGCTCTTGGGGAGAGCCATAGAAGCAAACTCAGGAAATACTGTAAAAAGGGTCTCAAATTAAGCCTCATTGGCTGAAGATGTGTTTGAAGCATATAAATAAATGTCCACTGGAAGTTCTTTGGTTAGTTCTGGTAATCCTTAGATCAAAAATCAAGAACTGTACTTTTCCATTTTATTAGACACAAATAAAAATAATTTTCTTCTTTTTAGGGTATGCAATATAAAGATTATATCCAAAGTGAGAGGAATTTAGGTGAGTACATTGGTATTTTTAATGTTAATATATGGAAATACTATAAAGGGAGGTCCACCCATCCTGTCATAACAATACAACAGATTTCTATGCCTTTTAAAAATGTATTCTTACTAGTTTTTGACTAGAAATCAGAACTTTTCTTTGTTAAAATAGAGTTTTAGCCAGCACTTAAATATTCTTAACATTTAACAGGCTAAAATACTTCATTCATTTCTTCCCTCTCCATATCCATTTTTGCCTTTTTACTATTAACAGTGTTGATTCATTAAAAAATGAGGCACAAACATTAATTTTAAACTTTTTTTTAAATTAAGAATTTGACATCTGCAGTATATGGTGTAGTAAACCAATTTCTGTCCTGCAAGATTATTGTGATGCCATTAAAATAAACATCTTCTGGCCACTTCTGTTTCAACATCAAAACAGTTCTGTAATATCACGATTGCATCCCTGTGTGGACGCCAAGTAAGTTACTATATGTTACTCATTTTGTATGGGCAGTGATAAGCATGTTACCCAATATAAAGGAATGCAAGTTAACTGGAAGACTTATGTCTTATTCTCGTATGCTGCTCAACTTTTGTCTAATAGGGTGGAAAAAACAAAGCTTGAGATTTGGATATGAATGAATAATTGTAACATAATCAGTGAAATTCTGAATAGTACTAAATGGTAGACTAGAAGCTGAGTCAGGAAGAATTAACATGTTTGTTTATAAATATCAGTGTTATAGTACAGAAGAGAGGAAAAAGATACAGTATTTTGTTCATTGAATAAATAGCTTAGTTATTGCTACCTAGAGTGAAGAAAAAGAGAACTTATTTTTTTAATGGTTTGAGATACATAGCTAAGCATGAAGTTCAATGAATTTGTATATATGATAATCTAATCTTTTAAAAAATAAATTTGTCTTTAAGCAATTCACGTGCTTCTGAGATAAGTTTGAAGAAATTACAACATCTTGAGTTGATGGAAGATATTGTGGATTTGGCAAAGAAAGTTGCTGTAAGTGGTAGAATGTAGGTTCCCCCTGAGCCCTTGGTTTAAATAATAAACATTTATATGGTGTTAGACTCATATGACTAATTTATAGCAATTAACAGGTAATGGTTTTAGTTTTGGTTAACCTGAGATGAATCTGCTATCCATCAGTGCGTGCTCAGTATTTGAGAGATCAGTGAGATGGTT
This sequence comes from Theropithecus gelada, assembly GCF_003255815.1. NCBI lineage: Eukaryota > Metazoa > Chordata > Mammalia > Primates > Cercopithecidae > Theropithecus > Theropithecus gelada. Next base: position 25,761,757 of record NC_037670.1, on the reverse strand, counting down.
GCTGTCATGGTTCTACGCTGGGGCCCAGGACTGCATCTTGTCATTAAAGGATAGAAGTTGGAACTTGTCACAGAAAGTGGTGCATGGGTTCATAGAAACCTTTGCCACCGGTTCTGAAAGTGATGTGCCCTATCTGTTGATATAAAGTTACATCACCATCAACAAATATTTTGTCTTTGGGTAGGTAGACTTTATCAGGGCAGATTTGGGGAGGTGTCCTTCCTTACACTGTTGAGATAAGTTGAGAGTTTTTGTGGTTTTAAAATTTTTTTTGAAAGCTGTTGGATAGCTTTTTAAATTTCAGTTGGTTATGGAGTCAAGTGTTGTTCTTGGTACTATTAAATTTAGAAAGGGCATTCTGATGTTTATTTTCTGCAGTAGTTATTTGCAGTAACATACAAATGTTAGCCACCACGCCTGGCCTAGTGTGAGCCACCACGCCTGGCCTAGTGCAGTGAACTTTGAAAATTCATGTCGGCTGGTCACGATGGCTCTTGTCTGTAATCCCAGCACTTTGGGAGGCTGAGGCAGGTGGATCATTTGAGGTCAGGAGTTTGAGACCAGCCTGGCCAACATGTTGAAACCTCGCCTCTACTAAAAATACAGAAATAAGCTGGATGGTAGTGGCACGTGCCTGTAATCCCAGCTACTTGGGAGACTCAGGCAGGAGAATCGCTTGAGCCTGGGAGGCGGAGGTTGTGGTGAGCTAAGATTGCGCCACTGCACTCCAGCCTGGGTGATACAGTGGGACCCTGTCTGAAAAAAAAAAAAAAAAAAAACTCGCATGTCTAAAGATTACACTAAGTTATTTTACTACTAGAACCCTATGGGAGACTATTTTGGAATTTCTTGTCTTAGGGTCTTAAGGGGTAACTTGGTCATGTAAATGCTTGTTGGAAGTGTACTATTGTGTACGTATAGTAGTGTTACTAAAATGTAGGCCATTTTTCCATTAGAAAATTCAAGTAGAATTGACTGAATAAGGAAAAAATATGTCCTTTTTTTATTTTTCAGAATGATTCGTTCCTCATTGGAGGCTTATTGAGAATTGGTTGTAAAATAGAAAATGTAAGTGGTTAAACACAGAACCTGGCACAGCCACTGTGGATGAGTGGCAGTTACCTCACTGCTCATTTCCCCTTGTATTGAGTCCATACGCTCAATGTTTTCTATATGTGGGGTTTGGTAGTATTGACTTCTATATTTTCCTTAAGCAGACTCCTCATTTTGGGGGTTTGGATCTTTTTTTTTAAACCCATGTACATAGTGTAAATTTGAGCCTATTTTACAAGTTGATTCTTTTTCTCTTTTAGATTATTTACCTGGCTTATGTTTCCCCAAATGAAATTATTAGGCCTCTGGTATGAATATTTTTCGATATGTAATTACTAGGTAATCTCCAGATTCAATGTTAAACCAATTTTTAATTATACTGATGCCATAAACATCTATGTTTACCTTAAGCCCATTGTTAACTTTAATTTTTGAAGTTACTTTAGATGCTAGAAGTGCAAATAACGTTTCTGTGAATTCTTGATCCTTCATGGAGATCACTGTACTGAGTGCCCATTTGCCCAGACACATCTTCCCCTTGTTCTTTATCTCCTTATTCTTCTGTTTGTCACAGACCACGTAAAATATGGAGTTCCTCTGGAGAACTTTAATCTATAAATTTAACCTTGGGGTAAGGATGGAGGTCTTTGTGTAGATGAGATCTGAGAACCCTCATCCACCTTGTTATATTGCACTCGCCTGCTACCCCAGGCAGTCTGGCCAGGTTGTAGACCTCAAATTCCAGGTCTGTAATAATTGCAGAAGCATCTTGAGCTCTGAGGGTGGTCTGAGGTCTCCCGAAGAGGTAGCATATGTGAGTCCATGGTATCTGTTAATTTACATGTCAGAGTCTGTCTACTCTAGGTTACATGCCGGAGTAGCAAAAAATAAGTGGTTGCACCAGTTTTGTATTAAGGATCTGAAATACTTGCATAAGATGACTTTATAATGCCACATGCAAATTTAGAATTAATAACCAAATCCCCATTCTTCATTTCTCTTTTGAAACAGAAAATCTTGGCAATGGAAGAAGCTCTGAATTGGATAAAATATGCAGGCGATGTAACAATTCTAACTAAATTAGGATCAATTGACAATTGTTGGCCTATGTTAAGTATTTTCTTTACTGAATGTAAGTATAAATGCTTTAAATTGTTACTTGACTCAGTTTTTAAAGGTATTTGGGAAAATGAGATGTGTAGTTATGTGATTTCTGATTTATCTTAGAAGTTTAAACTGATAAGAATAGATACTGCACTTGATCTTAGCCAGAAGACCGAGAAGCGATGTCTTCTTAGAATTTTTAAAAAATGTTTTTCTTTTGATATGTATGCCTGAAAAAGAGAATTTCAAACCGGTAGTTAATTTTATTCTATATTTTTTGTCTTAATGATTTTTGTGACATCGTACTTTAAAAATTGTTGCTGAATGGATATCGTAAGCTGTTATATGTAATACTCAAAGAGACCACAACTAGGCCGGGCGCGGTGACTCACGCCTGTAATCCCAGCACTTTGGGAGACTGAGGCGGGCAGATCACGAGGTCAGGAGATCGAGACCATCTTGGCTAACACGGTGAAATCCCGTCTCTACTAAAAATACAAAAGAATTAGCGGGGGATGGTGGCAGGTACCTGTAGTCCCAGCTACTCAGGAGGCTGAGGCAGGAGAAAATGCGTGAACCTGGGAGGCGGAGCTTGCAGTGAGCCGAGATGGCGCCACTGCACTCCAGCCTGGGCGACAGAGACTCTGTCTCAAAAAAAAAAAAAAAATAGAGACCACAACTGGGTAGTCTCCTTTGTAAGAAAAAGTAACCGAAGCTAAGCTTATGATTTTTATTTTCTTCATGAGTCTGTTATTCTTTTATGTATAAGGTAACTGCCTTACATACTTCTTTTACTGTGTGAAATATTTTTCTTTAAAGCATTTGAATATTAGCAGTGTTTTTATAGTGTAGTTATAGGAATCTTGAAACCGGAAAGATTTGGGTTTTCAGTAGATGATGACCAATAATTTACCATCTCTGCTGAGATAAAGGCAAATTTTGCACTATTGACTTAAGTGCTAGAAAGGAATTAAATGAAGACACATCTTTCTCATAGGTTTATTAGACACTGGGGTGTATTACACTGATAGAGGTTGTTCTCTTCATTGTTTTGGAGGCCCTTAATTATAAACTAGATATTGTGGTGGAAATGGAGAAGCAGTATCTTTTATTGGGTACACCTCTTTAGGCTGATAGCTGATTTTTTACATTCTATTTTCTTTATAATAGCTCTGCAAGGTGGCTGTTATTATCTTTATTTTAGCAGTGAGCACACTGACTTTGAGAGGTTAAGTGTTGTTTCTGCAGTCTAGTAAGCAGTAGGTAGGACTAGGTAAGTCAGATCTCTCTGATCTCAAAGCCCAGGTTTTCCTCCATGTAATCTTACTCTGTTCCTTAGAATTTATTTATTTGGTGACTTTCCTGGGTCATTTATTGAATCTTAAATTTTAGGTGCTCTTTTCACTTTAGAAATGAACATGTTTGGCTAGAGGCTTAACTATAGTTTTGTTGCAGTACATTTTTTTTTTTTTTGCCACTTTAAAACATCCTTTTTATATAATAGCTTACAATGTAGAAAATGAGGCCTGATAAACTTTACTTACTGCATCTTAGTTTATTAAATTGTTGTAATAATAGTGTTTCAACTTCTCGTTGTAACATTTTACTCATGAGAGTCAAAATACTGAATAAAAACATTTGAAAGTATTTATTTAAAGTAGGTTGAGCATCAAAAATCCAAAATCTGAAATGCTCCAAAATTTGAAACTTTTTGAGCTTCGCTATGACACTCGAAGGAAATGCTCATTGGAGCTTTTTGAATTTTTGGATTTGGGATACTCACTCAGTATAATGCAAATATTCCAAAATCCAAAATTATCCAAAATCCAAAACACTTCTGATCCCAAGCATTTTGAATAAGAGATACTCCATCTTTATATTAAATATATTGTAGAAAGTAGTTTTCCAGGTTTTTGTTTTCATACATTTTTATTGAATATTGTGCATGGTATACCATACATGCTTGACAGTGTTTATTGAAGTAAGTAATTATGTGGCCTATTTGGAATATTTTATGACAGTGCATTTATTATAAATACAATTGCAACTAATATAATAATAAATAAAGGTTTTTTATTGCTAGAAGTAAAAAGTGAGATTAGATTCATAGCAAGCAATAACTGATGTTTTCTGCAACATTTTATCAGTTTATTTTTTACTATGTTATTTAATATACATAAAAGGTTGCAAGAAACGTGCTATTTAGAAAGAATAATAATACAGGACCTTTGTGGACTCACCTAACTTAAGAATTAGAATATTATCAATACCAATTTTTTTTTAATAAATATTCTCTCTTGCTCTCTCCTAAAAATAAAATTTAGACAAGTACCACATAACTAAAATTGTAATGGAAGACTGCAATTTGCTTGAAGAACTTAAAACTCAAAGTTGTATGGATTGTATAGAGGTGAGAATGAATATTATAAATATATTTTAAGATTTGCCCATTAGAACTTTTAACACTCAGAGGAAGTTAATAAAACTGCTGATAATATACAGTTCATAAAATTGGATGACATATTTGAGGGAAATAACTAATATCTTGATCAGAGTTTTCTAATGATTTAAAAACCATTAATTGAAAGTGAAAATTTGATTTTTAAAAACTTGAGTCTTTAATGAGTTGAAGAAGTATGATTTTCTTTGGTAACAGCTGAGATGTAATTCATGTGCTGCACTGTTCACTCATAGAAAATAGGACTTTAACTCAATTTTAAAAAAGGAATTTGGGAAAATATTTAATGTTCTATTGAATTCCCTAATGCTGTTGATACGATGTGATTTAGTTTATTTAAAAAAAATGAGTGTTTGAAGTGAAAAGTTTTAGTTTTTTCTCTAGCACCCTTCATATATATTCTCATTAACCTACCAACTCATGCTTTGCAATTAGTCTAATCAACATTGCCTCTATGTTATTGATTTATATGTTTTTCGGCACTAAGGTTTCTTGGATAATATCATACTTGCTAACCTAAAGTTAAAATTCTACTTTGCATCTGTTTTTTAGCCTTATTACCTTATTTGCCTTATTAATAAGCTATATTTAAAAGTGGGTCTACCAAATACAGCGCAAAAATTTTAGTAATTATTCATAATGTGATGGTTTTGTTTACTTTTAATATTCTCTAACCAAGTTAGTGTTGAGTCATTCAAGATAGGTTTATTTAAATATATATACCGAGGCTGCGTGTGATGGCTCACGCCTGTAGTCCCAGCACTTTGGGAGGTCGAGGTGGGAGGATTGCTTGAGGTCAAAAGTTCAAGACCAGCTTGGGCAACATAGCAAGACCTGGTCTCTACAAAAAATTTTTAAAAATTAGCTTGACATGGTGGGGTGCACTTGTAGTCCTAGCTAGGGGAGACTGAGATGGGAGGATCCCTTGGGCCTGGGAGATTGAGGCTGTTGTGAGCTGTGATTGCTCCACTGCCCTCCAGCCTGGGTGACAGAGTGAGACCCTGTCTCTAAAAGTATATGTGTGTGTGTGTGTGTGTAGTGTGTGTCATATATATATGTAACAAAATATTGGGTATTGTAATCTCATTTTCTACATAAATAATCCCCTAGTTATTTCTGATACCCAAGATAGAAACCCGGATACATTTTTCCTAGGTATTGGGTTCTTGATTATCTTTGGAGCTAATTGATGGGTCTTCTTTCACCTTGGTTTCTCAGCAAGGAGAACTAATGAAAATGAGAGGAAATGAAGAGTTTTCCAAAGAAAGATTTGATATAGCTATTATCTATTACACCAGAGCCATTGAATATAGGTAAGAGCAAATAGAACCAAAGAAATCCTGTTTCTGTGTCAGATCAAGTTAGAATGGTAGTCAGAAGAAATAAAAACAAGATGGAGAAGTGGAAAGTATCTTCCAACTTGTTATGCAGAATAGATTTTTCTCATCCTTGGGCATTCGAAGCATTGAAGATGGCGTGGGTATATGAAGCTAACGTAGTAGCATAACTCAAGCAAGTCAGGCAAAATTGTGAATTTGGTTCTGCCCTCTTCCATTTTCTTTAAAACTTTCCAGTACAGAGTTATCTCTTTTGTCTTGTTCTCATTTTGCTATCAACCAAGTCCTCCAAAATTATTAACTGGTCAAAAAGGATTAAAGGATTAGTTCTTAATACTGAAGATGCCACCCATTCAGGGTTTTTTGCTTTCTAAGGGGGAACTTTTACAGGATAATTGAGAGAATACATATATGCTCTTTACCTTGTCTTCTCTTTGCTCAGCTGCTAGAACTTTGTAGCTTTCCTCCAGATGTGCCTCATAACTGTGCCCCTGTTATCTCAGTTGGGCCACCTAATATTGTAGCAGCCTTTGAAGGGTGCTCTGTAGCCACTGCTCTTTTTCCTCCCTTGCGCATCTCCACAGGGAATGAGGGAATCCAGTTAGTGTATCACCTCTGAAAGGCTGCTGCCCTATTCTTTTGAGGAAGAAGTGGAGGAAAGGGAGATACATTTTACCACACATAGTCAGATAAAACTAAAAAACAAGTTCAAATGAAGCTATTTTAATTTGCAATTACTGTAGGCTTCCGTTCTCAGTTGTTTGTCAAAACGACGTAGTTGTAGTCGTAGTCCTGACTTACTATATAAGTAATCCTATCCTCTAGAGTTACTCTGTAGTTTGCTAGCTCTTTAATATGTCTCATTTGATCCTCACAACAGCCCTATGAGTTAGAGCAACTAGAGTTATCTTCATTTTGAAAAAGGGAAGTTTAGGTTGGTTCAAACAAAGTTACTTATGTAGGAAGTGAAGGAACTGGGACTTAGCCAGTTAAGACTCCAGGTCCTATATTCTTTTTGCTCTGCCACACAGATGTAAAGTTTAAAAAAAGTTTTCTTGTGCCTTATGTTTTCGTCGTGATTTTTATTTGTTTCGTGTGTAATGTGCTTTACTGACTAAACATTGTGTCTTTTTAAGACCTGAAAACCACCTTCTTTATGGTAACCGAGCTCTTTGTTTTCTTCGTACTGGACAGTTTAGGTAAGTTGATTAAAATATCTCAACCACGGAATTATTATGCTAAATACCGATTTTTGGGAAACTTTTCTGTTTTGCAGGTATACAAGAAAATCCTTGACTAGTTCTTTGGCAGAAATACTTAAGTGGTTAAAAGAATACACTTAGGCTTTATATATAACAGTGACAGCAGCAGCTATTCTGATTGAGTGCAGACATATATTAAGCATTATTTTAAGTGCTTTGCATATGTTATTTAGTTCTCACAGCACCCATAATAGGTAGGTAATGTTATAGTTCACATTTTACATGACCAACGTGTACCACTAGTGATACCAAGATTTGAACACAGATTTTATCTGATGATGTCAAAGTCTGTGTTTATGACATCTATATTACCTCTTTATGCTCTGTTAATCCATACAGTATAAAAGAAGCATTTTCATTTTTTCTCTGTTTATCCTGGTATAAAAAATTAAGTAAATATCCTTCATAAGTGAAAGAAAGCAAATAAATTTAATAGTATAAGAGTGGAATCATAATTCATTCCTAGTTCCTTATATTGAATTTAAGCTGAGTTTTTATTTATTAGCTAAGAAAGACTGAGAAAGATACTGCACCATGATTTTATTGTTCCCCAGTATAAAATTTTTAGAACATAAATTATAAGCATTAATATTGAGCAGGTAGACTATTATATTTTATTTTGTCCTGCTTTACTGTAAGAAGGGTGTAGGGTGGAGTCAAGAATACATCCACATAGTAGAAGAATATTCAAACGAAAACAAACCAGAAAACGAAGTTGGAATCTGGGATTCTCAGAACCGAGCTTCACAGGCATAAGGTCCTGCATAGGTATTAGTTAGAATTCATATTTGCCTCTGACCTTCAGCTGTCCAAAATGAAATGGGAAAACTTGACAAGTTACTTAATTCTCATTGTCCATAAAGAAACAGGACACCAATTTGTCAGGTGAAATAATTTTCCTAGTGTTTAGTTTTGAAGGAAGGTGGGCTGTAATATTAATTGAGTGATGGAGTAGAGAATAATCTCAGCAGTATTCTTATGCATAGCAAAAAACTCCCTGAAAGCACAGTTTTGAGTTTCACAAATACGTTTTTTGTGAAGTTTTCTCATGAAAGCTGAGAATCTGCTGTCAGTTGTTTTTCAGTGAAAGCACTTGTACGGGAGGGTGGGAGTGGGGAAGGTAGTATATTCTAAGCATGTAGCTTTAAAAATAACATTTATTGTGTTTTTCTTTTATTGTAAACAGAACACATTCTCATGGTAGAAAATTTGGAAAATACAAGAGTTTAAAAAGAAGAAAATAAAAATCACCAGTAATCCAACCACCTTGGAGAATACCGCTGTATTAACGTTATGCAGCTTTTAGATGGCTTAAGCCGTGGATAAACCGAGGCTATCTAGACTAGAGGAATGGATGGGCTTGACAGAGTCTTCCATCAATACCACTGTCCTCAACGGGTTCTGACAAGAAATGAGCTGCAAGTGTCTTTAGGTTATTGCTTCTGGCTAGGTCCAGAATTGCATTTATTTTGTGCTGTTTAAAGGTGAATTTGTATGCTTTCAAGATCAGATGAATAGGTTGGTAACTTGGCTAGCCTCTTGTGAAAATTGAGGTGCCTATCTGAAATATTGCTTGGCAGAAGGTTATCTATCCACTTTCCACCTCTGAGAGCTGAGAGGCAAACCAGGGTGTTTCTGCTCTCTTTCATGAGTGTTGAATACTAGACACACAAGGAAGATCCTTCTAATACCTTGCTGCAACAGGAGGTGAATCAAAGTAGAAGTACAGAAGCTAGGTAGCTTGGTGAGGTAAAGGCCAAGAGCAGCTTGTGGATCTATCCTTGTACCTCCCTGCTGATGGTCTAGCTTGTGGTTTAATACCATCTACATTTCACTAGAGCCAGGTCAGCAGCATTGAGAACCCTTTGTTTCTTACTAGGCAATCACCAATATGTATTGGATGCCTGTTTTATGCATGAAGTGTTTTACCACACTGGTTTTGCTGGCGTTTCCTAGCTCCTCACATATTGTCTGTGTGATTTGCTCAATATTGTAGGGATGTTTTCAGAGTCCATAGTATATAAAACTCATAGTATATATATGTAAGTCTATAGTATAATATATATATATCAGGTGACTAGATGGTGTTACTTAAGGAAAGAACACGTTGCCAGTAATTCAGATTTGCCATTGACACAGGAGGACCCATGCCTGAGAAAGACTTTTATCTGAGTTACTGAGGTTGAGATGTTTTGAAGCTCTCAAGCAGAGGGATGCTGGATCTGCTGTGGGAATCTGGCTGAGCAGCTGCAGGGACAGCTGGGGGTAAAGCACCTACCCTTCCCCAGTTTGGTGAGGATGCACTCCTCAGCTGTTCTGCAAGGCCAGACTGCTTATCTGCTGTAATTGAAGCAAGAATTGAGATGTCCAAAGAGGACAGAAATGGGACAATTTAATACTAGAAAAGAAAGGAATAAAAGGGTTAAAGTCTTGAATGCTAAAACTTCTGAAATACTTAATCCTAAAAGATTAGAAAATATAAGTTGAAACTTCAAATGAAAAAGAGATTCAATTTAAAAAAGAGAACTTTGGTAAGATTAATCTTTCAAAGGGTAAAAATAATAATACTGTATCTTACAACATGGTTATCACTGTTCTGAGCACTTAATGTGTATTAACTCGTAAAACCCTCACAACTGTGTGAGGTAGGTGCTACTGCCTCTTTACAGATGATGAAACTGAGGTATAGGGAGGCCAAGCAAAGTGTCTGAGGAGTGGATGTGATGGAGCCAGAATTTGAACCCAGGCAGCCTGGATGTAGTCTCTACTATTAATCACTATGGGAAAGTGGTGATAGAATAAAAGGGAATGTGAAAGTTGGAAAAATTAAAAAATAAATGGTCTAAATAGTCAATACACGTTTATGAGGAAATGATTATCCTTCCAGGACATGTAGATTAAAAACTACGAGTTTCTTGTTTATACCCATCAGATGGACAAAAGTTTAAAAATCTCATAATACCAAGTGTTTGAGAGGATGTGGAACAAAGGAGACTCTCATATTCAGCTGGAGAAAGTGTAAATTGGTACAATCACTTTGGAGAGCAATTTGACAAGGTGAAGATGTGCATACTCTGCAATCCACTTCTAGGCTCATATCCTCTGAACTCTCAAATGTGTACCCAAGAAGATATGTATACGCCTTCATGATAGCATTGTTTGTAAGACTAAAGAAATGGAAACGACCTAAGTGGCCATCAATAGGGGAATGGATAAATATGGTATATTCATACAATGGAATTCTATATGGCAGTTAAAATGAACACAATGTTGAGTGAAAAAGCAAGTTGCAGAATGATTTGTACACTGTGATGCCATTTATTAATGTTTAAAAACATGCAAAACAATATGCATATATACAGACTGTGTATTAACAATGTTTAAAAATGCATGGGCGTGTTAAACACCCGGGGAGTGGCTGGGGAGAGGAGGAGGGAAAAGGGATTGGAGTTGGGAGGGATGGTACACAGTGGATGTCAACTGTAACAAACTACTACAAAAAGAGCTGAAGTAAATATGGCAAAATGTTAATTTCTTGCTAAGGTGGTATACCATTGGTAGGTACATGGGTGTTCGTTTTGTTAATGATGTTCTCTGTACTTTTATGTATACTTGAAATATTTGATAAAAAGTGAAACAAAATGTGATTAAAAATGCACATGAGAAAAGGAACAGAAAACAAGAACAGTGACCACTAAACATCAAGGATAAAATAGTGAACAGTGATCTTGAAAAGAGAAATATAAGTATTGTAAGGCCAGTTGCAGAAGTGTGAAGTGTGTGTGGGGAAGCCTGAGGTGAGGTATATATGGGGAAACAGATGCTTCATTCAAACATGGTGGCAGTGGCAGTGATGATTTTAATGCCGAAATAGTCATGCAGTTTGTAAATCCAACCACTTTTGGGTGAATATAAGTTAGGCCAAGAGCCTTTCAAAACCTTTCCGGTCCTGCGAATGTTGCGCTTGGAAAACACAGGAGATGGGGTTGGCGTGAGGCAGGGGTTGGGGAACTGTGCTGCCTCCTGCACCGCCACTCCTGCCGCAGCCTCTCCCCTTCAAATCTTCACACTGAGGATTGTGTTTATCCCAGGACACGTGGCTTAGAAGATGAGATGTCCATTTTATTCTGCTCCTTCTCAAAGTGTACTTTTCAAATACGAGTTGGTAACTATAGGGCATTTGAGAGCGATCATTGTAATTGAAGTAATCAGAACTTTTCAGTTTAGACAAGAATCTAGAGAAAGGAATTAGGCATATCTGTAGCTTCTGCAGTTCCAACAGCTGATGTCATATACATAATTAGACTTTGCCCACTTACTATTCAATTCATTCTTGTGGACTCATGGAAAATTCAGATTCTTTGGTGGGACGTGATGAACTGTGTAAGGGAAAATGTTAAGTGGAGAAAGGGAATGCTTAGCTTGAATGGTTTTTGCGTTGCTTTGGAAAATCATGTATTTTTAAACTTGGTGTTTACTTCAACTGTTGGTATTCATTTAAGTACCCATCACATGGTACTGCCTTCCATCAGATCCCAACTGTGATTGGTAGCAGACAGACAGACATTAACTGACTCCTCTCTCGTTGCTTTTTTCCCCCCTAAATTTCTCTAAGACTAGAGATATAAAGCACTGTATGTTTCTGTGAGAATTTCACAAATTTATGTGTGTGTGTGTTGGTTTGGTGAATTATTCCTCACTCTGCCCTCTGGTGTGTTTTCTTTATTTTTGCTTAGAAGCCACTGAATTTGCTTTTGAAGAAAATATTTACTTTTTTCAGTCTTATTTGGGGTGTACCCCCTTTAAAAAAAAACAATAACAAATGCACACGGTAAGCAACAGAGTAGGAAAAGGTACGCTCGCCCACTCTGACCCATCCTCTGATTCATCTCTTCATATCTTTGTGTATTCTCATAATATTTTATGCCTATACAAGCGCTTATGTTGAACCAAATGAAGTGGCCATTTTTGTAAGTCAGAATATAGGCAGTTTTATTTGGTTTAATGTAATGTATATGTCTTTTTCTTTAAATGGGTAGGAACGTACTACGTACGCTGTTGTACGTCGTGGTTTTTTTTTTATATTTAAGTCTTGGAGCTTGTTGTGGATCTGTATATAGAGACCTACTTTGTTCTTCATGTCTGCACAGTGTTTTCCTGAATGGATTGCCCATGTAATCCATTAGTTCATATCATATTAGTATATAGTTTATATGTATGCTTAGTTTATGTTAGTATATAGATTATTTTATTTACAGTGTTAAATTATAGATTTATTAGTATGTAGATTATTTTCCTTTTAAAGACTATATATACCTATACAATGATTATCTTTTTACTTATGTTTTACACTCAGGTTCAAATATATCTGTAGGACACATTTCTGATAAATTTATTTCACTCAGTTGAATGAAAGAACATATCATTTTAATTATAGACACTAACTTTTTATTTAAAATGTATGTTTATTCAGTCCATGGTTATTATTCACTGCATATTTGTCAGTGACTGACCTTTATACCTGAATCTTGCTTTTGTTCCTTAGTTGGAAGATCTGGAAACTTGGGGAATAGTTGTTATTTCTTTATTGATCTGGTCAGGTCCTGAAAATAATTATAATTGAGGAAAAAAGCAATATCCCTTATATGGCTTGCAAAATTCTTGCATACTTTTTATGGTATGGTTTGAGAGAGTCAATAAATAGCATCTCCTTTCCCTTCCAAGTCCAGAATCGGTTAAAAGATGGATGGAAAAGACAGGCAACTAGTGATCAGATACTGCCTTTATTACAGATGCAATTGGAGAACAGGCCTTAAGTCTGATAGTCAAGGGGCTGGTTACTACTAGGTTGGTGCAAAAGTAAATGTGGTTTTTAGAAGTAATGGCAATTACTAATTGCTTTTGCACCAACCAATAATTCACCCACAGTCAGACAGAACAGGACTCTTGGGAACTTTAAGCCTGAAAGGAAAGGGAATCTGGTGTTTTAGATTCCAAAGAGTAAGGCCAGGTACAGTGGCTCATGCCTGTAATCCCAGCACTTTGAGAGGCTAAGGCGGATGGATCACTTGAGGTCAGGAGTTTGAGACCATCCTGGCCAACATGGTGAAACCCCATCTCTACTAAAAATACAAAAATTAGCTGGGCATGGTGGTGCATGCCTATAATCCCAGCTACTTGGGAGGCTGAGGCAGGAGAATCACCTGAACCCAGGAGGCAGAGGTTTCAGTGAGCTGAGATAGTGCCACTGCTCTCCAGCCTGGGCGATACAGCGATACCATGTCTAAAAAAAATAAAAAGGATTCCAAAGAGTGAGAAAAAGAAGAGGCAAAGCCCCACATATGATTAGTGTCCCTCCCTCGCCATTAGATAAATTATTATTCATCATCTGGGGATGTTAGCCAAGGGTGGAGAGAGGAAAGAGTTCAGGAGTAATTAGCAAATCTACATGGAAACTAGGGGAGAGGGAAGGGAATAAGTGTTCTTTACAAACATCACCTTTTAGGGCAGAATGTAGCATATTTTATATGCAGTAATGAGGAGGGGCTGGAAAAATAAAAACACTTCCCCATGTAAGAGCAATAAGTTGGAGCACCTGTACTAGAACTCTGTTTCTTACTCTGTTTAATACTCTTACCGTGTCACACAGTCTTCAAGCGTAAATAACTGTTTGCATCTTGAGTCTTGTCCCATTTTCATACATCTCTTGTGCAGGGAATTGCTGCTACCAAAAGTCAAACCTGATTATTTAGACCCTGGGCTGCAGTGTGGTCTGGATAAGCAATAGCATCATGTAATTGACTATGCCCACTTTGCCTTAATTGTAGGATGTGGTCATATGCCAGTAAATGTGAAATTTTATTAGCATTAATTGCATTCATATACTAATATTGTGATATCTATAATATATGCTATTATAACAATGCTGTTTGTAGTGCTGTATATTATAATAAGTAACATTCAGCATTGATTCAACAAATATTGGGGTTCTGTTGATGGATAATGTCAGAAATGAGCAAAAACAGCCTCTGTGTGTCAGACAGTGGGCTGGCATTGTGAGGGCCTGTATTGGGAGGAATTTGTTGCATTTGTGGTACTGGTAGTTGCTAGATGGACTGAATACAGAGGAGAGGGTAGTATGGCCATAGGCTAAGCCAAGGAGGGCCTTGTAGGCTATGTTAAGGCTTTTGGCATTTAAAAGCAATAAGAAAGTAAAGGATTTTTAAACTGAGGAGAGAGCATTAGTACTTAAAAAAAAATTGAGCACAGTGAAAATGGATCTGAAGGGGATGTAGTGGATGTAGTAGGAGGCTATTACAGTAGCCCAGGCCAGAGATGATGGCTTCCAGCAGAATATTGACAATGGAAATGGAAAAGTGGAAGGATTCAAGAGTTTAGAGGTGAAGTTGACAGAAGTTGCTTGTGGTTGGTGTTGGAACGTGAGAGTGAAGGCGGTTGGAACTATTGTGACGTTTCTGCCTTAAGTAGCATTATGGATTATGGGCCTACTCACTCACATTGGGATTGCTGGAAGAGGAATAAATTTGTAGGAAGTAGAACTGCACTTCACTCTTAGACACTGAATCGAAGTACCTTTGAAGGCCAGGCGTGGTGACTCACAGCTGTAATCTCAGCACTTTGGGAGGCCAAGGTGGGAGGATCACCAGAGTTCAGGAGTTCGAGACCAGCCTGGCCAACATGGCGAAACCCCGTCTCTACTACAACTACAAAAATTAGCTGGGCGTGGTGAGGGGGCTGCCTCTAATCTCAGTTACTCAGGAGGCTGAGGCAGGAGAACTGCTTGAACCTGAGAGGCGGAGGATGCAGTGAGCCAAAATTGCGCCATTGCACTCCAGCCTGGGCAACAAGAGCAAAACTCTGTCTCAAAAAAAAAACAAAAACCAAAAAACAAAAACCCAGTGCCTTTGAGGCATCCAAAGTGCAATGTTGTATAGGTAGTGAGTTATATGGGTCTGGAACTCAAGGGAGAGTTTGGACGGGAGACATGTTTGGGATAGTTAGCCTCCATGATTTGAAGTTGTGGGTGAGATTGCTTACAGAAGTGTTTCTCAACCTGGACTGCACTTTGGAATCACTGAACTTTGACAAATACCACCCACCCCAGAGATTCTGATTCGATTAATCTAGAGTAAAGCTTGGGCATTGGGCTTCTAGGACCTCCCCAGGTGGTGTGCAGTCAAGGTTGAGACCCAATGGCCTAGAGAGAACCTAGGCTGAGACTAGGAGAGGAATCAGGATTGAGCCTTGAACACACATGACCAGTTGGAGAAGGATGAGCCTGCCCAGGAGAGTATTAAAAGGTGACCAGAGAGATGGAACGAAGACTAAGTGTGGTGTCAGAAGTAAGTAAAAGAATGGTCAGCAGTGTCTGTTGGCTACTGAGAAGCCAGTTACAGTGGAACTTAGATTTGGCAACATGGATGTCATTCAGTAACCATAGGGAAAGCTGTCAGTGCTTGGAACAGATGCCAATTAGATGGGGTTGAGAAATGTGAGGAAATGGAGACAGCTAGCATAGGCAGCTTTTAAAGGTATTTGGGGAGAGAGAGCCAGTGTGAGTCTCTTTAAATGGTAAAGAAAACTTACCTTATTCAAGAGTTCCAGAAGAAGGTGGTGTGCTAGGTTGTATATTCAGTGGCTCAACAATGTCATCAGAGACTTAGATTTTTCCAGCCTCAATGTGTGACTTGGTCCTCAGGCTGTCCCCTCAGAATGAAGGATGGCTGCTGTAATTCAGACGTCTTCAGCAGAAGAAGGACAACTTTGTCTTATGTCCTTTTTAAAAAATCTTAATACACATGCTGAAAAGTATACAAGTGTTAAGTGTAGATAGAATTTTTGGAAGTCAAACAACTGTAACCAGCGCGCAGATCACAACCCCGGTACCCCAGAAGTTCCTCTTGTTCCTCCTCCTAGTCATGACCCACCTCCTCCCCCAGGATAACTACTAGCCTGGCTTCTGGTGGTTAATTTTGCCTGTTTTAGTGCAATATAATGAAATAATATACGATGTGTTCTTTTCTGTTTGGTTTTCAGCATCGTTTTTGAGATCCATATTGTTGCATGTAGTTGTAAAGTGTTCATTGATTGCATGAATATACCACATTTTATCCATTCTATTGTTGATGGGCATTTGGGTAGCTTCTTGTATTTGGCTTTTGCAGATAGTATTGTTGTGAACATACGTATTCATTTCCGTTGAGTGTATAATCAAGGAGTGGAATTGCTGGAACAGAGGGTATGCTTATATGCATTTAGCTTTCCTGTGTGATTGTATCATTTTGTACTCTTAGAGCAGCATATGAGTTTCAGTTCTGTGCCCTCACCAACACTTACTATTTTTCATCTTTTATTTTAGACATTCTGGTGGGTGATGGTGGCATACCACTGTGATTATAATTTCCATTTTCATAAATTGATTAAGGATATTTCAGATCTTCATAAGGTTATTGACCATTTGGATATTCTCTTTTGTGAAGTGCCTGTTTAAGTCTTTTGCTATTTTTTTCTCTTGAGTAGAATGCCTTATTCATTTTTAGGAGTTTTTCTTTTGTATTCTGAATACGAGTCATTGGTCAGATATATGTATTGCAAATATCTTCTCACACTCAGTGGCTTGCCTTTTCACTGTCGGTGTTTTCTTTTCACAAACAAGTTACTAATTTTAATGTAGTACAGTTTATCGGTTTTTCTCTATGATAAGCTCTTTTTGTGTTCTGTTTATCGTCTTTACCCATTCAAAGGTCACCAGATTCTCTGTGTTTCGTCTAAAGGTTTGATTGTTCAACTTTAATGTACAGATCTGCAGTCCATCTGGATCTGGTGTTTGTATTTAGTGTGAGATAGTGTTCAAGATTCATATGGGCCAGAAGCAGTGGCTCACGCTTGTAATCCCAGCACTTTGGGAGGACAAGGCAGGAACTTTGACAAATACCACCCACTTGACAAATACCATTGCTTGAGCCCAGGAGTTTGAGACCATCCTGGGCAACATAATGGGACCCTGTCTCTCCAAAAAATTCAGAAATTAGCCAGAAATTAGCTAGGCATGATGGCACATGCCTATAGTACCAGCCATTCAGGAGGCTGAGGTGGGAGGAGTGCTTGAGCCTGTGATGTCAAGGCTGTGGTGAGAGGGACTAGCACTGCACTCCAGCCTGGGTGACAGAGCGAGACCTTGTTTCAAAAAAAAAAGAAAGAAAAAAGAAGAAAAGATATGGATGTCCAATTGACCTAGTACCATTTATTAAAAGAGTATATTTTCTCCATGTACTGCAGTATTACCTTTGTCATGAATCAGGTGATTATGTGTAAGAATCCATTTCTAGTTTCTTTAGTCTATTTTGTTGGTCAGGTTATCCTCATCTAGTTGGGTTTTTTTTTTTTTTTAATGTAACCTTTTAGTAGGTATTGATATCTGGTAGTATAAGTTATCTAGTTCTTCCTTGAAATCTCTTTAATAGTGATGAATTAGCATAAATATGAATGTGAAATGATGAACCAGCAAATCTTAATCTATGTTGAAAAAAGTAGGTGAATAAGTCAGTGAGTTGGGTACCCTGAGGAGATAGGAACAGTTGAACAAGTTAAATGGGACAACCTAGGTTATAGTGGGAGTTGGATACCTGAATTAGTGATTGAACAGTTTGAAGTTTGAACAGTTTTGAGTGATGCTAAGTTCCAGGGGTGCAGTGATGGGTGGCTGAGTTGGGCTAGAGGTGGAAGTCATTGAAGATAAGGAAGCCAGGAAACTGATAGACTGTGGTATGGATCTGTTAGCACTTGATAGATTATGAAAGTAATTTAATAATGTATCTAATTTAATATCTACCTCAGAACAGTTAGAACAGAATTATTCACATTTTACAGATGAGAAAAATGGGCCCAGAGATGTTAATAACTCCCTAATAGCCCCAAGAAAATTAGTGATTAAATTAGACTTAACCCGGGTCTTATGGTCTAGCTTCCATGCTCTGTTCAGTGTAGCTTAACTGATGTTGTGTGAAAGACCTGGTAGTGATACATCTGGAAAGTCTTACTGACATGCAGAAATAGTACAGAAAAACGTACAAATAAGAACGTTATAGGCTGGGCATGGTGGCTCACGCTGTAATCCCAACACTTTTGGAGGCCGAGGCAGGTGGAGGCCGAGGCAGGTGGATCACAAGGTCAGGAGATCAAGACCATCGTGGCTAACACGGTGAAACGCTGTCCCTACTCAAAATTCAAAAAATTAGCCGGGTGTGGTGGCATGCACCTGTAATCCCAGCTACTCTGGAGGCTGAGACAGGAGAATCACTTGAACCCGGGAGGCAGAGGTTGCAGTGAGCCGAGATCACGCCGCTGCACTCCAGCCTGGGCAACAGAGCGAGACTCCATCTCAAAAAAAAAAGAAGAAGAAAAAAAAAAGAATACTATGCATAGATACGATGTTGATGTGTGCAAGAAATACTTCAGAAATATTAAAAGTAGTTATTCCTGGGTAGTTGTGATTGTGACTCTGGGTGACTTTTTCCCTTTGTTTTATTTTTCTGTATTTTCCAAATTTCCTATAATGGACGTATATTATATGGATTTTTAAAAATTAAAATTATCTTTTGACTAGATAATATACATGGAAAATTCACAAAGTATACATATGCAAGATATAATACTTTTACTAAAAAAGAGTGAAAAATTTTAAATACTTAATTGTTTTTCTTTTTAGAAATGCACTCGGTGATGGAAAGAGAGCCACTATTCTGAAGAACACTTGGCCAAAGGTAGGTTTCTTCTGTATTTTACTTTGAGCAAATAATGCCATACAACATTGTGAAAAATCTGTTTACCGGGTGTGTTTGTTCATAAAAATGCTATATGAAATGACATAGAGCTCCAGAATGTGAAAGGGCAGTCATGAGATCCATGATCAGCATGGGGACCCAGCCACAGCAGTGACAGGCTGTGTGTGAGGACAGGCGGCCTGTGGGCATCTTGAGCCTTCGGGGTGCCTTAGTGATTGAGAGGTCGTCTATGCATATTCTGGGTGGGTGTGCCTGAGTGTGAAAAACCACTTAAAACTGGGAAGGAACTGTAGGAGGCTGTCTTTATAGGAGGCAGGAAAAGGTTTCTTAACACACAGTGCACAAATCAGCAGTGAAAAAAACCATCTTGATATATTTGGCTATATCAAACTTAAAAACTTGTGTATGTCAAAAGCAACCATAGATGAAATAGTAGTTTGAGAGGAGATAATTTGCCACATATATAACTGGTAGGATTTATAGCCAGAATATGCACATAATTCCTAAAGTAAATAAGAAACCCAGTAGAAAATGGGCCAGTAAAACAAGTAAGCATTTCACGGAAGAGTAATCCTGAATGGCCAATAGAAATAAGAAACTATTTCTATTTCCTAGTAATTAAAATTGTAGGGATTTGGTACACAGAAAAATGAAACCAATAGTACAGAATAGAGGGCCTCCACACAGAACCCACTATGTGAGTAAATTTTACAGTGTCATATTGTTTGAGTCCTTCAGATTGGCAGAAATTAAAGAGGCTGATTGTCCTCAGTGTTGGTGGGTATGTGTAGTAACAGGAAGCCCCAGTAAACTGGTGGGAGCGTGATTGCTTACAACAACTGAGGGAGCATTATGATAGACAGACTCCACAGTTACTTGGTTCTGAGTGTGTGTACCCTAGAAAATTTCTAGCAAATATGCACATGGTAAGATATACAAGGTTGGTCATTGCAGCATTGTTTTAATGGCATACTACTGCAAATACCTACATGTCTGTTGATAAAGCAGCAAATAAATGTGGTATTTTCACTTGAGCAAAGTTGTTACTCTGACCTGTGTGATCTGTCCCCGTCTTGAACACTTGTTATTTCTCCAACCTCACTCCTCCTGTTCTGTCCCTGGTTCACTTTATGTTGGCCCTTGGCATCCTCACTGTTCCTTAGACATGCCAGGCCCACTTCCACTTTGTACTTGCCCTTCCCTCTGCCTGGAATGCTTTTCCCCAGAGCATTGGCCAGCCCCCCTTTTTTCCTTTCAGTTGGTATTGAAAGGACTCTTCTCAGTGAAACATTCCCTGGCCACATTACTAAAATGCCAAACACCTCACTTCCTATCCATTTCTTATCTTCTTTCCCTGCTTTACTTTTTTCCTCTTTGGACTTACCATTATTGAATACATGATATCTACTGTTAGAGTTATATTGGCTATTGTGTATGTCTTCCAGTATAATATGAGCTCCACAAGGAAAGATTTTTTTGGTGTTTGGTTCACTTCACTCTTGAATCCAGACTGTCTAACTAGCTGCCTGACACTTAGCAGGCGCTCATTAGTAAATAATTGTTGACTTAGTGATTGAATGAATCAAATAGTAGATTGCAGTTGAATTAACTGGCTTATCAACATTTATGGATTTTTAAAAGTGTTAAATGAAAAAGTAAAACATTGGCTGGAAAAATATCTATCAAGTTCATGATAGTGTTTGCTTCCGGGCAGTAAGAGAGGGAAAAGAGATTGGAGAGGGTGCAAAGGAGATTTCAGCCGTATCTGTATCATCAGAAATAGTTTTATTTCTTTCATTAAAAAATCAGAAGCAAATATAACAAAATGTTAACAGTTAATTCTGGGTATCTATGTATTAGTCTCTGTATTTTCCTAAACTGTAAAAATCTCCATTTTTTTTTTTTAAGTGAAGCTTTAGATGCCAGGCGTGATGACTCACACCTGTAATCCTAGCACTTTAGGAGGCCGAGGTGGGCAGATCACTTGAGGTCAGGAGTTTGAGACCAGCCTGGCCAACATGTGAAACCCTGTCTCTACAAAAAAATACAAAAAAATTAACTGGATGTGGTGATGCATGCCTGTAGTTCTAGCTACTCAGGAGGCTGAGGCAGGAGAATCATTTGACCCCAGGAGGTTCAGAGGTATCGGAAAACCACAGCACAGCTCTAAAAACTTCTCCATTTCCAGGTGTAGGAAAGACGATGACTTGGAGACTGTTACTGCCTTCAAATATTTTAAAAACATGAAGTTATTTATAATGAATGACATTTTTTACTTTATCTGGCACAAAATTATTATATTCTCTGTTAGCAAAATATAACAAAAGTTGAACTCTTTCCTGGGGGTACAGAAATTTCTTAAGCAAAAATATTGATCCTTAGTTATTGTAATTATTTGTCTATTTATAACTTTTCACTTAGCTCATTAGGTAATTTTATTTCCTGAGGTACTAACATTTTAAATTTATTTTTCATTGGTAGGGACCTAATCTAATATTTTAAGTAATGAATCAGTTTTCAAGCAAAATAGTGTTCCTTGCCTGTTTTCTTTAACTTAAGCATATTTTTGAGAAAAAAATAAATTTATCTTTTTGGAACAGGGTCATTATCGTTATTGTGATGCTCTTTCTATGCTGGGGGAATATGACTGGGCCCTGCAAGCAAACATAAAAGCTCAAAAACTCTGTAAAAATGACCCTGAGGGAATCAAGGATCTAATTCAGCAGCATGTAAAGTTACAAAAACAAATAGAAGACCTACAAGGTATTTCACCTAAGATTCTTTTGCTTACAGTCTAATTGTCTTTCAGACTTTGGAAGTTGGGTTTCTTGTATTAACAGAGGACCACAAATCAATCCTCAGATGATTTATCCTTATTTTATCATGTTATCTTGGTCATGGCACTTGAGTTTTTCATTTCTATCTGTGTAGAGTTACATGTTATCCATTAGGTAATTATAAATGATTTGTGCTTTTTATTTGAAACAGACAGCAACTAAATTGTTATTATTTGTTCTTCTGTAGAAAAAAAAATCCCTTTCAGAAATTTTGAATAAAATAAAAACTTTTTGAAACAAAATTATTTAAAAATACTTCCTTCATTACTAAAGTTATTTCCTAAAGAAAAGACCCTTCAGTAGAGCTGCTTGATGCTTCTGCACTGTTTGTGCTAATTCTATAGTGTGCTGAACATATGTATATGTAATGTTTTTTATATATATAGCAGAAATTGGCTGTGCAGGCTAGGAGTTGTAGATTTTCATTCTGCCCTTGTTTTCTCTACTAAGTCTTTTTGCTTTCTCCAATGCCTGAAATCCCTTAATCTACACTTTGAGTGTATGAGTCTTTCCTGCTTTTTCTTCTTCGGGTCGTACAATGCTGAGCTGAACAGCTCTGTTTGAGTGGCACATGTTGTTATCCATCATAACATGATTATATAATAAGATTGTGAGTTTCTTGAAGACAGGTACCGCCTCTGATTCAGATTTACATGTTGCTGTCAACTTGTCAGTGATCACATGTGATGGAATGTCAGACAAAGTTTATGTAACATTTTGTTGACACCATCCTAAAACTAAAGACATCTAGAAATGTAAAATTGCTTAGGTTTACTTTTCAGTTTTCTAAATTTGATGTTCCTTATTATCAGCTTAAAGTAAATTTGAAAATCTTTTAAAGTCTATGTTGCCAATCCATTGATTACTATGTGTATGTGTGTGTGATTGACTTTTATAGGTCGAACAGCAAATAAGGATCCAATTAAAGCCTTTTACGAAAACAGGTAAGTTAATAGCAGGTCAGTAGCTGCTGCTAGGAGTGGCTTTGCTCCATGAATTTAAGAATCACTTATGTTTGACGCTTTAGGAGCTAATAGCAACCACAGTAAAGTTGGAGATGGAAGGAAGACAGGTAGTTTTTTAAGTGCCTGTGTTATCAGGTGACCTGTAAGTTGTCAGATTTATTTTGCTGTTTTACTGAACCATATAGATATAAGCTCAGTAGCCTAATCCTGTGGGAAAAGAGGGGTGAAATGTTAATTGGATGTTACTATGCTTGAATGGGACCAGTTTGGCTGTGAAGCTCCTGGCAGCAGAGAGCTGGGACATATCCTGTGCCCTCTGCCCTTCACCTCTGTCATGGAAACATCTATGGCAAAAACCACAAGTACTCTTGGACCAACCTAATACTTCCAGCTTCCTGATGTCTTTCAAAGGCTAAGATACTTCCTATTAGAAATAGGCAACAGACAGACTTGAGTATGCTCACAAGAAAACAATAGCAACCAGGGTTGTACCTTTGCTTATTTGGCAATTAAAACAGATTAAATGTTTTTCTGCATGCTTGTTCAGATGTCTGGGATATTGAAGCTCCTCATTCTGTAGCATGCTGAACATGTAGACATAAAGAAATTGGCTGTGGAATTGGAATCTTTAAATTTAATTTTAGTATCCTAATTTAACTTAAATTAGGATATTTAAATTTAACACAAGGACATAGGTTTTTTTGTTTGTTTTTTAAATTTTTTTGAGACGGAGTCTCACTCTGTCACCCAGGCTGGAGTGCAGTGATGTGATCTTGGCTCACTGCAGCCTCTGCCTCTGGGTTCAAGTGATTCTCCTGCCTCAGCCTCTCGAGTAACTGGGACCACAGGCAACTGCCACCATGCCTGACTAATTTTTGTATTTTTGGTAGAGATGGGCTTTCACCATGTTGGCCAGGCTGGTCTCGAACTCCTGACCTCAAGTGATCTGCTCGCCTTGGCCTCCAAAGTGCTGAGATTGCAAGAGTGAGCCACTGTGCCCAGTCTGAGCCACCGCACCTGGTTAGTATTTAAATGTTAGAACCCAGAATGCTTTTTTTTGAAGTGTTTTTTTTTTTTTCTTTCCCGAGACAGAGTCTCTCTCTGTCACCTAGGCTGGAGTGCAGTGGCACAATCTTAGGTCACTGCAACCTCCGTCTACTGGGTTCAAGCAGTTCTCCTGCCTCAGCCTCCCCAGTTGCTGGGATTACAGGCACTTGCCACCACACCTGGCCGATTTTTGTATTTTTAGTAGAGACGGGGTCTCACGATGTTGGCCAGGCTGATCTCGAACTCCTGACCTTAGCTGATCCACCTGCCCTGGACTCCCAAAGTGCTGGAATTACAGGCGTGAGCCACTGCACCCGGCCCTTGAACTGTTCTTTCTTTATTTTGAGTTTAATACCAAATTTAAAATAATGTTTATGTATAAAGCTCCATCTCACAGGTAGAAAATCTTTTTAAAACAATAATACCTTGCTTTCAAGGAAAAAAGGCTGTGATTGCTGCAACCTGTTCATTCAAAGGATAACTTTTTTAAAATGTATAATAATTCATTTCTTTTTTCCCCCACTTAGGGCCTACACACCTAGGAATTTATCAGCACCTGTATTTGCAACTTCACTTAACTTTGTGGAGAAGGAAAGAGATTTCAGAAAAATTAATCACGAAATGGCCAACGGTGGTAATCAGAATCTAAAAGTAAGCTCCATTGAAAACTACAGTTTTTTTCAAGTATAGATAGTCTCATATTTTTACAGTAATATTTTGGTGGTAATAGAAACCAAATTTTTGGCGATTTGAACCCTTTTTGCCTATTGTTACCAAAAGAATGATTCTTTTTATAATAAATAATCTGAGTATCTCATACAACTACATAAATATAATATTTGAAAGTCACAGAATTTATTTTGAAATCACATTTATGTGTTTTCAAAATATTTTTTAAAATAACCATTTTGTCACTTACTTCTCTTTGTATCGTCTTCCTTCGGTTGTTGGAAAAGTCCTCTTGTTGATAACATTGAAAATTTCTAAGAGACTGTGTTCAGTTAGGGAGAGGAGTTTATACTGAGCATTTCCAGCTGGATCTGGAATTGTATTGAGCATTTCCAGCTGGATGTGAAACTAAGGGTCTGTAAACACTCACCCCAACCTGCCTTAGCAGCCCTTTTCCAGCCTTCCACCCTTTTTGAGGTCTTGAAATCACACAGGTTTACTTGGTGCTTCTAAATGAACTCTACTCTTGGGTTCAGGCCATTCTATCCAAATCGTACTTCTTCCTCAAAAACAAACACAAATGCTATATCCTCACTAACATTTTTCTTAACCACTCCAGCTTAAGTGATTTTTCCCTTTTGTGAGCTGTGAGAGGTATTACTGACTATGCAATTAACATGTCAATAATAACACAGTACTTTCTTTTCTTCTTAAGGATGATTGTTGTTTAACTACTGAAGTGATGTGTCTTTTCACCCCATCTGATTGTAAACTATCTGAGAACAGGAGTTACCTCCTGTATCTCTCTGTATCTATGGTAGACCTAAATCATAATAATGATCACTATTATAATTGATCTTTAATAATTGATTATATTTAATAATTTATTATATATAGAAAAATATCATCAGTAGCTTCTTTTTTGGCTTACCCTTTTGTAGTTATACTCACGAGTGCCATATTGCCGCTTCTCTTTTTTTTTTTTTTTTTTTTTTGAAATGGAGTCTTGCTCTGTTGCCCAGGCTTGAGTGCAGTGGCACGATCTCTGCTCACTGCAAGCTTCACCTCCTGGGTTCATGCCATTCTCCTGCCTCAGCCTCCCAAGTAGCTGGGACTGCAGGTTCCCGCCACCACACCCGGTTAATTTTTTTGTAGTTTTAGTAGAGACAGGGTTTCATCATGTTAGCCAGGATGGTCTCGATCTCCTGACCCCATCATCCGCCTGCCTCGGCCTCCCAAAGTGCTGGGATTACAGGCGTGAGCCACCACGCCCAGCTGCTGCTTCTGTTTTCTTCCTCCAATTTATATTTTAAAAATAGTTTTACTCTCAGGCTTGCAGATTTTTATGTACAGATGTGATAGTGTTAATTCAGGTATTACTGAACAATTGTCACGTCAGGCACTGTGCTAGGCAACAGAAATAGAATTGTCATTCAAGAATTCGTCCTTGCGTATCATGATCCTTATCATTAGTTACCTTTTTTTTTGTTTGTTTATATATTTAGGCTTAATAACCAGCTGCATATTTTAGATGCTTGGGTTAATTCTATCCTATTCTATTCTAAATTCTTTTATATGGCTCTTGAATTCTTCATGGCTGGGTTTTAGTTTTTGTTTTTAGAGTCTCACTAATTTTCATTGGCAGGTGGTGGATGAGGTGTTGAAGGTAGATGATTGTGACTGTTATCCTGAATTTTCACCACCATCAAGTGAGTATTGTTTTTATATCAATTGTTGCCAAGTTAATATAATGTCTCCTAAACTTGGATGCCCTACAATTTGCACAAGCCTTGCTTATATCCACTCTTGTTCTCCTTTACTTTATAATGCTTCTATGTTAAGAAATTGTTGAATATTTATTTGAAATCAGTGCTCAGTCTTTTAATATTATTTAGTAAATGTAATTTTGGAAATTCAAATGAAAGGAAAGGAAAAGATGAAGTACATAGCTCTTTTTGACCTGCTTCTTAATTTTTTTTAGGCTGTTTCTCCTTATTGAAAGTTTATTATTGCCTCCTTTCCTCCCACCTGCTAGGAGCCTGTTTAGACCTTTTTAAATCTAATTGTTCTCCCCCATAAAATTTTAATAGCTGTTTATGTACCATATGTGCATCTGTGCTTTATGTGTGAAAAGAATTGATATTGTCTCCCAATAACTAATTTTCACCCTATTGGGGGTGATATCACCCATGTTGAGAACGGATGCTGCTATAACAAAAATACCATAAACTGGATAGCTTACAAGCAACAAACATTTATTTCTCACATTTCCAGAAGCTGGGAAATTCATCATCATGATGTCAACAGATTTGATGTCTGCTGAAGGTCCTCTTCCTGGTTCATAGATGGCCATCTTTTTGCCGTGTCCTCATGTAGTAGAAGGGAGCAAGACAGCCCTCTGGGGTCTCTTTTTGTTTTCTTTCTTTTGAGACAGAGTCTTGCTCTGTTGCCCAGGCTGGAGTGCAGTGGCATGATCTGGGCTAACTGCAACCTCCGCCTCATGGGTTCAAGCAATTCTCCTGCCTCAGCCTCCCGAGTAGCTGGGATTACAGGCGTGCACCACCACGCCAGGCTAATTTTTGTATTTTTAGTAGAGACAGGGTTTTGCCGCACTGGCCAGGCTGGTGTCGAAATCTTGGCTTCAAGCAGTCCTCCCGCCTTAGCCTCCCAAAGTGCTGGGATTGCAGGCGTGTGCCACCACGCCCAGCCTGGGGTGTCTTCTTATAAGGGCACTAATCCCATGCATGAGGGGACAGCCTCATGACCTAATTCCTCCCAAAGGTTCCACCTCCTATTACCATGGCCTTGAGGATTTGGATTTCAACATGTGAATCTTGTGAGGGACACAGATGTCCAGACCATAACAGTGCTGTAGGCTAAGTCTCATTTGTTTTAAGTTGTGTGTGCTCAGTGCATGTATTTATTTACGTATCTAGTAAACACAGATACCGCAGAACCTCATTACTTGGCATCATTTGGAGATGAAGGTTCTGGAGAAGTGAATATTTTTGTGCTTCATTCATTTCTGAATCTTAATACCACCAGAGTTTGAAGAAAATCTTTCTAAAGTGTATTACATGCTTCCCTGCCTTTTAACACGAGATTTAGGAAAATACAGGTTTTCTTGATGGCTTAAGGTTGTGGTCACGCACAACAGTGACTGACCTCAAGCCTGAAAGTGTTCGCCCCAGGATTCTTAAGGTGAGATTGTTGATTTTTTAGTTAACGATCCTCTCTTTTCCCTTCTCTTGTTTGTTGGGTGGTTGGTTTTTCTTTCCATCGTTTTGCTTCTAGCAGCCATTTCTATTTTTTGCGACCTGCAGCTTCATGTTTGCTCAGGCTCAGTTAGTTCCATAGATACAGCTACTTAATAACGAGCATTTCCATTTGGTTAGCACATTAGCGTCATGACAGGGAGGGGAAACTCAGGCAGTTGTCCTACCTGATGCAATTCCAACAGCATATGAAACATCTTTGAGGATAAAACTTTTTTTTTGGAAGATAGCTTTTAATGTCTTGATATTTCTCAGGCCATTATCATCATTTAATTAAATAAATTCTGTCTACCCTTCAGCATTTACATACAGCATTTACATACAGGGGAAGAAATTGAGGTTCCAGGGTTAAGGTTAAGTAGTTTTGTCCAAGGTCACAGAATGGAAATCAAACTAGAATTCTTCTGCCTTTCCAAAAGCTGCTTTTGTTTTCTGAGGCCACCAAAGCCCAGGCTCATTCCGTCCTTATTACATTGGCTCTGACTTGTCTCTGTGCCCTCCCCTTAAACCTTCATCAGATGCACCCTGCTCCTCCTGCCATACCAGTTCTTCTACACAGCTCCGAGCAGGGCTCTCCCTGCCCAAAAATATGCAGTGGTTTCCTATTCCTGCCAGCAGAATAAACTGGGCTCACAGAGCTGCATCTGAAGCTAAGGGTCTGTAAACACTCACCTCAGCCTGCCTTAGCAGCCCTTTTCCAGCCTTCCACCCTTTTTGAGGTCTTGAAATCACACAGGTTTACTTAGTGCTTCTAAATGAACTCTGCTCTTGGGTTCAGGCCATTCTATCCAAATCGTACTTCTTCCTCAAAACCAAATACAAATGCTATATCCTCACTAACATTTTTCTCAACCACTCCAGCTTAAGTGATTTTTCCCTTTTGTGAGCTGTGAGGGGTATTACTGACTATGCAATTAACATGTCAATAACAACACAGTACTTTCTTTTCTTCATAAGGATGATTGTTAACTACTGAAGTGATGTGTCTTTTCACCCCATCTGATTGTAAGCTGTCTGAGAACAGAAGTATCTCTCTGTATCTATGGTAGACCTAAATTATAATAATGATCACTATTATAATTGATCTTTAATAATTGATTATATTTAATAATTTATTATGTATAGAAAAATATCATCAGTAGCTTCTTTTTTGGCTTGCCATTTTGTAGTTATACTCACATACCATATTGCTGCTTCTGTTTTCTTACTCCAGTTTATGTGTTAAAAATAGTTTTACTCCCAGGCTTGTAGATTTTTATGTACAGATTTCAGGAACAAATACTTTTATGTTCACAGGTCAGCCTCCAAAACATAAAGGAAAACAAAAATCTCGAAACAATGAATCAGAGAAGTTCAGGTATGTTTTTTCTCTAAGGTGTGTTTTTTTCCCCCTAGCGTACTCTCCCCAAGTAAAAGGAAAAAAAAGATTGTTTTTTGAGTGTTAGCTACTTTAATGTATGTAATATGATGAGTACCAAAATCCCTTTCAAATATCAAAAGCATATCTTTAGGAAATGATAATTTTTGGCTAAAGGATTATTAATCCTGGATATTAATATGTTGACTTCTGAAAGTCATGTAATATTTAATATGTCCATATTAATTTTTTAATATGTACGCTAAAAGGAAAAAGCATTGAGAGAGATATAAGATGCACATGAAACCTCCTTCCTTGCTCACCTCATTTGACCCCTCCTGCAGTCCCTTCCCTAGGGCCTCTAGGAATGCACTGTTAACAGTTTCATGACTATTGGGAAAGTTACTCTGCATATACAGCCATGGGTATGCATATTTCAGATACCCTTTTGAGTAATTATCGTTAGAGGAAAATATTTCCTAATGAATTCTGACTACTTATAAAATGAATTCTATCAAACATCCCCATGAAAATTAACTGTAATTAATTGCCTGCTATCTTTTTTTTTTTTTTTTTTGAAATAGGGTCTTGCTCTATCACTTAGGCTGTGGTGCAGTAGTGTGACCCTAGCTCACTGCAGCCTTGAACTCCTGGGCTCTAGTGATTTTTCTGCCTCAGCTCCCAAGTACTACTGCTACTATGGTGCATGTCACCATGCCTGGGTAATTAAAAATAAATTTTTTTTAGAGACAGGGTCTTGCTCTGTTGCCCAAGCTGGTCTTGAATTCCTGGCCTCAAGTGATCCTTCTGCCTTGGCCTCCCAGAGTGCTGGCATTCCAGGCATGTGCCTGGCCTTGCCTCCTATCTTTATAGTTAATACCCCATTGCCAACAAGATATAAATTGATTACAATGTGAAATTGTAAATCTTTTAATACAGAAGTTTTTGAAGTGAATGAAAGTGATGTTGGAGAAATAGCAAAGCCATGTCTGCCACAATACACTGGTTTTCAATTTCTTCTCCATTTCTTAATCTGAATCCATAATAGATGCTTCAGGGAGAATTATTTGAATATCAAAACACTAAAAAAAGTCAGTGAAATCTCATTTCTTTTCAAAAATGGCCATTTTTGGATGCTGCTTTGAATACAAAGCAAGGATATAGCATATTATTATGTTTTTCTATTATTTGATAGAAAAATCATGAGTCTTCTTCCCTGCCTTCCCCTGTACCCCTAAAGAAACCAGAGCTTAATACATGGTCATTTTTTGAATGCAGGATTGTAATTTTAACCTGTTTTATTAAAAAAAATTTATTTTTCTGATATTCTGTTTCTCTTTTCAAACTGAACACTCCTTATTTAATAATATCTACCATATGGGACTATTTCATCATTAAATGGGATAACCACATAAAACACTTAGAGCCCTGGAACATAGTAAATCTTCAGTGTACTTCAGCTGTCATTATTGCTGTCACCATCATTTTCATTGTTATTAGAATGACTTTGACCTACAGCTTGCTTTTTTGTCTTTTACAAAATATCTTGTGTTTCTTCCCATGTTCAGAACACAGAGCTCTTCCATTCTTCATTTGCTGCACAGTATTTTGTATTATAGCCGTATCCCCTATTTTTGTGCATTTAGGCTCTTCCTTCCTCTTTTACTCCCTCACTTTCTTTCCCTCTCTCCATCTCTCTCTTTTTCTTCTTTCTTTCCTTTGAGAGGGATAAATCATATGGTACTTCAAACATCCTTGCACATGCACCTTTGTGCACCTGTTGATATATATTTACAATAAATACTTTGTAAATAATGTGTAGAAGTTGTTTCTATAGTGGGATTGCTGTATCAAAGGGGACGTGTAATTTTAACTTTGACAGATATTGCCAAATTGTTCTCTCAGAAAATGGGCACTGTTCACACTCCTGCTAATCTACAAGAGGGTGTGGTGTAATAAAAAATACGTGTGTTTGGTATTTGTCCCAGTTCCTGGTACAGAGCTCCCAAAGCCCATGGAATTTCCTGAATGATATGAGTATATTTTGTTACTCATCATGAGCCCCTTTCCATGTATTTGAGTTTATGCTAATGGGGTGACTCAAAGTAGTGCCTCAGATAGTTCAGGAGGAGGTCTAGTTACCGTAAAGAGCAAGCACCTGATTAGAGGGCTAAGACTTTCAGCCTCATACCTGACCTCCAAGGAGGGGAGGGGGGCTGGAAATTGAGGTTAGGCACCAGTGGCCAGTTGTTAATTGTACCTACATACCTACATAATGAAACCTTAGTAAAATCCTTAAAAGAGGGCTTGGGTAGCTTCTAGGTTGACGAATACATTGATGTGCTGGGAAAGCGGCATGCCCAAGGGGAGCACAAAGCTCCTCGCACTCCCCAACCTTCCTATGCATCTCTTCCTCTAGGCTGTTTGTGAGTTGTATCCTTTATAATAAATTGGTAATAGCAAGCACTTCCTTGAGTTCCATGTGTTTTTCTAGTGAGCTTGAAGAGGGAATCATGGGAACCCTCTTATAGTCAGCAGGGCAGGAGTGTGGGTAACCTGTGTACCGCACTTGCAGCTGAAGTGAGGGCAGTCTGGTGGGACTGATTCTTTACCCTGTGAGCTCTGCGCTAACTCTGGGAGTTAGTATCAGAACTGAATTGCATTATTGCACACTCATTTTGTGTTGGGCAGTTGAACTGATATGGAAAAATGACAATATTTGGTATTGGAAAAAATCTATACATCTGATGTCAGAAGGGCTTTCAGAAAACTCCACATCAAGTGCCTCAGATTTTCTTACTCTCACCAACTTAGGGAATCAGACATTCTGAAATGCTTATATCTTATTATTAGATTTTCCCATCACATTGAACATCTTTGCACTGTTTATTGGGCACATTTATTGTTTTAGGACAATGTTGTTACTAGTGACTGCAGATCAAGGCAAATACCCCTTAATTTTTCTCTTTTTTCAAAAGCTGCTTTTCCATATTTTCTTTATAATCAATTCATCTGGTTTCCCTCCACCTCTGATTTTATAGGAATGCTTATTGAGATTGCATTGAGTATAGAAATTTCTAATAGAAATATTGCCAAAATGCCAATTCCCCCCAAAAGAATGGCCAACTTGTATGGCTTACCATTTACTCAGTATTTTACATGGCCTTCAGTAAATAGATTTTTTTCTTCTCTCTGTCACATTGGAGGGATGAGAGTGAACTAATATTGAGATTCTATATTTTTTTCTTTCTTTTTTTTAGATGATGGAGTCTTGCTCTGTCGCTCAGGCTATAGTGCAGTGGTGTGATCTCGGCTCACTGCAACCTCCACCTCCTGAGCTCAAGCAGTTCTCCTGCCTCAGCCTCCCAAGTAGCTGGGATTACAGGCATGTACCACCACACCAGGCTAATTTTTGTATTTTTAGTAGAGACAGGATTTCACCATGTTGGTCAGGCTGGTCTCGAACACCTAACCTCAGGTGATCCACCCGCCTCGGCCTCCCAAAGTGCTGGGGTTACAGGTGTGAGCTACTGTGCCTGGCTCTATTTTTTCTTTATATGAGTAGAACTGTTTTATTTTAAAATGATTTTTTTAAATGTTTTTTTTTTCTTTTAGTTGTAGTTCACCATTGACTTTACCAGCAGATTTGAAGAATATCTTGGAGAAACAGTTTTCTAAATCTTCCAGAGCTGCACACCAGGTAATGGAGAAGCTTTTCCAATGGAAAAAGCAAAACTCTTTGAACAAAACATTGTTCACATGAATAAAGTTCTAATCATGTACATCTCTTAAGATTTTTAAAATATAATTATTGTATTATATTGTAGTTTGTAGAGGTGGGGTCTCACTATGTTGTCCAGGTTGGTTTCAAACTCCTGGCCTCAAGCAGTCCTCCTAAAGTGTTGGGATTACAGGCGTGAGCTATCGCACCCAGCTGTTATAGACATATAATTTAATATATGTGACTGCTAAGAATCCAATCTATCACTAATTTAAATATTAACTTGATAATTATATTAGCTAGAAGTTTAACTAATGATTAACACTGTGGAGTTATTTGCTTCTCAAAGAGTTAACACTAATATTAACTTTATTTTAAAAATATTTAAACACAGTTTCATTATACTTACTCTAAAGTCATTAAAGAACAAACTTTTATTCTTTAAATGATTTAACTTAATCAGATAATGTTGTATATAAAATTCTTTTTATGTTACTTCGTGATGGAAAATATACATTAACATGGAATAGAATCCTTGTTTCAAAACGTGGATATTTTTTTAAGTATACATAACAGATATTTTACAAATAACTAAAATAGATTCCTAGTAATTTGCTTAAAAGCATTTTTGAGAATTTCTTACGGTTGGAGATTTTAAATTATATCTTTTTACATTGATTTTTACTGACTCTAAAAACCATGAAATACTTAAATAGATGACAGCCTGTGAAGATGAAAAGACTATTTAAATAAATATGATTGGTGTCTTTGAGCCTCTGTTTGTTCATTCAACACAGTTTGATTGAGTCTCTCTCCATATGCTGAGGACTGAGAGAGATTGGGTGTGCAGTGATGTGATTTCGGCCTGCTCTGCTGGAGCTTTCAGGACAGATCATTTATGTTGTATTGAGGGAAGTGACTTCCAATGAAAGCATGAGGCTGTATGGATCTTATTTCTAGACTGATAAAGAAAGCTGGGCATAGTGACACGTGTCTGTAGTCCCAGATCCTCAGGAAGCTGAGGTGAGAGGATTAGCCACTGCTCTCCAGCCTAGGCAACATAGTAAGGCCCTGAATTAATTAATTAATTAATTAATTATTATTTTCTTTTGTTTTCTTTTTTTATGCCTCTCACTAGTTTGGGAGCCCTGTCTCCTTTAAAGAAGAAAGAAAAAGAATGAGAATAAGATTAAAATGGAATAAGTTTATGAAAGGCTAATAACTAGTATTTGTAGGGCTAGCACATCATCATTTGCAACTTCAAGTTCATATCTTAAAACAAGTATGGCTTGTTTTAAATGAGTTGTGTTTGTATTCTTCTGCTTAAAAAAGAGAAAATCTCAAATTAACACGCCAGGCTGCTTTTCTTTTTTTTCTTTTTTTTTTTTTTTTTTGAGACAGAGTCTCGCGCTGTCGCCCAGGCTGGAGTGCAGTGGCGCGATCTCGGCTCACTGCAAGCTCCGCCTCCCGGGTTCACGCCATTCTCCTGCCTCAGCCTCCTGAGTAGCTGGGACTACAGGCACCCGCCACCGCGCCCGGCTAATTTTTTGTATTTTTAGTAGAGACGGGGTTTCACTGTGGTCTCGATCTCCTGACCTTGTGATCCGCCCGCCTCGGCCTCCCAAAGTGCTGGGATTACAGTCGTGAGCCACCGCGCCCGGCATCTTCGAGCTTTTAAGTTTTTGTGAGAGCTGCTCTTTTCCATGCATATTCTGGGGAGCGCTCTGCCAAACTTTGATTCATTGATTCAAAAGCCAGCAGAGGCTAGGTGCAGGGGCTCACTCCTGTAATCCCAGCACTTTGGGAGGCCAAGGCTGGCGGATCACGAGGTCAAGAGATTGAAACCATCCTGGCTAACATGGCGAAACCCCGTCTTTACTAAAAAAACAAAAAATTAGCTGGGTGTGGTGGCGCGTGCCTGTAGTCCTAGCTACTCGGGAGGCTGAGGCAGGAGAATTGCTTGAACTCCAGAGGCGGAGGTTGTAGTGAGCCGAGATTGTGCCACTGCATTGCAGCCTGGCGACAGAGCAAGACTCCATCTCAAAAAAAAAAAAAAAAAGTAAATAAATAAAATAAAATGGCCAGCAGAAGGCTTTTGTTAATGGGTAAACAAACTGCTTTTTCTTCTGTGATTTGTGCAGTGGGGTCTCCTTTTGGATCTTCATTTTTAGGAACAGTGAGGAATACAGCATACATACTTGCAGTTGCTGCCCTTTTGAATGGCGCACACGTGTATAGCAAGGAGTGAGATTTTAGGCTTAATGTCTAGCCTTGCCTCTCCAATCTTTATGGAACTTTGGTGACTTACATTTATTCCCATGTCACTAAAATATGAATTCAAATTATAATGTGTATTCAAATTGCAAAGTTTTTCTTAGTTTAAGGGTACATGATAGCAATTTTGTTTTATTTTTTTGTTCCTTATGTTATTCCTTTTGCATTTAACCTATTGTTATCTCTCCCAGTAATTTTATCTAGTTATATTCAAATATATGTTAGGCAGGAGTACAGTTAACAATTGAAATATTTATTTCTTGCTTAGAATTAAGGTTTGTTTCAGAGCAGGATGGCAGTTGTTAAAATCTGGTAGTGATCAGAATATTGATTGTGTGTTCTTAAGTGTCTAATTGTTCTACTCCCAAACAATTTATTTTAAATGATAGCTAGTGTTTTTCATATATATTGTTAAAACTTAAAAATGCTCTCTGTTTAGTCTGGAGAGCAAGTGAGGCTTAGTGCCATGTAGTGTAAAATGAGCCACCTTTGTCACAGGCAACAGAAGAGGTGTTGCAATTAAGATGGTAAAGCAGTACATTTTCATTTTTCACTTTAAAAGTGTGCTGCTGAGAAAGGAATATGATGAATAAGGGTAGTTTGGGTATTGATTTAAACATTTTATCATTAGTTATAAAATATTACTATGAACTTGGCATCTTAAGTTTTAAATTAAAAATATGTAGATTTGGGTTACTGAAATAGAATTTCTTTTTTCCAGGATTTTGCTAATATAATGAAAATGTTGAGAAGCTTAATTCAAGATGGCTATACGGCCTTATTGGAGCAGCGTTGCCGCAGTGCTGCACAGGCCTTTACAGAGTTGCTGAACGGTTTAGATCCTCAAAAAATAAAGGTAAATTTGCCATATCATAACTTGTTTATCAGTGCTAATGCACCTCAGATGAATGCAGAAGAGAACCAAGGCCTTAAGTCTTTGTAGTCATATACCTAAGACCTTGCTGAGATTGGCTGAATCTACTTCAGGTTGTGGGAAGCAGGTAGTACTCCAATTCAGACTTCACGAGTATGCTCAATAGGTGATCCATGTTTATACTCTCTCCTTGACTGTAGTTTAGGGTCATTAGAACTGACTTTTTCTCTAAATCAAGGATTTCAACTCACTTTAGTCACACCTTTTCACCCAGGAAGAAAGTATAGGCACACCTCATTTCATTATGTTTTGCTTTATTGCACTTTGCAGACAATGCATTTTTTACAAATTGAAGATTTGTGGCAATCCTATGTCAAGCAGGTCTGTCGGTACCAGTCTTCCGAAAGCATGTGCTCACCTTGTGTCTCTGTGTCACATTTTGGTAATTCTCACAATATGTCATACTTTTTCATTATCATTATCACTATATCTGTGATCAGTGATCTTTGATGTTACTATTGTAATTATTTTGGGGCACTACAACCTGTGCCTATATAAGAAAGGGAACTTAATAAATTGTGTGTGTGTGTTCTGAGTGCTCTGCCAACCAGCTGTTATCTCCACCCACTTCTTTAAGTCTCCCTGTTCCCTGAGACATGATATTGAAATTAGGCCAATTAATGACCCTACAATGGCCTCTAAGTATTCAAGTGAAAGGAAGAGTTGCACATCTCTCACTTTAAATGAAAAACTAGAATGACTAAGCTTCGTGAGGAAGGCATGTTGAAAGCCAAGACAGGCAGAAAGTTAGTCCTCTTGTGCCAAATAGCCAAACTGTGAATGCAAAGAAAAAGTTTTTGAAGGAAATTAAAAGTGCTACTTTAATGAACACATGAATGACAAGAAAGTGAAACAGCTTTCTTGCCGATGTGGAGAGTCTTAGTGGTCTGGGTGGAAAATCAAACCAGCCATAACATTCTCTTAAGCCAGAGCCTAATCCAGAGCAAGACCATAACTCTTCTCTTCTGTGAAGGCTGAGAGAGGTGAGGAAGTTGCAGAAGAATAGTTTGAAACTAGCAGAAGTTGGTTCATGAGATTTAAGGAAAGAAGCCAATTCCATAACGTAAAAGTGCAAGGTGAAGCAGCAAGTGCTGATGGAGAAGCTGCAGCAAGCTATTGAGAAGATCTAGTGAAGATCATTGATGAAGGTGGCTATGCTAAACAACAGATTGTCAATGGAGACAAAACAACCTTCTGTTGGAAGAAGATGCCGTCTAGGACTTTCATAGCTAGAGAGAAGTCAATGTCTGGTTTCAAAGCTTCAAAAAGGATGGGTTCATTACTCATTAGGGGTTGATGCAGTTGGTGACCTAAGTTGAAGCCAGTGCTCATTTACTTTCCAAAAATCTGCAGGCCCTTGAGAATTATGCTAATTCACTCTGCCTGGAGCCCTAGAAATGGAACAACAAAGCATGAATGACAGCACATCTGTTGACAGCAAGGTTTACTAAGTACTTTAAGCCCACTGTTGAGACCTACTGCTAGAATAAAAGATTCCTTGCCAAATACTACTGCTCATTGACAATGCACCTGCCCAAGAGATTTGGTACGTGTACAAGGAGATGAATGTTGTTTTCATGCCTGGTAGCACATGGATCAAGGAGTCATTTTGACTTTCAAGTCTTATTATTTAAGAAACATATTTTATAAGGCTATAGCTGCCATAGTGATTCCTCTGTTGGATCTGGACAAAGTAAATTGAAAACCTTCTGGAAGGGATCACCACTCTAGATACCATAAAGAACGTTCATGATGCATGTGAGAGATCAAAATATCAACATCAACAGGAGTTTGGAAGAAGTGAATTCCAGCCCTCATGGATGACTTTGGGGGGTTCAGGACATTAGTGGAGAAAGTCACTGCAGATGTGGTGGAACAAGCAAGAGAATTAGAAGTGGAGCCTGAAGATGTGACTGAATTGCTGCAACCTCAGTATAAAACTTGCAGGGATACGGAGTTGCTTCTTACACATGAACAAAAAAAGTCATTTCTTGAAATGGAACCTACTCCTCGTGAAGATGCTGTGAATATTGTTGAAATGAGAAACTTAGTTGATCAAGCAGTGGCAGGATTTGCCACTCCAATTTTGAAAGAAGTTCTAGTGTGGGTAAAATGCTGTCAAAAAGCATCACATATTACAGAGAAACCTTTTCTGAAAGTAAGAGTCAATCAGTACGACGGACTTCATTGTCGTCTTATTTTAAGAAATTGCTGCAGCACCTTAATTTTCAGGAACTACCACCTTGAACAGTTAGCAGTCATCAATATCAAGGCAAAACCATCCACCAACAAAAATATGTAGATGACGGGTTGATGGGTGCAGCAAACCACCACGGCATGTGTATACCTATGTAACAAACCTGCATGTTCTGCACATGTATCCCAGAACTTAAAGTATAATTTTTAAAAAAGTTTAAAAAAAGATTATGACTCAGTAAAGCCTCAGATGATCATTAGCATTTGTAGCAATAAAATCTTAAGGTGTATACATTGTTTAATAGACATAATGCTAGTACACACTTAATAAACTACAGTATCGCTTAAACATAACTTTTATATGCACTGGGTAACCCATAAGTTTGTGAGACTCACTTGATTGTGATATTTGCTTTATTGTGATGCTCCAGAGCCGAACCCACAGTATCTCTGAAGTAGCCTATAATAGCTAAGCAAATGTCTTAATCTGCCACTAGTACCCCTTATATGAAAAATAATATGACTTTAATTAGAAATTAATCTATTATGAACTGTGCCTTAAGGAACTCTGAGACAGTGATTCTGTGTTTTAAATAGCAGGATAACTGCTTTATTGGGACAAAAATCTCTTTTCTAATTCGATTTGGCCAATCATACTGATTAGTTTTTATGACAATCATTGATTAGTAAGATTGATTAGCGAGATTCTATTACACTTCTTTTTCTGTTGTGACTAGATGCAGATTGGGCAGAATTATGTTCAGATTTTTAACTGAGGCATTTTTATTGACAGCAATTGAACCTGGCCATGATCAACTATGTCTTGGTTGTCTATGGACTTGCCATTTCTCTCCTTGGAATAGGACAGCCTGAGGTAAGATTTGTAACAGTGGTAATAAACAATGAAAATGATAGTGACATACCTTATAATAGTTGTTTTCTCATTTTGACCCATTTTCTTCTCTGTACCTTCTGATAATTTTGTCTGAAATGTCTCAGTTTAATTTAGTTTGTGTTTTTAAAGAATATTTAGTTTGTTCCTATTAGAAAAAGACTTTGCCAGGCAATCAGTGGGAATCTACTTTTTATTTGTATAAAAATTAGGACATAATGTATCATGATAGATAGATTTCAGAAACATAATCTTGGGGGAAAAGCAAGTTGGAGGACATAAACATTGTGATCCCACTTATATATAATTTGGAAAATATACATAATAGTATTGTATACTGTTTAAGAATTCTGTGCATCTTGTAAAAAAGTGAAAAAAATATGGATTATGTTTATATAGAATTGAAGATAATGGCTGCCTTTAGTGATGGCAGGAGGGAATGGACGTAGGGAGGTTTCATGTTATGTTGTTTTCCTAGAAAAACACAGGTAACGATAATGTTAATATCTCTTATTTCTAGGTAGAAAGTACTTAGGTATTGTATTATTTCTAGATTGCAGGCTTCCTATAACTGCATGTAGTCAGTGTATAGACATGAGCTCCCAGGATTTCCATTAGTCATGCTCCTGCCTTGCTCTCCTGGAATGTTTACCTACCTATACTGTTCGGCATTATAACTTTGCTTTCTGAGGTTTTGAGTTTGCTATAAATGTTGAAATGCTCTAGAATGACCTCAAGTATAATATATAATTTGGGCTCTGTTTTTCCCTGTCTAGATGAAGGTTTAACCCTAACTTGCCACCTAGCAAGGATCTAAGTAGTCTTTTACGTTCTGTTCTCTCCCAGAAGTCGACAGTGCCCAAGGTTCATTTTCCTTGATCTCAATGTCACAGGTTAATGTCTCCCATGAATGCTGTCTAATTCTATTTTCCAAGAGACAGTTGGAGACAGAACTTCATGATTTTAATTTTATTCCTGACAGAATAATAATAAATACCATATTTTACCTTATTAGAATTGAAGAAATCATTTATTACATTTGTGATTTAATGTAAAATAGAATGATTTGGGAAAAAAAAAACATGTTATAGTAGAACTTACATGTTTGGAAGAATTTCATCAGAGGACAGCCCTTGCTTCAAACACTTTTAGAATGCCTCTGTTGGAACTGGCCTCAAAGCTCTACTTTGTAGTGACATTTCTTTTTTTCACTCACAGTAGGGTTACCAGTATTTCTTAGAACTGAGTGTCTTTTGGATGTTTTCCAAAAACAAAATTCATTCAACTTAGTGGTTTTTCACTGTTGAGAATATTAAAAAAAGAATGTACTCTAAGTTATGTTAAGTTTTTCCTAAAGAGCTGTTTTTAAGACAGCTTTCATCCATCTTATGCCACAAAAGACTGTGATAATATCATTGGAATGGCATTCCTTCCAAGGGATTAGCACTTAATAGGATCTATGTTATGGTGTGTTTACACCATAATTAACCTTTTTTAAAAAAACAAAAACAAAAACACGATTTGACTCTTTTTAGTATTAGCCAGCACCTGCCAGGCCCTTAGTGTGTACTGGTAAATGCTTGTAGGTTGATTGTCTGATGTGTTCAGCTGGATTGGTTTGGTTGTGTCTCTGACTATCCATATGATCAGAAATTTATGTAATTCCTAAGAAAGTGAAACACAGAGGTATAATTTTGCTACAGGAATTTGGGGATATGCAGTTGTTATTTTAATATTATTAAAAAAATCAACCTTTAGGTAAAATTTATTTCAGTATTTCTCTTTGTATGTAAGTGATCATTGTTTTCACTGCTATTGAAGGAATTATCTGAAGCTGAAAACCAGTTTAAGAGGATTATTGAACACTACCCCAATGAGGGACTTGACTGCTTGGCCTACTGTGGAATTGGAAAAGTATACTTGAAAAAAAACAGGTTAGTAGAAATGACACTAATTTAAGCTGTAGGCTGGTAACTCATTTAAAATCCAATATGATAATGATCCATTTTCTGGAATTATTTTGATATTTCCTCTGTAGCACACTATCATAATTGTGATTTACTTTGAGGACCTGAATGAAATATCACTATCAATATATATATATTTTTTATTATACTTTAAGTTCTAGGGTACATGTGCACAACGTGCAGGTTTGTTACATATATATACATGTGCCATGTTGGTGTGCTGTACCAATTAACTCGTCATTTACATTAGGTATGTCTCCTAATGCTATCCCTCCCCACCCCCCTCCCCACAATAGGACCCGGTGTGTGGTGTTCCCCTTGCTGTGTCCAAGTGATCTCATTGTTCAGTTCCCACCTATGAGTGAGAACATGTGGTATTTGGTTTTCTGTTCTTGCGATAGTTTGCTGAGAATGATGGTTTCCAGCTGCATCCATGTCCCTACAAAGACACAAACTCATCCTTTTTTATGGCTGCATAGTATTTCATGGTGTATATGTGCCACATTTTCTTAAACCAGTCTGCCACTGATGGACATTTGGGTTGATTCCAAGTCTTTGCTATTGTGAATATGCTGCAGTAAACATACGTGTGCATGTGTCTTTATAGCAGCATGACTTATAATCCTTTGGGTATATCCCCAGTAATGGGATGGCTGAGTCAAAAGGTATTTCTAGTTCTAGATCCTTGAGGAATCGCCACACTGTTTTCTACAATGGTTGAACTAGTTTACAGTCCCACCAACAGTGTAAAAGTGTTCCTATTTCTCCACATCCTCTCCAGGACCTGTTGTTTCCTGATTTTTTAATGATTGCCATTCTAACTGGTGTGAGATGGTATCTCATTGTGGTTTTGATTTGCATTTCTCTGATGGCGAGTGATGATGAGCATTTTTTCATGTGTCTGTTGGCTGTACGAATGTCTTCTTTTGAGAAGTGTCTGTTCATATCCTTTGCCCACTTTTTGATGGGGTTGTTTTTTTCTTGTAAATTTGATTGAGTTCTTTATAGGTTCTGCATATTAGCCCTTTGTCAGATGAATAGATTGCAAAAATTTTCTCCCATTCTGTAGGTTGCCTGTTCACTCTGATGGTAGTTTCTTTTGCTGTGCAGAAGCTGTTTAGTTTAATTAGATCCCATTTGTCAATTTTGGCTTTTGTTGCCATTGCTTTTGGTGTTTTAGACATGAAGTCCTTGCCCATGCCTATGTCCTGAATGGTATTGCCTAGGTTTTCTTCTAGGGTTTTTATGGTTTTAGGTCTAACATTTAAGTCTCTAATTCATCTTGAATTAATTTTCGTATAAGGAGTAAGGAAAGGATCCAGTTTCAGCTTTCTACTTATGGCTAGCCAATTTTCCCAGCACCATTTATTAAATACACTATGAATATTAATTGTTAAAGCAAGGCCAGTCATTGCAGTTCTTGGTACTTCCTGATTTTAAATCTAGTAAGTCAGCAATATAGTAATTTGACATTAAAGATTGAATAGTCTAGTGTATAATCATCTGTAGTGAGTAAATTGATATAATGTTTTTAAAATCTGATTGTTTAATTTTTTGATTTAATTATTTTTTAAAAATCTGTATAAAGATGGTTTTAAATAAGAGATATCTATGTGTTCAAAGACATAATGAGTTAGGAATAAAAGTCTCTCCTCTGAACTCTATTGTAGTTGTAATCCTTACTCATAGTTTAATATTGAAGCTGTTCTCTAAATGCCTCATGTCTCTTAGTCTTGTCTCCCTGAATGTCAGTATGTCCCCGAGGGGACAGGATTATGTCTTGAGCTTTAAAAAAAGAAAATCTGTTCTGCCACTTGTACCCAGTATAGAGGTAGGTATTTTAGATTACTGTATAAAGAAATAATTGTTGACTGATTGAATATTATTTATAATTTCTAACTATCTTTCAATTTTCATTTAACTTGTTAGGGGAAATTTTGTGAGATTTTGGCGGAACCCCCCACCCCAGGCTTAGAATGTGCCTAGAACCTCCTTTATAGATTTTTTTAAATTAAAGTTTTTTTTTTGGCCAGGCACAGTGGCCCACACCTGGAATCCCAGCACTTTGGGAGGCC
The DNA here is from genome assembly GCF_003255815.1 of Theropithecus gelada. Taxonomy (NCBI): domain Eukaryota; kingdom Metazoa; phylum Chordata; class Mammalia; order Primates; family Cercopithecidae; genus Theropithecus; species Theropithecus gelada. Next base: position 25,718,530 of record NC_037670.1, on the reverse strand, counting down.
GAGGTGGGTGAATCACCTGAGGTCAGGAATTCGAGACCAGCCTGACCAATATGGTGAAACCCCGTCTCTACTAAAAATACAAAAATTAGCCGGGTGTGGTGGTGTGCACCTGTAGTCCCAGCTACCGGGAGACTGAGGCAGGAGAATTGCTTGAACCCAGGAGGCAGAGGTTGCAGTGAGTTGAGATTGTGCCACTGCACTCTAGCCTGGGTGACAGAGCGACACTCCGTCTCAAAAAAAAAGAAAGAAAGTTTTTCTTTACTTCGTGAAATTACTGTCTGTCTTCGCTAAGCTATATTAAGGATCAAGTAGATGCAGGGAAAGTGAGGACTTAGCAAGCACCTTTACAGGATTAGCAAATGAAACTAGTTTAAAAGTTTAGTATAAATTGTTTAGGTTATAACCGTTTGATGTAGCAGTCACATGCAAATTCACAAGGTCTAGAAAAATTACTTAAATGTTTAGAATCATGGAGATTGTGCAAAACTAGAAAGTCTTTTCCATATTGAAAAGCATTTACATTTTAATTTCTGAATATTACGGTGTGGGACTGAATAGCAAATACGCTGTTTTTTGGTGTTGCAATGTGCAGTTTCTGCTTTGAAATCCTGTGATGTATGACTGTCTTACGGTGGATGGTGGTTTAGCTTTTCTGCACGTGAATCTTACTGTAGCTGTAGGCAAAAATAAGTTTTTAAATTGGGAAGTCATTTCAGGATTAGAGAAGGCAGGAAAGTCTTCTCTAGTGTGAAGAGATGAATAAAGACTTGGTTAACTTTTTTTTTTGTTGAGACAGAGTTTCGCTCTTGTTGCCCAGGGTGGGGTGCAATGGCGCAGTCTCAGCTCACTGCAACCTCTGCCTCCTGGAGGCAATTCTCTTGCCTCAGTCTCCCAAGTAGCTGGGATTACAGGCATGTACCACCACACCCAGCTAATTTTGTATTTTTAGTAGAGACAGGGTTTCACTATGTTGGTCAGGCTGGTTTCGAACTCCTGATCTCGGGTGATTCACCTGCCTTGGCCTCCCAAAGTGTTGAAATTACCAGCATGAGCCACTGCGCCCAGCCTTGGTTAACTTTATAATTAAGTACTTCAGTATTCGTTGACTGGACTGTGGGAATCTATTGACATTATTTCTTCAAATCATGAATGAAATCAGAACTAAAACATTTCATATTTATAGTTAAAGCAATTTAAATACACATTTAAATATTTGTTTTGTTAAAATAATTTACTGTTTTATGGTTGAGAGAAAACGTCCAGAATACATGATGCCTTAAAAAAAATTTTTTAGCAGAGAAATTTTTACTACCGTTGTCCTAATAGAGTCAAATAAAATAAAAATTCCCCTATTTATGAATTATTAGTTGAAGTGGAAGTTTGCTGTTTCTGTATAAGAATCTACTTTAGTTTAGTTAATGAAACAAAGATTGAACAGATTATTCAATTTTGTTTCAATTGTTCGAAACTTTAAAAAGTAAGTATCAACTTTAAAAGAACTAGCGTACATTGGCCGGGCGTGGTGGCTCATTCCTGTACCAGCACTTTGGGAGGCCTAGGCGGGCGAATCATGAGGTCAGGAGTTCGGCACCAGCCTGGCCAATATGGTGAAACCCTTTCTCTACTAAAAAAATAGAAAAATTAGCCGGGTGTGGTGGTGCGTGCCTGTAGTTACAGCTACTTGGGAGACTGAGGCAGAAAGAATCGCTGAACTCAGGAGGTGGAGGTTGCAGTGAGCTGAGATCGCGCCACTGCACTCCAGCCTGGGTGACAGAGTGAGACTCCATCTCAAAAACAGCAACAAAAACAACAACAACAAAAAACTAGTGTACACCTAGCACAATAAAGCCAGTGTCCAAGACGAGTTGTGTTTAATGCGTATTACTTTTGTAGCAAAACAGCAATAGTGACTTTGTTTTTTTAAAGAAAATTTAGGTTACATTGAATATTGCTGTTCAGTGATTCAGCAAATGTATTTGTCCCAGTAAGCTTGAGATCTTTGGTGACTTTTGTTGAGGGGAATGAAAATACCATTTTACATCTTTAATGCCTTTTTCATAATTTTGATTTTAGATTTCTAGAAGCTCTCAATCACTTTGAGAAAGCAAGAACCTTGATTTATCGTCTTCCTGGAGTGTTAACTTGGCCCACAAGTAATGTGATTATTGAAGAGTCTCAGCCACAAAAAATAAAGGTAACCATTTATTTTTGCAAAGTGTTTCTTACTGTGAATGCTTATCTGCATTGACTGACTCAGGTAGCAGGAGGCAGAGAAGTAGGAGCATTCCATCCCCACTTCCCTTACATGCATTTCCCCTCTACAGTCTATTGAGATTCTCTGACATTTATTGAATGTTTTCTATGTGCCAGTCCTGTACCTTCGACTTATCGTTATGCTTAATCCTTACAGCAGGCCTGTGCAGGGGGCACTGTGATCATTCCCATTTTACAGATGAGGAAGGTTAAGTTTAGAGAGGTGAAATGATGCACTCAAGGTGAAACAGCAAGCAAATCGTGGTCTTGGGACTTGAGTCCAGGCATTCTGACTTCTGAGTGTACGTGATCCTGTAGTATGCTGGACTTGGTTGTACTTAGAGGAAGGTATAGTATTGTTGTTTCATCATAAAGTTACCACAGTTACTGAGATGGTACTTGAAGATTCAGAAAAATATGAATTTAGTCTCACATCCAGAAGCATAAAGATGCTTTGCTTATTCTAGAAAGACTTATGTGTGAAATGACTGAGATAGGCTTTTACTTGTAGGGAACTCTCACATATACTCAGAACTTGATTTTGGCTGAAGCTTTTAAAACCATAGAAGTCAACTTGTACAACTCAATAATAAAAAGACAAATAATCTAATTTAAGAAGTAGACAAAGGATCTGAATAGACATTTCTGCAAAGAAGATATGCAAATGGCCAATTAGCACATGAAAAGATATTCAGCATTATTAGCTATCAGAGAAATACAAATCGAAACCACAGTGAGATACCACTTCACACTCACTAGGATGTGGGTAGACAATAAATATTGGCAAGGGTATAGAAAAATGGGAACATTCAGACACTGCTGAATAATGTATAATGATGCAGCTGCTTTGGAAAATAGTCAGTTAAACATAGTTACCATGTCTCAGTCCATTTGTCTTGCTATAAAGGAGTACTTGAGACTGGGTGATTTATGAAGAAAAGTAGGCTTATGGTTTTGCAGTCTGTATAAGAAGCATGGTGTCAGCATCTGCTGGTGAGGGCCTTCAGCAGCTCCTACTCATGTGAGAAGGCGTAGGAGAGCCAGTCTGTAGAGATCATATGGTGAGAGACGGGGAAGTGCTAGACTCTTTTTAACAACCAACTCTTTAGGGAACTAATGGAGTGAGAACTCACTCACCCCAGGGAGGGAATTAATCTATTCATGAGAGATTCCTCACCATGACTCAAACACCTCCCACTGTGTCTCACCTCCAACACGAGGGATCAGATTTCAACATGTGGTTTGGAGGGTCAAACATTCAAACTATAGCATACCATATGATCCAGCAGTTTCACTCCTAGGTGTGTACAGAGAAAGGAAAACACGTTCTCACAAAAACTTGTACGTGAATGTTCATAGCAGCGTTAGTCATAATAGCCCAAAATGGGAAATAGCCCAAGTATTCATCAACTGATAAATAGGTAAATAAGTATTGGAATCTGGGAGGCTGAGGATGCAGTGAGCCTTGATTGTGCCACTGCGGTGCAGCCTGGGCAACAGAGTGAGAGTCTGCCTCAAAAACAAATGGCCAAGTGTGGTGGCTCACGCCTGTAATCCCACCACTTTGGGAGGCCAAGGCAGGAAGCTTGCTTGAGCTCAGGAGTTCCAGACAGCCTGGGCCACATGGCGAAACCCGTCAATACAAAAATTAGCCAAACATGGTGGCACACACCTGTAGTCCCAGCTACTCAGGAGGCTGAGGTGGGAGGATCAGTTGAACCTAGGAGGCAGAGGTTTCAGTGAGCTGAGATTGTGCCACTGCACTCCAGCCTGAGTAACAGAGTGAGACCCTGTCTCAAAAAAAAAAAAAAAAGTACTTGATAACATGCTACAGCATGTATGAACCTTGGAAACATTATGCTAAATAAAAGAAGCCAAACACAAAGGGCTTGTGTGAGTCCATTCGTATGAAATCTCCAGAATAGGCAAATCTGTATATAGGACAGAAAGCAGACTAGTGATTGCTGGGCCTGGGAGGTTAGGGGAAAATGAGGAGGGGCTGCTAATGCATATGGAGTTTCTTGTTGAAAATGTTCTAAATTTAGATTGTGGTGATGTCGGTACATCCTGTGAATATGCTAAAAACCACTGAACTACACTTTATTTGAGTTGTATAGTGTGTTAATTATATCTCAACAAAGCTGTTATAAAAAATAAAACACAGGGATTCTTGGATTTTCCTCTCTTCATACAAGATGGGGATGGAGGCACAGAAGCTATTGATAACAAAAAGCCAGCACTGGAGGCATGGCATGAGTCTCTTGGGGGCTTCATTAGCCATGGAATAATTCGCCAGGGAGTCCACAAACAACAGTGGCAGAGCTGCAAGGAGGAAGATCATGGGAGTGTTAGGATCCTGGATGAGGTGAGGTCAGGCAAGAGGAGCCAGTAAAGTCCTCAGGATTCCCCTAAGGGTTATTCTGCCTTGCCTGACTTCCTCTTAATGCTTATGGGAGATTTCAGAGAGTTGTAAATTATGAAATGAGATTTGATGATTGTAACAGGACAAAATTTTGATTCTTTCGAAATTCTGAAAAAAAAGTTGGTTAAGTCCTCTTTTTAAATCTCTTATGTCTTTGTATCAGCCTTCCTTTTAAAAGGAAACACTTTAAAAGTTGTATGTAGTTTGTTGTTGGTGAAAAAACTTTAGTCATTCTTACGCTGAAAATATTTTGATGGCAAGAGGTTATTGAAATCACAGACATTTTTATTGACAGATTAGTATTGTAATGGTATCATTTTTGTTTATTTTGTTTTAGATGCTGTTAGAGAAATTTGTTGAAGAATGCAAGTTCCCTCCAGTGCCAGATGCCATTTGTTGCTATCAGAAGTGCCATGGATATTCTAAGATCCAGATATACATAACTGATCCAGACTTTAAGGTAAATAATGAGTGTACAGTGGGACATTAACTTGCAAAATCATTCCTTAAAATGGCCTCAAAACAATCTCTAATTGGAAGCACCCAAGTTCTCTGGCTAGTTAGCAGTTGTCCACCCCTTTCCCTGGACTTTTTTTTTTTTTTTTTTTTGAGACAGAGTCTCACTCTGTCACCCAGGCTGGAGCGCAGTGGCACAATCTTGGCTCACTGCAACCTCCGCCTCCTGGGTTCAAGCAATTTTCCTGCCCCAGCCTCCTGAGTAGCTGGGATTACAGGCGTGTCCCAGCACACCCAGCTAATTTTTGTATTTTTAGTAGAGACGGAGTTTCATCCTATAGATCAGGATGGTCTCAATCTCTTGACTTCGTAATCTGCCCCCCTCAGCCTCCCAAAGTGCTGGGATTACAGGTATGAACCACCACGCCCAGCCTTCCTGTACTTTTTAGGTCTACATCATCTCACGTGGGAACCAGAGCCACTGATGTATAAACACTGTGGGCTGGGGTAGTGACCTGAGAAGGCAGGCTGGCTCATTCCTTTTCCTCTTCCAGCTACCTTAGGAGGATAGGAAACAAAGTGAGATTGTTACCTCTGATTTGTTGCAATTTTGATGTCTCATAAAATTTGAGTCCCGAATCTAAAGGTCATTGTGATCACTGAATTAGCTGCTAAAGACCAAAATTTGAGATAAGTCTGGCACTTAATTAAGTTATACTGGTTTATTCAAGAAGATAGTAGCTGCCCTAGTCCTACTGTTCCAATGTCCCTGGTTAGTAAATCAGATGAAATAATGTTTATAAAATATTTGATATAAAGAATAATGTGACTTTATGCTGTGGAAATAAACATGTTAGTCAAGCTCTCTCTCTTTGTCTTTATGTGTGTTGTAGTGAGTGTGTGTGCAGAGACATCTTTAAAACATTAATTACACATTTTTTTGTAACCCTAGGGTTTTATACGCATCAGCTGTTGCCAGTACTGTAAAATAGAATTTCACATGAATTGCTGGAAGAAGTTAAAAAGTACAACCTTTAATGATAAAATTGACAAGGTAAAGCATAACAAGATTGTCTGAATTTTTCAGTATACTTATTGTATGTCAATTTTTTCCCCCAAGAATTCCTTCCTGAACATTCTGCACATAATTAGAAAGTTTTAAATTATAACTTTAATAATAAAGTGAAAAATCAGGTTTTGTTTTTATTTATACAATCATGAAGGCATTAACCATAGAGGCTTTGTTTTTTTAAAGAGACGGATCTCACTGTGTTGCCCAGGCTAGAGTGCAGTGGTGCAGTCGTAGCTCACTGCAGCCTCAGACTCCTTGACCCAAGTGATCCTACTTCAGCCTCCCAAAGTGCTGGGATTATAGGCATGAGCCACTGTGCCAGACCCCACTTGAAAGTTTTGATGTGGAATTAGAGGTTTCAAAACCAAAATTTGATGCAGTAATTTGTACTAAGAAATCAACTCAAAACAATTTTTTTAATGTTGGGAAGAAGGATCAACTTCAATTTTAAACTGCCATTTCTCACCAGGGATTTTCTTATTATCAAGATAATGACATTAATTACCATGAAGTAGACATACTTTGAGGGAAGACATAATATTACGATCTTATTTGTATTCATAGAATTTGTTTCTGATCTGTAGAAACTATGGACCTTTTCCTACACTTCTTAGGCTTATGCAGACCACTGTTCTTATTTGGGAAAGAATAAGGCAGTTGTACTAGGCATCTGTTAACGATAGCAATTATTAAAGTTTGGTAGAAATAAATTCTCACATTTTGTACATTTTCACATAATTAATTAACAATAGAATGATGTGAGTAAATAACTGTCACCTTTGAGTCACTTCTGCTATGTCTTTGTCTTACCTAAATTGAGTTTCTCTAGTGATATACCGTCTTTTAGTGGTCTTAACCATTCCCATGGTTTTAAATATGCTCTTTAAATTAGTTAGCTTTCACTAGGATATGCTGAAGTAATATACACCCAAATATCTTGTGGCATACATTCAGAGAAGTTTGTTTTTTGCTTACGTGACTAGTCCTACAGTTCTGCAGTTGTTGGCTGGGACTGGGCTGTAGCAGCTTTATTCTGTGTGGCTTTATTCCTTGTTTCTCAATCTAAGTTGAAGAATGACCCTTTTCTGGAACATCCTCCTGTGTCAGAGGAAAAAGAACAATGTCCAGTCTATAAAGTGTTTGTTAAACCTTTTGTCTAGACATGTGTACATCATGTCTGGTCACTTTGCATTGATGAAAGCAAGTCACATGGTCAGACCCACACCTGAAAGTATGTTTTTCTTACATGGAAGCCTTAAAATTCACATGGCAGTGAGTAAGGATTTTCACCACTTCCCTGAAGATGGTTTTAGTCCGTATTTTGACTGTTCCTAGTGGTAAAAGTAGTATACATGTATAGATTTATCCCCCCCAGATGTAACATTTTTCTTGTTTTGTTTGTTTGTTTTTTTTGTTTTTTTTGTTTTTAATCAAATAGGATTTTCTACAAGGAATATGTCTTACCCCTGACTGTGAAGGTGTCATTTCTAAGATTATCATCTTCAGCAGTGGTGGTCAAGTTAAATGTGAAGTAAGTAATAAAGGGGAACCCTTGTTAAATAGATAACCAAAATGTTTACACCTTTTGAAACATGATTTGAATTTGTAGATGTCGTGTAATTTGGATATTTTCCAGGAAAGAAGCAATTACTTCGTTTAAGAAAATATAGAAAATAATTGGATGTGAGAATGCTTCATTATAATGAAAGCATTCGTATATTCTTTTATTTTTTAATAGTGAAAGGAGGCTTTTTATATCTTAGTTTTACTGTTTTTACTCTTTTTGATAACTTCATTTTCTTAATCCTGGTAAACTTTTGGGCATTAGTGGGTGTGCAGGTTTTTAGGGAGGGGGAAGAGCATCTTGAGGGATTACCTTTAACTTCATGACATGGGAGTGGCAGGAGTGGGTAGTTGTAATAATATTTACACTTCATTAGATCGTCTGCTTACTCTTAATTTTTTAAAATCCTTTTCCTCAAGTGTGTCTACGCTCTTGTTCCTCTTCAGTAAATTATTTTGCTAAAGCTTTCTGGGCTTTTGTCTGGGTCAGAACATCATCACTGTTCTCTATCAAACTGAACATTATGTGTGCTTCTGAAATACTTGTCACTTGTGGTTTTGTGTTTTATGTCATGGGAGTATGAGACAAATTTTGGATGTCTTTGTTTTATTTAAAGTTTGAACACAAGGTCATAAAAGAAAAGGTTCCTCCAAGACCTATTCTGAAACAGAAATGTTCTAGGTAAGATTTTTAACAATCAGTGGTTTGATGATGTCTCTTAGAATATAATTCAATTAAATGCAGATTTCTAAATTATGCCTTTTAAAAAATTGGCTGTGTATACATATATCCAAATAAGTGTTTTTTAGAAATGATTTTTATGGAAATTTAAAACTTAAAGAGAACTAGCCTAGAATGACTAAATACTAAAAACTTGATTCAGAATTATTTATCTAGTGGTTGAATTTACAAGTAAAATTAGAACATTTGATGCTGTGAAATTACATGTTTGATGAATACATTTGGTGTTTATATAAAAACTATATAGTTTGCTGTCAGTTGTTGATTTTAATTCCAAAAGCATATTTTTCTTTTTATCTCTCTTCAATAAACATTTTGAACCTATGACTGTTTTTTACCCTGAAATACTCAATGTACTGTCTAAATTATTACTTCTCTATAGCTTTTTTTAGATCAAATAATTCAGATTCTTTTTTCTTTTCTTTTTGGTCCTGCTTCTTGTTTTTCTTTCTAAGAATTGATTATTTTTTATCATTTGTGACCAAGAAAAAGCAAAAGAAAAGATGAACAGAATTATTTGTTGGAGAGAATTCATTGTAACCAGATCAACCAAATTATAGTGTTGTGGGTTATTATTGGGATGTGAAAACTATATTTTACTATGGGACCTTTCTTAGAAATGAGAGTTTATATGAATTATTTTGCAGAGTAATTTGTACTATTTCTGTTTATCTTATGAAGTAACTTACATACATGGAAGTGACATCTATACAATCTGTAGACTGCATCCTTAGACATCACCTAATCATTGAGGTTCTTGTTTTCATGAAACAAGTACCCTTATTTTGACAATACTGACAGTTTCTTTTATTGAATGGAAGATGTAGGCTGAGCTCTAATTAAAAAGGAAAACTTCTAATGTATTGCTTGGAAGATGGTTTCTATGATAGAGGAAAACAGTTCATTGAGTTATCGCTAATTGTAAATGTTTATCAGCCTAGAGAAACTAAGACTGAAAGAAGACAAAAAATTGAAGAGAAAGATCCAAAAAAAAGAAGCAAAAAAATTAGCACAAGAAAGAATGGAGGAGGACTTAAGAGAAAGTAATCCACCCAAAAAGGAAGAGCAGAAAGGTATGCATAAGCCAAAGCCATGATACGAATATTATACTCTCATTTAAAAGTATAAATATAAGCATCTTTTGGGCCTTATGTTCATTGATATTGAATTGAAATGAAGATTTCAGTTAGTAATTTAATACTATCACTATCTTCTGTTACTCAAAGACAGAATTGGGTTGGTGTAAAGAGCAGTGAAAAACCTTTCAGAGATTGTATTCCCACTGAAAAACCTTTCAGAGATTGTATTTTAACTTTCCTTGCTTGATGACTAAACATATTTATTGTATGTAAAGTTAAGGTAGTTGATGAAGCTGGGTTAGGATTGTTGAAGGAAGTGGCCATATTTTAGAGGAACTAAGTTTTAAATGCTACATGAATGGTTCAGAATGAAGAGTATTAAATGCTTGCTTTTGATATGTTTATTTTAACGTGGACTTTCATGTCTTTTCAAAAGTATTGTTAAATGTTTATATTTCTAATTAAAGTGTCTTGAGTTTAGTTAAACAATATAATCAATCTGAATCATATTATGTAATTTTACATTATTTCTAAGTTTATATCATTGTGAATTAGTCCTATTTATCACTTTAACCATTGTTATTTATCCTTAGAAACTGTAGACAATGTTCAGCATTGTCAGTTCCTTGATGACAGAATTCTACAGTGTATAAAGCAGTATGCTGACAAAATCAAATCTGGCATACAGAATACAGCCACGCTTCTCAAAGAATTGCTTTCTTGGAAAGTTTTGAGCACAGAAGACTATACAACCTGTTTTTCTAGCAGAAATTTTCTAAATGAAGCAGTGGACTATGTTATTCATCACTTGATTCAAGAAAAGAACAGAGTAAAAACAAGAATATTTCTGCATGTTTTGAGTGAGCTTAAAGAAGTGGAGCCCAAATTGGCCGCCTGGATCCAAAAACTTAATAGCTTTGGTATGTCCCTTTATATTCTAGAGCAATATACTTTAGTAGGAAGGGGAAGTGTAGGTCTCTGAGTCATTTTCATTTTCTTGTCATATAATTTATAACTTTAAATGCAGGACTATAAATTTGTATGGTTAAGAATACTTTTCCAGTCCCAGCTACTTGGGAGGCTGAGGCAGGATGACTGCTTAAGCTCAGGAATTTGAGACCAACCTGGCAATGTTGCAAGACCTGTTTCTAAAAGAATTTTTTTAAAAAAGAACTAAATATATGAAGGCCTTTAAAAAACAGAAAAACTATTACACACACACACACCCCCCCCCACAATTTTTAGGTTATTTTATAGGTAGGTTACAGTATACTTTTTCAAAAGGTGCAATCTAAGGAAAGACCAGTCAGTAAAGAAATCCAGACCTGTATTAGACTAAACTATTTGTAAATGTGTAGATGTGTGAATCCTAGGCACAACCATGGTAAATAACACATCCTGGAGGCTGCCCCTGCTCCGGAGCTGTGTTGAGAAGACAAATATATAATTCAGATTCTTTGAAGAAAAATTTAGAGGGAAGAGTGGATGAGACTTAATTGCTCAGGGTCACCTAGGGCAAATCTGTATCTAGAGATTAAGAGAAACATATCCTAGGGTGGGACTGAGCTGTGGTAAATCACAGGATTATATGACTCTGTACTGTGTTCTGACTTTAGTAACTTGGCTGGGAGAAGGGAAGAGTGAGCAAGCCCCCTGCCTTCCCCCAAAGCAGGCGCTTGGCCTAAGGCCATGTAGGACTGAAGAAGGCAGCTGCAGATGCAGTTGTTGTGTAACACGAGGTAGGGATGCTTTGGGCACCTACCAGGGCACGATTTATCTTAGTGACTGGATAGCAACTGGCCTAGCACAATAGTTTATTCAGTTGGCAGCTATTAGATAAAAGGCTAAAGGAAGCCACAGGAAAAAGGCAGGGCCTTTAGCAGCAGACCACAGAGTGGGGCCTGCCAAGCCTCTGCCAGCCGTCCCCAATGTTTAGAAACGTGGGGCTATTAGAATTCTAGGGTTTCAGAGAAGATATTGGTCAGTTTCTGCCAGAAGAGACAATGTAAGATGGCAGCAAGCTTGGCATAGTTAGACAGCTGAACATGCCTGCCTTGAGCATAGATCGTCATGGATTTGTGATCCCGGAAAGTTATTTTTAAGTGACAAGATTGTCACTAGTGAATATCAAGTAAGCACATTATAAAGTTATTGCTTGCTTTAACATGCTTTAGGAGATACTCAGGACTGGAGAAGTAGGTTTGCCTGGGTTATGCTACACGGTCAAGACTGCCAGCCATTGTTCATTCAGGTAAATGCAGCACTTGAGCCCTCCAGCTCACTGGCAGGAAAGGGTGAACATGTCTTTTGATATAAACCATGTTTATTCTGAAGATTAAAGGTATTTTAATAAGGATATATGTATACTGTTTAAAGTAGCAATTTTTATTTAAAGTTGTGAAATGAGTTCAAGCATGTTAATTACTAAGGGGGTTACTGCAGTCCTGAGGTAAAATGCACACTTACTTAAATAATAAGTAAAGCAGTTTTCATTTCCTGGAATTTTACTTCTCATAAAACGTCTGTTGGGTGGACTTATATTGTGCACGTATTTAACATAAGAGAGGTCAGTTTTTATGTTCAGCAAAAGATTGAAGAGAGGAAAGGAGGGAGGGAGAGAGAGAAGTAATAGAGCACTAGTGAGATAAATTTAACATTTCAATAGTGAACGCTGCCTGCGTGCATTCCCCTCACTGAGCACAAGCTCCGACGTGGATGGGGAATGGGAGTGTGCTGTTTCTTCACTGGGCTCTCCTAAATCTTTTATTGTGTGATCTACATGGTCCCTGATTCTGGTGTTCAAAGATCCTAATTTTCCTGCAATATGATCTCTGCAAGCTAACTCTTTAATCCGGAAGCGAGCAGTCTAGGGTAATTTTGACTCTGAGCAATCTCTGCTTCATTTATTGACTTCATTTGTTGACTGAGGCCCTTGGAAGAAGTGACCATTTTGTATTAGAGGCATGATGGAGAAACTGGACAGAGCTCCTTTTTTCTTTTTGGTAGCTGTTCATCAGGAGTGGGGCTTCACTGTCATTTCAATAGGAGTGTGTATGAGATTGCAGTCACCCTGTTTTCTAATTTGGAGAGTGGAGAATAAAAGTAGGCATACTGACCACCTTGATTTTTTGTAGAGGAAGGTGAGGACCCACATTTTGGGGAATAAGGAGCAGTTATTTTAGGTGTTGGGGAATGGGTTTACCCATTTCCTCTTTTAGACACATTCGGAAAGATTTTGCATATTGTTGATGTTTTGTTACTATGGAATCCAGATAAAGAAACATAAAATCTTGCTAGTTTGTACTAATTGGAATGAAAGTCATTATGAATTCGTGAAAACATTGTTTGAGTTTTTTTTTTTTTTAGAGATAGGATCTTGCCCCATCACCCAGGCTAGAGTGCAGTGGTGCCATCATAGCTCACTGTGGCCTTAAAGTCCTGGGCTCAAACAATCCCCCCACCTCAGCCTCCCAAGTAGCTGGGACTATAGGCATTTGTCACCATGCCTGGCTAATTTTTTTTTTTTTTTTGTAGAGATAGGGGTCTTGCTATGTTGCCAGGGCTGGTATTGAACTCCTGGCCTCAAGTGATCTTCCAGCCTTGGCCTCCCAAAGTGCTAGGGTTACAGGCCTAAACCACCATACCTGGCCTCATTGTTATATTTTTAAAGAAATTTAATGCCATACTTTCATCTCCTAGGTCTAATAAAGGTAACTATGATAGTAGAAGGCTTTGGCCCACATTATTCAAATCTAGTAGACAAGAATTATTATAATTAGTCTAACAATGTTAAATGGTGTTTCTAAAATGCCTAATAGCTTGAACGAATCTGTTCTCAACTATTTAAATGTTTTTGCTGAGAATATAAGCAAACTATAGTCAGCTGCTTTCAGAGATGAGAGACTGAATGTGATTTTACAGTAAATAATTTCCCTCCTCTTCTGATTTGGGTTTTGTTTTTATTACAGGCTTAGATGCCACAGGACCTTTCTTTTCTCGTTATGGAGCATCTCTTAAACAGCTTGATTTTAGTATCATGACTTTCCTCTGGCATGAGAAATATGGTCACAAACTAGACTCTATAGAAGGAAAGCAACTTGATTATTTCTCTGAGCCAACATCATTGAAGGAAGCCCGTTGTTTAATATGGCTGCTAGAAGAACACAGAGACAAGTTCCCAGCATTGCATAGTGCTTTAGATGAATTCTTTGATATAATGGGTATGTGGACTGAATTTAGATTTATATTACATTTAACCTTAAGGGGAAAAAAATCTGTGAAGGACCTAGCTTGTTTAAATACATAACAAAGAAAATAGTGAAAATTATTATGGTACAACCAGTTTATGTGGGGAAGTTAGTGATTAACAGTAGCAATTTTTTTATATCATAAAGCTTTTTTACTTTATCAGTTAAAGAGATACTCAAATGTGGGTATGTTATGCTAACAATACACAATATTCTTCCCGTCTTAGATATTTTCACAGCATCATGGGAAAGATTGCATGTTACATTGACAGAATCTATTAGCAAGTGGTTTGATTTGTAGCATTTTAGAAAACATTGGCCTGCAGAAGTAGGTGATGTTTGCAAAATCTAGAATGGATGCCCCATGTTTTAATGGGAAGAGCCTAGAACTAGGGGTCAGGAAAAGTAGGTTATGGCACAGCTTCTCCCTTAGTTTAGTTCATTAAAAACCTTGTGGGCCCAGTGATGGGTGTTGAGAAGGAATTCAGAAATGCTTACACTTGTCTCTGCCCTTGAGGACCTTGTGTTCTAGAAAAGAGAGTAAGAAACATGCACCAATAACAGTAACATGGTAGTAAGCTCAATACAGGAGGGCCAGAGAAAGTGCCAAGGGCATCAAAGGAAGGACCCAACACTTTCTTTCTCCCTGGGAGAGAGGAAAGCTGTGGTGCAGGGGTAGAGTCTCAGATGGGCTCTGAATGTGAAAGTGGAGTTAGAAAGCTGGGTGTCAGGGCTTATTTGGAATTGGGGGGCCTATTTGGGTAACGGCATGGAGTCCAGCTTGAACTAACTAGCTAGCTAGCAGCTAATTCCTTCTCTTCTCTTAGATCTTAATTTCCTCATATTAAAATGAGATGATCTGGAGGCAGTGACTTGTGTGGTCCTGTTTTACTTAAAAATTCTCATATTCCTAGATTCTAAATAATAATTTCTTACCTTTCATACTACATAAACATGTTATGATAATCCCCAAATCCCTCAGAATCAGAAGTCTCCTCTATGTATTGTTAGGAGTTAGACTTTTAAATGTCATGCTGTTTTAAAGAGTACATTAAAAGGTCCAGCCTTGTACGATGGTGTCACAGATGATAAAGTTCCAATGCAGTATAAGGAAGCGGAAAGCTTACTTTTGACAACGAAAGTTCTTAGAAAAGAGCGCACTCAAATACAGATGGCTTTATCTTTTCAGGATACTGCTTCATGACTGAAGGTGACATGCTACTTGATAGCCTGAATTTATTACCATCAGTTTGCTGCTGCTGGTAATAAAATGCTGTCCCAGGACTGAGCTTACAAAATCTGATGCATGTTTGGATCACAAAACAAGACAACTAAAAAGGACACAGTTCCCTCTTAGCATCCACTAGTCCTTTAACTTGTGTTCTCTACATAAAAAACACAGCACTTCCAGCTGCTACTGTTTCTCTGTTTCTAGTCATGAGGTCAGAAGCCACTAACCAAATTCTTGGCAATCCCAATGGATTCTCAAGTCCAGTAGCTCTGCCTTCCACCTTCACCCCAAACATTTTCAGTTTTATCTCCTCATTTAAAGGAATGCTTATATTTCTTAAAACTTTTCAAAATCCACTGATCTTGTAGATTAGAGTGTTCGACAGTGTCACTAGTGCTGTGATAACTGAGAGCCCCGACTTTTCCCCTGACCTCTTCATGCATGATTCCCTAGGGTATTTCTGTCAGACAGCCAAAGAACCCCTTGAAGCAGTATGACTGAACCCACCTATCACATCTTCAGAGATCTGTTTTTCCTCAATTTATCTCAGTCAATAACATTGTATATCTAGTTTTTAAACGGGAAACTCTGTAATTAGTGTCAATTCTTTCTTTTCAGTATTAAGAGTATAACTTGTTTGTCATCAATCCAGATGAGCTTTGTCCTTGATCTATCCTTTGCTGTCACCCCACTTCCCAAGGCCAGGACCTTAGTTGTCTTTCCATAGTTAGACTACTATAGTAGCCTCCAAACTGGACTCCATGCCTCTAGACTCTCCCACTCTTCCATCTTCCTCTTATATTGCAGGTAGTGACTCTTCTAGAACATCTCTCTGATTCTTTTAACTCTTCAATTTGGGAAATATTTGTTTAGTTTTACTTACAAATTAAATTCACATCATCTGGGGTCTGGGTTCATCATCATCCTCTGTCTCTGAGCACACACCCCACTTCTCACTGTGCCCAAACCTGCCTTGTGCTTTCCTGACTCCTGTCTTTGTTCATGTGGTTCCCCCAGCGATGCCCCACCCCTTTGCTTGTTCATTTCCAGAGTAACTTAAATGTCCCCTCCTCCTCAGAGTCCTCCTTGCCCCTCCTGTGGGCCTCTCCCATGCAGACTGCAGACCTGAGTCCTTCATGAGCTGTGTTGCCTTGTGTTTCATGTGGTACTTAGCATTCTGGGTTACAGGTGTTTGTCTGTTTGTCTTTCTGGCAGTGGAGCAGGAGTTCATCAATGGCAGGGACTGTCTTGTGCATCTCTATTCCCAGCACTAGCATAGATGGCACCTAGAAGGCACTCACATTATGCTGAATCAGATTGAAGTTTTATGGTTCTTTGTAGTTGGTTTCCTGTTTAGTCAGCCATTTTGCCCTTGGTTTCTAAACCACACTTGTGTCAAAGCCTATTAAAGAATAGAACATGGCCTATGCCAGTAGTATCAGGAGTTGTTTTAAGGCTTTAGTGTATTATATGGAAATATAAATATTTAGTTTCCTCACAAAACCATCTGTATATTCCTGCAGACAGCCGCTGTACTGTGTTAAGGAAACAAGACAGTGGTGAAGCACTGGTAAGTTACTTGATCACTTGAAATCTTATGTTCTAATCTATGTTAAACCAAGGATGAGAGGGGGACCCAGGCCAGTGTTTATTGACATCACAGCCAGTATTCAAGAACCACATTAAAAGGACGTCTGGGTAGTATGTACTATTTCATTAGAAAGTCACTGCCAGTCTTCTTCTTGGAATTGGAGCAATAATCAGCAAACTATGAGGCTTAAATTAGACAATTTCCATGAAGTTTCAGAGCTGATAAACATTAATATTCTAATTAAGAAAGGAAGAGTTCTTCATCTCCTGGCATAAAAATGAAAAGTTATCTTTAATAACTAAAGTTTTAATTTTTGCTCTAGAAGGAAAACAAAGGGACTTTGTTTTGAGTGGCTCTAAATTGAGTTTAAGTTAAAACAGTTCCAGAGTTGTCTTCCTGAGTAGTTTGCAGTTGCCTTTTATTCATTCTTCAGAAATTCTTCAGTTTAGGAAAGTGAGTAAATAGAGAAAAGCACAGCATTGTGGCAGTTTTCAAAGAGAAAGATGCCCGTTTACTGATTTTCAGGAGCAAATCATCTATCTATATGAAATTTTATCTTAATCTGCTCCATCAAATATTGCCCGACTAAGCAGGGAAACACAGCTGATTTACCCCATAAGGAGCTGAAGGCTTCGTTATTCACTGTTTGTGCCCCAGTGTGTGGTCAGGTGCAGAATGTCTAGTGTGGCTTAGTGAAAGAAATACATTAATAATAAAAATACTATTATAGCATATAACTGGAATTACATAAAAGTCTGATTAATTACTTGAAACAACATTCCAACCCTGTGGAAAATAAGATAAAAATGTTGGAACAATTTAATTTTAGTTATAACATTAGGTATTATTAAATTTTGCTTGTTTTCTATGATAAATCATAGCACTTTGGCTGATACACTGTAGTGTTATTTTTGTTAAACATTTTATGTAAACATAATGTTAAACATTTAACTTATGGCTAGTCTGTGAAAACCAATATGGTTTCTTTATGTTGAGATTCATAATGCTGTTATTTGAGTGTTCACTGATTTTCCCCCCATTTTTTAGTTTAGTTCTACCAAGGTGAAAAACAAAGGCAAGAAAAAGAAGCCAAAGGATTCAAAGGTACGGAGTATTTTCTGTATTAATTATTGTCTACACTCTCCAAAATAGTTAGTTGGACATATAAATTAGAATTGAGCAATTCTTTGGATATTTTGAAACATTTGTAGAGAAAGACTTTCTAGGACTTAAAGATGTTTTGGCAGTCTTCTACATTTTGAAGAAATTCCAGGTTCATATTGTATAATAGCAAGTCTTGAGAGACTCATATTCTTTATTGACCTTTTTATTTTTTTAGATGTTTCTGAGTAAAAAAAAAAAAATTGCCATAATGTCCCCAAAAATAAATAAGTCTCAAAAAATAGATAACATATTTAAACTAAAAATGATGAATACTAATCATTATGACTGTCCCAGGATTGATAGAATCCCTTCCTTCCTCTCACCAAAGGCTCTCCTCCAAGCCCGTGAGATAAGTAGGGCATTTTTATTTTTATTTTTGAGACAGGGTCTCCTTCTCTCGCCCAGGCTGGAGAGCAGTGGTGCAGTGACGGCTCACTGCAGCCTCAAGTGATCCTCCCACCTCAGCCTCCTGAGTAGCCGGAATGAAGGTGCATGCCACCATGCCCAGCTAATTTTTTATAGAGATGGGGTTTTGCTGTATTGCCCAGGCTGGTCTAGAACTCCTGGGTTCAAGCGATCTGCCCACCTTGGCCTTACAGGCGTGAACTACTGTGCCAGAGTAGAGCACAATTTTTAAGTCTTTGGTGGGTTCTTCATGGCTCTTGTGTATGTGGGGAGCAGAAAGGGGGATGGAGTGAGAGAGAGTAGCAAATCTTCAAAAGATGAGAAGAGCTAAGGAGTTCCAATACAACTTTTATTTTTATCTTTGACTATATGTATTTAGTTTAGGTAAAATGGGAGTTTAAACTGAGTAACATTTAAATTTTTTTGGAGCATTGGAAACTATCCTAAATGTTAATTTGAGCTTATTTTTGGCTGTTGAAACTTTTATTACCATGTGTTCCTGTTTGTAAGAAAATTTGGATAGATCTTATATATTAGCAATTTGTATGTGTGTTTATATAAGCATTCATCAATTTTAATGATTTTTTTTTCTTTAATGGAATTTTAAGGTAGAAAATGATTGTCATTTTTCTGTCTTTTAAACCAGCCTATGTTAGTTGGGTCTGGGACAACTTCAGTAACTCCAAATAATGATGTCATCACTTCAAGTGAAGACCATATGTAAGTATAATTTTTAAATTTTTGCTTCATTTTAACTCAAATGTCTTTACTTAATAAGTTGTGTTAATTTAATGTATATAAACTTGTGTTTTATTTCCCTAACTTTCCTTTCTAAAGCTGTGCATGTGACAGCCTGATGTAATTCTATCTTGATTACATTTACATAGCATGGCTAGAAGGCATTAAGAATTCATTCAAACTGTGTTAAAGTCACAATACTGGTAATGTTCATTCCCTAAGTACATATTGAGAACCTACCATGTGCAAGGCTCTGTGGGAAAATCATAGAAAAATGTCTACAAATTATTCTTTAAAATAGTCAATAGAGAGAATGTTCTGTTAATACTTACTAGCATTTTTGCTGTAATAGGGAAGAAGCTGTTTTGGGAGCTGTATATGATGTTATGGTTTCACCTTATATATTAGTGATTTTCAGTGCCATCTGGTTGTCGAAACTGAGTTTTCAAGAAACAAATATTTAAGAAATAAAACTAGTGAGTAGTAGTAACCCATATTCCTTTATGAACCAAAAATCTACAACATGGTTTTTTTTTCACATTTCTTAAAGGAGTTATCAGAACAGTTAAAAATTTACGTGGTCATTTTCATGGATTCCTTAAGTAGGGTATTGTTTTAAGTTAAAATAATAGCCTGTCTTAGTCAGTTTGCGCTGCTATAACAATATACCATAAACTGGGAGGCTTACACACAGAAATTTATTCCTCACAGTTCTGGAGGCTGGGAAGTCCAAGATCAAGGTACTGGCAGATTCAGTGTGTGGTGAGGGCCTGCTTTCTGTTTCATAGATGGTGCCTTCTCGCTGTGTTTTCTCATGGTGGAAGGGACAAGGCAACTCTCTGGGGCCTCTTTTATAAGGGCACTAAGTCCATTCATGGGGGCAGAGCCTAATTACCTCCCAAAGAGTCCACATCCTGACACCATCACATTGGTGATTAGGTTTCAACATATGAGTTTTGCAGGAACACAAACATTTAGACCATAGCATAGCCTTTACTGAGATTAATTCTTATGTATCAGACATTGTTTTAGGGGGTTTACATTCATAAACTCTTTCAATCCACTTATCCCACCTAGGAGGTAAGTGCTATTATATTCTGTCCAGTGTACAGATAAGGAAACTCTGAGGCACAGTGCAGAACGACTTGCCCAAGAACACAAAGCTTATAAATAGCAGAGCTGGGATTTAAGTCATGCAGCCTGGTTTTAGAGTCCACACTCAAACTACTACATCTTTTTAGAGTGCTAACATCTTATATTTAAAAAAAACTTTTGTTTAGATGGAGTTTCGCTCTTGTTGCCCAGACTGGAGTGCAATGGCGTGAATGGCGTGATCTCAGCTCTCCGCAACCTCCACCTTCCGGGTTCAAGCAATTCTCCTGCCTCAGCCTCCTGAGTAGTTGGGATTACAGCCATGCGCCACGATGTCTGGCTAATTTTGTATTTTTATTAGGGACGGGGTTTCTCCGTGTTGGTCAGGCTGATCTTGAACTCCTGACCTCAAGTGATCCGCCCACCATGGCCTCCCACAGTGCTGGGATTACAGGCGTGAGCCACCGCACCCGGCCTAAAAAAACCTTTTATTAATAACATTTACCAGTCTCAGTCTCACTTTAACTTACTTAATAGCAGTTGTAATACAGTCTTCATTTGTCTTTCAATCATTTAACAAGTTATAGTTAATGCAACATTTTTTTAAATTATGGAGTTTTAAGAATTTTGCTCTGGAGCAAGACTAGATAATTGAAAGTGCTTACTTAGATTGTCGGATATGATATTTCTTGCCTATAACTGTGGAAGGGTAACTTATCTACACTAAGTTCCCTGGTGCTATTTTTTTGCAACATAGAGCTGAGTAATATATTGCCATTATTGTGTTTATTTCAATTAAACATTCTTCTGGTTAAATAATAAACCAAAAGTTTATCTTTCACAAAACTGGGTGTTTTTTATTGTTATTTACCAGCAATCGAAATTCAGATTCTGCAGGCCCTTTTGCAGTGCCTGACCATCTTCGGCAAGATGTAGAAGAATTCGAAGCTCTCTATGACCAACACAGTAACGAATATGTTGTCCGCAATAAGAAGCTATGGGAAATGAACCCAAAACAAAAATGTTCAACTCTGTATGAGTAAGTGGGTTGAAATTTTTACAATCATTATTTTATACTGAGGCTGCCAATTAAAGATCAGAAGTTGTTTAATTTGTGCCTGTTTTTAGAGATTTTGCCACATTTTACACAAAGTTAATTTAGGACTTTTTTTTTTTTGAGACAGAGTCTTGCCATGTCACATGGGCTGGAGTGCAGTGGTGCAATGTCTGCTCACCACAACCTGTGCCTCTCAGGTTCGGGTGATTCTCATGCCTCAGCTTCCTGAGTAGCTGAGATTACAGGCTTGCACCACCATGCCTGGCTAATTTTTGTATTTTTAGTAGAGAAGGGGTTTCACCGTGTTGGCCAGGCAGGTCTCCAACTCCTGGCCTCAAGTGATCTGCCTGCCTCGGCCTTCCAAAATGGTGAGATTACAGGCATGAGCCACTTCGCCCCGCCCTGAGGATTTTTAATTATTAAATTTAGAGTCCTAATGATTATTGATTTTGTCAGTTTGAGCTACTAGATCGATATTGAGTGGGGTGGATAAAACAAGTAAAAAATTCAGGAAAATCTCAGAAATAGCTTACCATTTTGAGCTTTGTGTTATTAAATAGTGCATGAGGCCTTCCTTTTAAGAAAATAAATCAAGGGCGGAGGTCTGTAATAGAGTATTAATTTAAAAGCCAACTCTTCTCCTGGAAGTCCTGTCAGTAGCATATCCACCATATGGCCCTTTCTTCTGTTTTCCTCCATTGCATCATTCCTATTTAGTTGTGCTCTTAGATCCTTCTTCATGGTTTTTCTTTAGAGTTGAAATGCCGAGCAAATCATATTTCCAGAGAACTCTTGAGTGACAGTGTGGAAACAACTGTAAAATTAAACTATTATTTCTTAAAATATGCTAGAATTTGCCTCAGGCATCCAAAAGTAAAGCTAAAGTATGTAGTTTTCAGTATTTACTGTACACAAATTCAAATAGGATTTGTTTTTGGATTTGATTTTCTCTTTTTATTTAAAATTCTTATTATTAGCATTATTGTTACCTTTCCTGAATAAATTTTTATTTTTTTATTGTTTTTAGAATAAATTATATAATTACATAGTTGAAAGTTATAAGATAACTTTTTGATTTCATTTTGCTTTCCCTCACTCCCAGAAAAGTTTTAAATGATCATTTTCTAGGAGGTATACAAAATTTTCTGTATAGTATCATTGATTGCAGTTAACCTTATGTTTGTTATATTTGTTGTTGGGGAAAGGTTGAGATCAGTGAAAAGTGAAACAGTGTTTTCCTTTGGGAGAATAAAAGTTTTTTATTTATAGACGTATTCAAGTACTTCCTTACAGTAACTCATGTAAATGTAAATTTTTTCCAAGTTACTTCTCTCAGTTTTTGGAGGAGCATGGTCCCTTGGACATGAGTAACAAGATGTTCTCTGAAGAATATGAGTTTTTCCCAGAAGAAACTCGACAGATACTAGAAAAAGCAGGAGGTTTAAAACCTTTTCTCTTGGGATGTCCTCGTTTTGTTGTGATTGACAACTGTATTGCATTGAAGAAAGTTGCATCACGGCTCAAGAAAAAAAGGAAGAAGAAAAACATTAAAACAAAAGTAGAAGAAATTTCAAAAGCAGGAGAGTATTTACGAGTTAAACTACCTCTGAATCCAGCTGCAAGGGAATTTAAACCAGATGTAAAGTCTACACCAGTGTCAGATTCATCTTCAGCACCAGCTTCTGAAGATGTGAAACCCAAACCTGTGTCTGCAAATTCTCCTGAGCCAGCGTGTGAAGATGTGAGGGCCAAACCAGTAGCCGACAATTCTTCTAGACAAGTTTCTGAGGATGGGAAACCCAAAGGGGCCTCTTCCAATTCTCCCACACCAGGCTCTGAGGATGCAAATTACAAGCGAGTCTCCTCTAATTCCCCCAGACCGGTTCTTGAGGATGTGAAACCAACTTATTGGGCTCAATCCCATTTGTTCACAGGATACTGTACGTATCTTCCTTTCCAGAGATTTGATATCACCCAGACACCGGCAGCATACATAAACGTGTTACCAGGTTTGCCCCAGTACACCAGCATATATACACCCTTGGCCAGCCTTTCTCCTGAATATCAGCTACCAAGATCAGTACCAGTGGTGCCGTCTTTTGTAGCCAATGACAGAGCAGATAAAAATGCCGCTGCCTATTTTGAGGGTCATCATTTGAATGCTGAGAATGCTGTTGGTCACCAGATTGCCTCTGAAACACAGATCCTTGAAGACTCTTCGGGAATATCTGTAAAGTCACACTGCAGCACAGGGCATGCTCATACAGTCCTGAGTGAGTCTAACAGAAATGATGGGCACTGTGGAAATTCTAACAACAAATGTGAAGTAATTCCAGAAAGCATCAGTGCAGTAACAAACATTCCACACGTGCAGATGGTTGCCATACAGGTAAGAGTTAAATAGAAAAGTCTTCTTAATACTGAAGTTAAATTTTCCTTTTCATTTTTCATTGCCGTTATATTTACAAGAATCCTTAAAGTTGATTGACTTTATAATGATTACTGAAGCTTTTGCCTGAAAATATTTTAAAAATATGAACTGTTTTGTGAAGCGTGCCAGGTAATCTTCTCAGAAAGAAGCTTGGGTCTCAAAAATACCCATCTTTGCTACCGAAATTCTATGCACATTGAGAAGTAAGACAGCAGGTGGAGCCAAAACGTCATCCTAAGAATTAATAAAGGGGCTGGAGGAGAAGGTGGCTGTTTGTAGAAAAGTCAAGTGCTGGCTGGCAGTGTAGCCTGTATCACAGTGCCTTACCTGCCAGTTACAGGAGGGCCCACCTGGAGGCCTTCCAGCGTGGGGTGCCTGCCCCATAGGACTTACCGCATGGAGGAGAAAGGGAAAATGTGCTGGCAGCTACTCAGAAAGAAAGAGAAGGAAAAAGGAAGACCCTGACCTACACATGCCCAACTTCTCCTGTCAAACCAGGGGAGGAATGAGAAAAAAAGAGACAGCGAGATAGAAACAAGAGAGATCTGTATGAGTTCCTTCCTAACAAGCATGAGATGAAATTAAAATTCTCTTATGAGTGCCTTTATAGGGTATGAATTCATTAAATCCTTATTGAATTGCCCCACTCCTCATTACCTCATTATGTTTTCTAGGAAGCTTTGAAAAAAATAGGTTAAGAGCAGTGGATCATAATCATTTTCAGTTATACTAATTCTAAATAATTTTCCTAATATACATGTTTACAGAAAGTATGGAACATGATCTAAATGGGAAAAAAACCTTGAAAAAATTGTGGGTGTGTTTTAAAGTGTTATTACTTGATGGGCTTATTTTACTAGAGCAGTTGAGATAATGTGAATTTTAATTTTTTGTTTTGCCCACAGGTATCTTGGAACATAATACACCAAGAAGTCAATACTGAGCCATATAATCCTTTTGAGGAACAACAAGTGAGTCAAAATTATGTTAAACTGTTTAAAGGTTTTGTTTTCATTAATTTATCCAGATGGAATGATAAACTAGAACTATTTTGGAGTCAGCTTTTTCCACACAAAGGTATCATGGAATAAGCTTGAGAACATAACAAAAAAATGATTTTGTTTTCATTGTTGAAATTTGAGAAGGGAAGGAAAAGGTAAATTTTTTCCAGCATATTTATTTCAAATTATAACAGTGTTATTGTTTTATTATTTTTAAATTTTTATTTTATTTATTTTATTTTAATTATTTTTGAGACAGGGTCTTGCTGTCACCCAGGCTGGCCAGCTTTATTGTTTTAACTGGTATAATGAGCATGTAATAATTTATAAGTAAGCTTATTCACGTGGATAATACAGAAAGATACTATAAAGACCTTCTCTACTATAATAATGATTGAGTTAGAAAACCTACTAATATAATTTATTTCGTTAATATGCATCATAAGAGAAAAGTTGTCTTATCAACTCAAAGTTACTGAAAAGGTATTGGATAAAATCCAGGTCACTGTCTTGACCAAAACTAGTAAGAAAATGGGAAATGATGAATATTTCTCAACATGCTAATATTTTAAGCCAAAAGACATCATCTTGCTTAGTGGTAAAGCCTCACCATTAATATTTATTATTATCCTGGGTATATTAACTGAGAAAGCAGATATGAGAAAGAAACAAGACAGAAAAGAGGAGAAGTGACTATCATTATTTACAAAGGCTAAGATTGTGTAGCAGGAAAATCCAAAATGATCAACTGAAAACCTATACTAACCTCTATAAACCTATACTTGTATATAAAAATATATACAAACAGTTACCTGTTAGAAAGTATGTTAAAAGAAAATATTTTCAATACCAAAAAAAGAGATAAAATACTTAAATGTATATAAAGAAAATTTTTAAATGCTATGGAGAGACACATGGAGGCCTTCAATGAAAAGATATTTCCTGTACTTGGATAAGAACACCTAATTTGATAATGAGATTGGTTCTCCCTAAAGCTTTTTAAAATTTAACACAATCCCAGTATATACATGAACAGGTCTAATTAGTTATGTATATTGCTGTATATATAACTAACAACTTCAAAACTAGTGGCTTAAAACAGTAAATATTTCACAATTGTGAAATCTCGCAATTTCGCTCTAAGTCAGGAATTCAGGAGCAGTTTAGGGTGGATGGTTCTGGAGATTCTCACATGGCTAGCCAAGATGTTGACCAGGGCTCGGTCATCTGTGGGAGTAACTGGGGCCAGAGGTTCTACTCCCAAGATAGCTCACTCACATGGCTGGCAAGTGGGTGTTGGCAGTTGCCAGGAAGCTTCAGTTCCTTGCCTTGTGGACCTCCACCTAGCCCTGCTTGACCTCATGGGGCTGGCTTTTCCCAGAGTGTGTGATCCCAGGCAGAAACTGCAGTGCTTTAGGAAGTCACAAATCATCACCTCTGCTGTATTCTCTTGGTCACATAGACCAATCCACCAACCCTGATACATGGTAGGAGAGGTCTATACAAGGCTGTGACTACCAAGAGGCTTGGTTACTGCACAGGATTAATTTGAAACTAGACAAATTGATTTTAAACTTCATGTGTAAAAATGAGTATCAAGAATGGGTATGGAAGAGAAACTGTAAGAAAAGGAGTTGTGCAACTAAATATCAAAACACAATATAAATCTATCTGTATTACCACATACATAGACCATTAATATGAGAGTACCTGGCCAATATGTCGAAACCCTGTCTCTACTAAAAATACAAAAATTAGCCAGGTGTGTTGGCTCACCTGTATTCCCAGCTACTTGGGAGGCTAAGGTAGGATAATTGCTTGAATCCGGGAGGCAGAAGTTGCAGTGAGCCAAGATCACGCCACTGCACTCCAGCTTAGGTGACAGAGTGAGACTCCATCTCAATCAATCAATCAATCAAGATGGTAAATTGGCTGGGCGCGGTGGCTCTTGCCTGTAATCCCAGCACTTTGGGAGGCTGAGGTGGGTGGATCACGAGGTTAGGAGTTTGAGACCAGCCTGGCCAACAGAGTAAAACCCCATGTCTACTAAAAATTAAAAAAAATTAGCTTGGCGTGGTGGTGGGCACCTGTAATCCCAGCTACTTGGGAGGCTGAGGCAGGAGAATCGCTTGAACCCAGGAAGCAGAGGTTGCAGTGAGCCAAGATTGCACCACTGCACTATAGCCTGGGCAACAGTGCGAGACTCTGTCTCAAAAAAAAAAAAACAAAGATGGCAAATTATCCATGAGCAAAAATTGGATTCTTAAATACATAGGAGAAATGGATTGCCATCTAGAAAAAATCAGTCTTGGTCCCTACCTCATTTCCTTATACCACAATAAGTTCCAGGCAGATTAAAGATTTTAGCATAAAAAATGGACCTATAAAAGTATCCAGGAAAAAAATGAAAATTTTTTTATAAGATCAGTAAACAGCATGGGAAAAAAGTATGTTTATATACCTATACACATGGCATGTAATGTGTATATCCTATATGCATAGCATATGTATAAGAACAAATATATACACATACACATGTCAAAACACAGATGACAAACAAGGAAAATTATGTGCAGTGTGAAACAGATAAAGAACTAATTTCCTTAACATACAGAGTTTCTA
Source organism: Theropithecus gelada (assembly GCF_003255815.1). Taxonomy (NCBI): domain Eukaryota; kingdom Metazoa; phylum Chordata; class Mammalia; order Primates; family Cercopithecidae; genus Theropithecus; species Theropithecus gelada. Next base: position 25,691,364 of record NC_037670.1, on the reverse strand, counting down.
TAAATCAGTAAGGAAAAGATTAACAGCCTATCACAAAGATGAGAATGGATGTGAATAGACAATTCACAATGAAAGAAATACAGATGATTTTTAAACATATAAACAGATGCCCACCCAACTTGAAATAAGAAAAGCAGTCATTCACATTTTGAAAGATAGTGAAACTGATATTTCTGGGAAGGCAGTTAGGAATCGATCTGCACTCATATGTATAGAGAGAGACCAGTGAGCCACGGGGATTCGTGTGTTTGTTTTGTCTGTATTTGAATCAGCAGAAAATTGAATACAATCTAAACCTCCATCAATAGCGGACTAGTTAAATTATGATATACCTATAAAATGAAATATGGGGTCATTTAAAAAGCAGTTCTATAGTTAGATATGGAATGATTGACAAGATCAATGTCTCGTTAAGTAGGAGGAAGGTCAGAACTTGTGTTTCCTGCTGCTATTTGTACAAATAGCGTTTAGTTGTTGCTAATGATAAAAATAATATATAGAGTTATTAAATTTTTTAAATGAATAATACCAAAAATTATGAAAGAAAAATTGAAAATCATCTACCTTCCCATCACTCATGTTAACATTTTGATGTGTAGCCTTCCAGGATGTTTGAACATTTACATATAATTAAACAATAGTTTTTAAAAGATGGGATCACAGCATATATATTGTATTTGAAATTTGCAACCTTTAATATATTGTAGACTTGTTTCCATATCAGTAAATATGATTTATAGCATCATTTTAAATGGATACTTGGTTTTCCATTTTATTAATGTGTGATAATTTATTTGACCAACTTCTTGTTGAACATTTAGATTGTGTCAGCTTTTTATGTTTACAAATAGTCCTATAGTGAACGTTTTGGCCTGTTTACTGTTGTTGAAGTCTTATGCTGTGCTTAGCTTTAAACAAGGTAGGCTCTGTTGTTTAATGAGTCAGTGCTTTTGACTCTCAAATGAGTGTTTTTATTAGTGATGGGAACGTTCGCAAATGCTTTCTTAAATTAGCTCTTAGTTTTAGGACCTCAATGCTAGTATAGTTGATTGTTGGCTTCTCAACCAGTGAGACTTGCATTTGAATCCCAGCATTGCTACTTTCTCCTGGGACTTTGAGAAGTTGCCTCACTTGGTTTTCTGATCTATTAAAGGCAAAAATAATGTATTTCTCACAGATGTATGGTGAAGTTTAAATGTAATAACATAGAGGTGGCATTTAGCTTCCTGCCTGTCTCTGTTGGTAATTTGCGGCATGTAAATTCATTCATGATAGCAAGTTACTATTCACCGTGATCCTTTTGCTGAATTAAAAATTAAAATGGAGGTAACTAAAGTCTTAAACCATAAAGTTTTGCTCCTGAGTAATAGTAAGGTTGACTGTTTAATTAATTTAGTTAAGCATGGACTCTATTTATAGTACTAAACTTTCAGTCTGGGCAGACAAAGTGGCATGCTCCAAGGCAAATGGGCATGCATGGTCAATCTGACCGTAATTCACAGTTCTCTAACTGATCATTCACGGAGTTTCAAATACTTGATTCCCCGCTTTTTTACACTCGAAAAATACTAAGGTATTGTGGGAAGGTACAGGAAGTGTCAGAGCTGGACCAGGTTTGTGCTTGGGATAGATTTCTAAAGCCTGGCTGCCACAGGGAGGACAGTTACCTCCAGCTGGAGAAGCTGCCAGCATCAAACAGATGCTCTTTTAAAGTTATATGCAGTTTGAAAGGTTTTAAAAAATAATTACCTAAGTGACATTTATTGTTTGCCAACAGAATGGTTTCTGGGTTTGGGGTTTTTTTTGTTGTTGTTAAGCTGGTGCAAGAAACATAACTGACAATAATTCATTGATAATATTTTGTCATTTTGAAATAACCAGCAACTATTTATTTGAAACACCTAAAAGTAAAGCCAAAGTTAAAATGTTCTGTTTATATCTAAAATATGTATAATATGTGCAACTTTTTAAACCTAATAAATAATCGTTGGTGTTAATTGTGGAGAGTGACATTTAAATCAAACTGTTGATCTAATATTGAACCCTTCTAAAACAAATATTCAGAACTAATTATAGATGGAGAATTTATGAATTTCAATAATATGAATGATTATATTTATAAAAGAGCTGGTTTTGCTAAACACTGTTTAGAGGTTTTTAATTCTTGAATTATTGTGACATTTCCCTTGTAAATTTTCATCTGCCTTTTACTCTCCTTTGTTTAAGAAACAGTAGAGAACAAGATCATAAGTAGGCATTTTAAATGATTTTTAATAGATTGTTTTGTAATTCACTTTTAGGGGGAAATTTCACGGATTGAAAAGGAGCACCAGGTATTACAAGAACAACTTAAAGAAGCATATGAAAATTATGAGCAGATGAAACTTAAGGGCTTAGAAGAGACCAGGGACCTGGAAGAAAAGTTGAAAAGGCACTTAGAAGAAAACAAGGTAATCCTATCTGAAACCTGTCTTTAATTGCACATAGCATAGTTAGGAGAATATGAGTGTAACTGTGCTTGTGCAGCTTCAGCTGAACTTCTGCCTTGTTGACTAAACAAAAGATTCTTTCTCAGAATTGCCTGCTTCAGATTTCTTCACGACATATTAAAGTGGCTGTTTCTTGCCGTGCTTTAGAACCTCTGCAAACTGCCTTATGAGAAAGGGGCTGTAAATCTGGGTTTTCGTTTAGCTATAGTTCAGTTTCCTTGGTTAACTAAAACTCTATTTTATGGTGACTGAGCTCTGAGATAAATTCTTGTTTATATTGAGAGGCAGCATAGCAATAGAGGTTCAGAATGAGAACCCTGGAGACAGACTGGTGGGTTCAGATCTAGGCATGGTTCTATACTAGTTCTAATCTTGGGCAATTTACTTAACTTCTCTGTGCTTTTAGTTCTTTACCTGGAAAATGTGAGTAATAATAACTCACATTATGTATGGTTAGATTAATACTTATAAAGTACTTAAAACTGCCTTGTTCGTAAGGACTCAGTACGTATCAGATGCTACTGTTATCATCATCTTCATCTTACTCCTAAGGAAGTGTAAGAATAACACATGGAGCCTTAGACATACTAGAATACTAGATACAGTATTACATACTAGATACACTGGGTGTAAAGTCACCCAGAGTATCTTGTTGAGATCTGCTGACCTTGAATTCTGTTAGTGAAGACTGATCATCAGATACGTGGCTAGTGGAGGGATAGCAATTAGTGGCAAAGCCAGACTGAATTAGTGAAAAAATGGAATCATAGATGTGAGGAAATCATGGTGCATTTGTTTTTAAAAGCTACCATCATCTGTTTAGAAAGGTAACAAAAGAATATTAATTCATTTAAGAAAGGAGGAATTTGTTCCAGAAGTCTGGATCAATAGCTGGGGTAACATATTAAATAGAAGAAAACTAGCTTAGTGGGACCTTAATCAGGAAACCTATTTACTAAGATTTTAGTAGAAAGCCTAGGGTCAGTTTGTAAACGTAACTGTCATAACATTCCCCAGGACCTGTTTATATTCAAGATGAGACTGGGGAGATTCTAAGGACAAGAAGAATTAGATAGATCCTGAGACTTTACTCAGTTTCCTGGCTGGGAGAAGTAAAAAAGAACAAAAGCAAAATCCTACATAGCATAGTGACACATGAAACACAAGTTTCTATAAGCTACTTGGGGGTTTAACAAAACAAAATAGTTTTATAAACCTTATTTTGCCTCAGGAAACTTCAGTTTTAATAAATGCATGTGGGAATGCCTGTAGCTGCCTGTTTGAGTGATGAAGCAGATTGGAAACATAGTCTTAAAGGTAGCATTCAGCTGGTGAGGTATCTTTCTTTCTGGCAGAGGCTTTCCCAGATTTATGAATTGCTGGTCTGACTGTGTGCTCTGTGTGTACAGTTCATCAAGGTTCTTTCTTTGTATAGTCAGTCCAGAAGAGTCTGGGAAATAAAGCACCCATGGGGAGGGCTCCAGCTGTCAGGCTTTTTTTAACTTGTTAAGACTTTGAGTCTGCTGTTGGGTGGCCCTACTCAAGAGTGCCTTAAAAGAGCAATAAACCCCCCAAATTATAGGCCTGATAAGTTATTAGACTTGCCACGTAAAATGTATACCTATTCCCTACCAGGATAAGTTGCTAATCTGAGTTCCTTGGGTTGGTGTCCACATAAGAGTAGATGAGATTTAGCCATAGTCATTTCTTTATTAATGGTGGTTATGCTCATAGCTCATGGAGAAATTTCTTATAAACATAGAAAGATACGAGTGGCTTTTCCTGATATTTCCCTTTGGCCTTTGACTGCAGATTGCTGAGGTTATGAGCTAACCAACTTTTCCTTTTACTCTAGTTACTTGATGCCATGTTTGAATGTAGCAAATGCACACCCAGCCCCTTACAGAGAACAGAAAAACAGGGAAGCTCTAGAAATCTGAGTGCATTAGAGTCCCACTGCCCACACCACACTGCAGCACCTCCATGTAATAGCTTTGTGATGTTAGACAATTTCTTCAGCCTCTTTGACTCTCAGTCTTCTCACTAATAATGTATTGTCTACTTCACAGCTTTGTGAGGTCCCACCTGGGGTGGTTGAAAAAGGACAGGGGATAGCCAGAGATAGTAAGTACAGTACTCAAGGAGGAACTGTCCCACCCAAAATTCTACTTGTGCCTCTGCTAAGAAAATTGTTTTTTTACAAACCACTTTAAGAATGCTTTGCATATGGCCGGGCGCGGTGGCTCACGCCTGTAATCCTAGCACTTTGGGAGGCCGAGGCAGGTGGATCACAAGGTCAGGAGGTCGAGACCATCCTGGCTAACACGGTGAAACCCTGTCTCTACTAAAAATACAAAAAAAAAAAAAAAAACTTAGCCAGGTGTGGTGGCGGGCGCCTTGTAGTCCCAGCTACTCACGAGGCTGAGGCAGGAGAATGGCGTGAACCCGGGAGGTGGAGCTTGCAGTGAGCTGAGATCGCGCCATGTACTCTAGCCTGGGCGACAGAGCGAGACTCTGTCTCAAAAAAAAAAAAAAGAATGCTTAGCATATACAGGCCGGGCACAGTGGCTTACACCTGTAATCCCAGCACTTTGGGAGGCCAAGGCGGGCATATCACCTGAGATCAGGAGTTTGAGACCAGCCTGGCCAACATGGTGAAACCCCATCTCTACCAAAAGTACAAAAATTAGCTGGGCATGGTGGTGGGCGCCTGTAATCGTAGCTACTTGGGAGGCTGAGGCGGGAGAATCACTTGAACCCGGGAGGCAGAGGTTGCAGTGAGCCAAGATCGTACCACTGCACTCCAGTCTGGGCGACAACAGCTAGACTCCATCTCAAAAAAAAAAAAGAAAAAAAAAAGAATGCTTAGCATATTCTAAGCATCAGTAAAAATCTGAGTGAGGTATTATATATAGCTGATGGGGTTCTATTATTATTCATGAGCTAGGAATGGCCTCTATAGGTAGTTAGGCCAGTTATCTATTCTCTGCCAGTGGAAAAGTGGCTTTTTAAAATTTTTTTTAGTTTTTAGATGGAGTCTTGCTCTGTCGCCCAGGCTGGAGTGCAGTGGCACGATCTCAGCTCACTGCAACCTCTGCCTCCCGGGTTCCAGCGATTCTCCTGCCTCAAACTCCTGGGTAGCTGGGATTATAGGTGCACGCCACCAAGCATGACTAATTTTTGTATTTTTAGTAGAGATGGGGTTTCGCCATGTTGGCCAGGCTAGTCTCGAACTTCTGACCTCCGGGGATCCTCCCACCTCAGCCTCCCAAAGTGCTGGGGTTACAGGCATGAGCCACCGTGCCTGGCCAAAAGTAGCTTTTTTAAAGCCAGAATCCCTTGTTGTTTTTATTGTACCTTAACCTATGACTGGCAGGTTATAACTGGTTGCAGAATTGCTGAAGGACATAGGTTCATTTTTGTTTGAGAATAAAGTTCACGTAACATAAAATTTGCTGTTTTAACTATTACAAAGTGTACAATATAGTGGTTTTTTGAATATTCACATTATTGTGTAACCGTTACCACTATCTAATTCCGGAAAACTTTTATCACCCCCAAAAAGAAACCCCATATTAATCAGTCACTCCCTATCTGCCCAGGACATATGGTCTTAAGGTGCTTTAATGAGATGGTAAAATGGACATTGAGTCAACATCAGCTCTTAAAAACACTGTCAAATTATTTGGCCCAGAATAATTTACAGGGTAGATTTTTGGACCTTTGTCTGTATTAGAACAGAATCTTGGCCCTGCCTGTCAAAACTTCCCTAGCCCACACCGGTGCAGAGGTGGGATTCTCCTCTTCAGTCATGGGTCCTTGTCAAGTTCGGTCTTTTTAAAATCTAACATTTATGAAGCTCCTACTATGTGCCATACTCAATTGTTTTTACATGTATTTAATCTCAAAACAGTCCTTATACAGTAGTGTTATACTGTGGTACATAAATCTGCATGTTACTCGTGAGGAAATGGAGGTGGGAGCAGCTGATGCAGCTTTCCCCGAGCCTCACCAGTGCGAAGTGGCAGAACAGGTCATGTCAGGCTTCAGAGCCCGTGCATTTGTTCTCCCTTAAAAGAAGGTCAGCTCCACAGCCCCATTCAACTGTTAGGAGTGTTTCTCACCACTTTACAGCAGTGTAGGCATATCAGTTAATCACTGTCATAATAATGCTGAGTAACTCCCAGCCACAAAACCCCAGTGACACGTGACTGTAATCGCTTAGCATAGGAGTCTCGATCAGCTGGTCCTGCTTGGGCTTGGCTGGATCAGTTCACCTTTGGGCCAGCAAGAGCTCTGCAGCATCTTTACTGTTCTTGCCTACATATCTGGGGTCAGCTGGCTGTAGATTGATCTAGAATGGTCTCAGCTGGAATGACTGGGACAACTAGCTCTGCTCCACATGTCTTGCATCTTCCACCCTGAAAATCCTATTCTGAAGGCAGTAGGAAGGTGCAAGGGCAAGCAAGGATGGCCACACGGCACCTTTCAAGCCTCTGCTGACTTCAGGTCTGCTTAGACCCCACCAGCAAAAGCAGTCACATAGCCAGCCAGAGTCAGGGCTGGGAAAAATAGACTTTGCCTCATTAGTGAAGGGAACTGCAAGTCACATGACAAATGGAGTGGCTGCAGAGTGTGAAGGATGGAGCTATGAATGCCATCCCTCCACTACAGTAGGTCAGCACCAGTAATTTACTAATACTCAGTAATTACCAAGAGCCTTCTGTGTGCCTGCTTCATCTTCCGCCTTCTCCCTTGCCAGCTCTCTGCATTGTTCTCTAATTTAATGGATAATGTTGGTCATTCAATTTTTCACTTCCAAACCTTTTCCCAGTACCATCCCTTCTGCCTGGAGTGGTTTTCCTTCTCCCTGAGCCTGACTCCCTCCTGCTTCTCCTTTGGGCATCACTTTCTTGAGGAAACAGTTGTTGATGGCAACCTCAGGCTTACCTACAGGCCTTTGTTAATGCAGTGGTGGTAATAATGACTATGTGATACAGTAATTATCATTTTATAACATCTTTATTGAGATATAATTAACCATAGTGTAACATTTACCCATTAAAATAGACAGTTTAATGTTTTTGGTATATGCCCAGGGCTGTATGTAGCACAATCTAAGTTTCAACCATTTTCATCAACCTAAAAAGAAATCTTATACCCACTAGCTGTCACTCCCCATTCTCTCCCACATCCCAGCCCTTGGCAACCACTGATTTACTCTCTGGATTTGTCTATTCTGGGCATTTTGTATAAATGGATCATGTTACATGTAGTCTTTTGTAAGTGTCTTCTTTCACTCACAGTGTTTTCAAGGTTCATCCATGTACATCCATCTATGTTAATATGTATCAGTATGTCATTCCTTTGTACTGTGGAATAATATTCTATTGTATGACTATATCACATTTTATTCATTCACTAGTTGACATTTGCGTTCTTTTCCACTTTTTCACTATTCTGAATAATGCTGCTGTGAACATTCATGGACAGGTTTTTCTGTGGACATATGTTTTCATTTCTTTTGGATATATGTGTAGGAGTGCAATTGCTGATCATATGGCAATTCCATATTTAAGCATATGAGGAACTGTGAACCTGTTCCAAAACCATCCTGCCAGCAGTATATGAGGATTCCAGTTTCTCCATTCTTACTGACAGTTATCATCATTTGTCTTTTTATTTAGGCCTCCTAATGGGTATGGAGTGGTATCTCATTGTGGTTTTGATTTTTATTTCCCAAAAGGCTAATGATATTGAGCATCTTTTCATATGCTTATTATCCATTTGTATATCTTCTTTGGAGGAATGTCTACTCAGATCCTTTATTCATTTTTGAATTGAGTTTGTCTTTCTATTGTTGACTTTTAAGAGTTTTTGGGCCAGGTGCAGTGGCTCACACATATAAAACCAGCACTTTGAGAGACCAAGGCAGGAAGATCACTTGAACCCAGGAGTTTGACCAGCCTGGGCAACATGGCAAGATCCCTTCTCTACAAAAAGTTTAAAAATTAACCAGGCATGGTGGTGTGCATCTGTGGTCCCAGCTACTTGGGAGGCTGAGCTGAGAGGGTCACTTGAGCCCAGGGGTTTTGAGGCTACAGTGAGCCAGGATCATGCCATTGCACTCCAGCCTGGGCAATGACAGAGTGAGACCCTGTCTTGAAAGGAAAAAAAAAAAGAAACAAAACAGGGCTGGGCATGGTGGCTCACGTCTATAATCCCAGCACTTTGGGAGGCTGAGGCAGGAGAATTGCTTGAGCCCAGGAGTTCAAGACAAGTCAGGGTGATGTGATGAGACCCTCACTCGCTACAAAAAACTAAAAAACTAAATAAATAATTAGGTAGGTATGGTGATACATGCCTGTAGTTCTAGCTACTCAGGAGGCTGGGGTGGGAGGATCACTTGAGACCAGGAAGTCGAGGCTGCAGGGAGCCATGATCTTGCCCCTGTACTGCAGTTTGGGCAACAGAGCAAGACCCTGTCTCAAAAACAAAAACAAAGAGTTTTTCTATATTCTGGATACAAGTTGCTCATCAAATATGTGATTTACAGATATTTACTTCCATCTTCCATATTTGCAAATGTATCTTCCGTCTCCATTTTGTGGGTTGCCTTTTCACTTTCCTAATGGTATCATTTGCAGCACAAAAGTTTTTACTTTGAGTACACTAAGTCCAATTTCTCATATTCTTTCATTGCTTGTGCCTTTGGTGTCATAGCTAAGAAACGCCTGTCTACTTCAAGGGCACTTCTTACCCATTTAGGTCTGTGATCCATTTCAAATAAAATTTTCAAATGGTATAGTATAGTAACTATCTTTTATGCATATTTTCTCTACCAAACTGTGATCTTGAAAGTAAGGACTGTTTTTTGTTTTGTTTTGTTTGTTTGTTTTTTGAATGAGGGTCTCATTAGATTGCCAAGGTGGAACTCCTGGGCTCAAGGGATCCTCCTGCCTCAGACTCCTGAGTAGCTGAGACTACAAACACATGCTACCATGCCCAGAAGGGTGGTTTTTTTTTTTTTTTTTTTTTTTGAGATGGAGTCTCTCTCTGTCACCCAGGCTGGAGTGCAGTGGCCGGATCTCAGCTCACTGCAAGCTCTGCCTCCCGGGTTCACGCCATTCTCCTGCCTCAGCCTCCCAAGTAGCTGGGACTACAGGCGCCCGCCACCTCGCCTGGCTAGTTTTTTTGTATTTTTTTAGTAGAGATGGGGTTTCACTGGGTTAGCCAGGATGGTCTCGATCTCCTGACCCCGTGATCCACCCGTCTCGGCCTCCCAAAGTGCTGGGATTACAGGCTGGAGCCACCGCGGCCGGCCAGAAGGGTGGTTTTTAAAGTTATCTTTGGTTGATAGCACCTAGCTCAGTATACAAACTAGGAGCTTTGCAAATGTTTATCAAACAATGTGTGCTTGGCCCCTAAAAAGCTGCAGTTAATGAGTTGTGTTTCCATGTTCTCTATCAGCCTACATCAGAGGACATCAGGCTCACATTCTGTGAAGTTTGCTGCTTTATTTACTGCTAGTATGGACTTGGGGATATTATCCATTCTTTCATGTGACAAATATTTCTTGAATGTTCTTTTAAGTGCTAGGCTCTGTGCTGGTCTTGTGGGGCGTTTCTGCAGCATCCTCTTCGTGAGGCCCTTCTGTCCGCCATCACTTCCAAAGCCTCTCTTGTACAACTGAGGTTTAATAAAAAAGATAAGAAAAGTTTTTTTCTAATTGAGAAAAAGAAAGTGTTTATAGTTATGTCAATAAACTGTAATATAGCAGATACAGTTGTATATAGCCTATTTGTTTGTTTTATGCTAAGTTTGAAAGAAAAAGGTTCAGGAGATCATTCTGTCTTCCATGCAGTCAGAAACAAGCTCGTGACAGCTAACCTGTTTAGCATTGTGAGGCAGCTATGGCATTCAGCAGTGGTTAGTACAAACAGAAGATGAACTCATGTAGTATTTTCGCTGCCTGAGCTATATTCGTGTGTATGTGCGCGTGTGTTTATAATACTTTGTGCTTCTTGATACTTGAACTCCCTTAGGTACTTGTTGCCAACTAGGTTCTTTCTTATGCCTCAGCATAACCTTGTGGTTGCACATAATCTCCCAGCCAAAAGGATGGATCCCAGGTGAGATCATTGGCTCAGAATAGGAGCACAGGATAGGTGAGAAACAAGATTGGCTTGGCTGCCAGCAGCAAGGCATGCAAATTCACATTGGTCCTGGTAGAACCGAACCAGGTGGAACACAGGATTCTTAAGTAGAATAGGCATGGTGGTCACCTCAGTCACAGCAATGACTCAAGAAATTCAGGATCAACAAGGTTGCAGCTAAGAAGATGTGGGAAGGACTGGTTCCCATGTTAAAGGGAATGTTACTGAGCTGTTGTTCAGTTTTTGCCACCTAAGAACAGTTGTCCTGTGCCAAAATCAACCTTATCCCTGCTGTAGGATTCAGAAATCTTAAAGGACCTTGACTGGTTAGCAAATCTGCCTTTAAAAAACATTGAAAACCTTGGTGTCTAAGGCTGAAGAAGGAGTAGTGGCCTCTTAAATTGATAGAGCTTTTGGCCTGAAGGCCATGATTTCCTATGGAATCCATGTAGGTTGACTTTAGTGTCCTTTTTGACAGAGAAGAACTAGAGTTTCTATAGCTGAACTGTATTCCTCAGTGACCTACGCGTGCTCTAAGCCTAAGCAGGAAGTTCAGGCTGTAGGGAATCTGATAGGAAGTAAAAAATTAAAAGTTTCCCTAAAGCAAATGTGAAGTTAAGATTTCATTAAGCCGTCATTGATAATAGTGAGATTTTAAACTAGAAAATATTTGTTTCCTTTAGGTATTGCTTTGATTCACGTTTAAAGTAATTATTAGAAATATTAACATAGGGAATGTTTTACTTATAAATGACTGGTATTTATAAGCATGTGCCCCACCCAAACCCCTTGCTACCATTGAATAGATGATACTTCAAAACAAACATCAAACCTTTAGAGAATGTGTAGATTCAGAAGTTTCAAAACCAGCAACTACATAAGAAGTTGACAAAGAGGGTTGGGTGTCAAGTGGTGCTGTACCAAACCCTCCAAGGGAACGGTAACTAGCATTGACTCCAAAGAGGTTTCCATTTCTCTTTGTCACACTGCCTGAAATTCTGGCAGGTATCTCAACCCAAATACCTTTAATGACCAGCAAGGATTACATTTATATTTATAAAAGCAAACAAAAACTATTGGCCTTGCCAACTAAAACATGTGTACAGACTCCTTGTAGATTATAGAATCATTTAGGCTGGAGAGTGAAGTGTGAATACTTCTGGGCACATCAGAGTGGTTCTTCAGGGTGCCTTACTGTAATCAGGTGCACGTAGTGGGTAGGATGTGGCTGTCTGGTGTGACTTGATGTCCCAGGCTTGGCTGGGGGGCATAGCCTCCCACAGGGCACCAGCTTGGGAGTGTCTGTTCCACTGAACTTGAGTCATTGTTTAAGCTATGACGCCGTCACAATTCTAGCCTTTCAGTCTCTTTTGTTAAAAAGTATATTTTGCCATTTATTTAAGTACTTTCTAAATGTTTTTAGATCTCAAAGACGGAATTAGATTGGTTCCTTCAAGATTTGGAAAGAGAAATTAAAAAATGGCAGCAGGAAAAAAAAGAAATCCAAGAAAGACTAAAATCACTGAAGAAGAAAATTAAAAAAGTTTCAAATGCCAGTGAATTGTAAGTAATGATTGAAAGGCATTAATTTTTATTTTTAAAAAATTGTGACTTTTGGTTATTTTCGCATTTTGATATTTAATTTAAACTATATCAAGTAAAGTAAAAATGAATAGCTACTGTTTTCATTGTTTGTCTCATTTTAAAAAATATTCATTGAGTAATTATCTCACCTCAATTTTTTTCTAAACTTAACATTTTTTCAGATAAATTATATAAAAGTGAGAGTAGCATGGAACTGAGAATCCCCAAGGAACTGACTTCCTTCCGGTTTGAACACCATCCCTTTCTCTGGCCCTCTTTTTTCTTATCAGCAAAACATGGGGGCTGGTCTAAAATCTAAGGTTCCTTTCAAAAGTAAGATTCTGTGATGATTATTTTATTTATAATTACTTTTATCCTGAATCTATAAATTATTAAAATTTGTCTTGTAGTGTGAACGATTTGATAACATACACAGATCCTAGGAATGATTGTCAGGTGGACCAAGAGTGTGTTTTAAGATTCTCTATGATCCGTCCCTAACCTCCCTCTGCTCTAAACAGTGATAGGTCAAATTCTTCAGCTTGTTTTCTACCACTGTGTAAGAAAACACCCAAAAGTCAGTGTCTTGGTTAGTAGCCATTGTATTTGCTCATGGTCCTGCAATCTGGGCTGAGTTCAGCTGGGCCATTCTTCTGCTGGTCTTGCCAGGAGTCCTCGTGTGGCTGAATTTAGCTGGGTGATGACTGTGGCTGGCCTCTGCTGGGATGCTGGGGTGGCTTGGTCTCACTTTCTGTGTAGCCGCTCTGTAATTTTGATTTATGTGGTCTTTCCATGTGATCTCTATTATGATAGCCAGACTTCTTACGTGGTGGCTAAGGACTTCAAATGGTGCAGAAGTGGAAGCCACTAGGCCTCCTGAAGGTTCAGGCCCAGAACTGTCACAGCATCATCTCTGCTACCTTTTATTGCTTAAAACAAGTCATAGGCTTGGTCCAGATTCAAGGGCATGAATAATGGGAGGCCAGGTTCATTGGGGGGGCCACGCTACACACTCACCTTTCAAAGACTTTTGTATTTTTCCATGCCGCATGCCATATGATCAGATGACTTTCATTACAAGTCTTGCCAGCATTGCATTTAGGCAGTTTTTAGGCAGTCCTCAAACAATGAGGAAGAGTAAAGCACTGCCTCAGAATTGTCACTCCCTGTGTCATGTCACGTTGATGATCAAAGTAGCTTCACTAGTAGAACACACTTATGGAAACGATAATGTCTGTAAAGGTTTTTATCTCTAATATTTGAGCCTGACCAGTCTTGGTCATTTTGTTACTAAAAAATGTGGAAATACTTATATTTAACATACTTTTTATGTTCAGTTCAGACATACTGTCAAACCAGACAAGGTAACTAGAGGCTGTTAATGATAAGAAGAAAATTTTTTTTTCTGTACTTGCATAAAAGTTAATTTCTGCTGAAGAATAAACTTTTTATTGTTGACTTTTTTCCATTTTATTAATAGATTTCTTTACCTTTCCTGTCACAATTTAAAGATAAACCATAGGCTTCTCTCTAAGTTTTTTGCTTTTTTTTTTTTTTTGGAGACAGAGTTTTGCTTTTGTCACCCAGCCTGGAGTGCAGTGGTGCAGTCTCAGCTCACTGCAACCTCTGCCTCCCGTGTTCAAGCAATTCTCCTGCCTCAGCCTCCCGAGTAGCTGGGATTACAGGTGCTCACCACCATGCCTGACTAATTTTTCTTTTTCTTTTTTTTTTTTTTTTAAGTAGAGACGGGGTTTCACCAGTTGACCAGGCTGGTCTCGAACTCCTGACCTCAGATGATCCACCTGTCTTGGCCTCCCAAAGTGCTGGGATTACAGGCATGAGCCACTGCACCTGACCTGCGCTTTACATTTTCCATATAAATGCTTTAAAGCTCAATTTTTCTATTTAGATTTTTAAGTAACATCTTTAAACTTTTTGGATCTCTTTCTCAGAGATGCACGAAGGACATGAAAAACGATTTCCTGGATGTTTCTGTGCTCTTGATCACACTTAGTATTCATTAAGAAATGACTAGAACATAGAGCTCGTGATTGGTAAAGTGACACAAACCACAGGCGGCTATGAAAGAAGGCAGGGCTTCCAGGAGAGTGTTACTCAGTATTTGTCTAGAGGAGGGAGGAAGTGTTTTACAAAAGAAGTAAAATAATAGTTAAACTGGCTTGTATTAGAAACAAGCGGCTTTAGTAAACAGAGATGACTGCAAAGGTATCTCACGGTAGCATGAAAGAAGAGGCAGAACCCGCCTTGTGCAGGGCATGGCTCAAGAATCGGGGATTCACACACTTGTTTTGAAGGATTATCAGTGTGTGTGTTTGTGTGTGTGCACCCGCATGTGTGTATGAATGCTTGTTTTGACTTTTAAGTTCTGTTTTAAAGAGTAGAAGTCTGTTTTCATTTTGAATGAGAATCCACATCATCTCATTTTCAATAAGAATCACTGGTTACACTGATGATGATGCCACAATACCTGTGTTCTCTGTCTCCTGTTGAACCCATCTTGAGCTGCACATCTTAGACTGAGATAGGGTGATTTACCTGTAAGCATATGACTTAGAGTGAAGAAAAAGGTGATCTGGAAGGAAAATTTCCCAAAAGGGAAATAACCTCAAATTATTTTCCTAAATTTCCCAAAAGGGAAATAACCTCAAATTATTTTCCTATTTAGAAGATACTAAAAAGGAAACAAGATGTAAAAAAATATATATTACAAAATCAAGAAATGTTTGTAAGGATAGGGGTAGAATTTACTGTGTGGGAGTCCTGTTAAAATTTTTTCAACATTAATTAAAATTTGATGATTATGCTTTTATAGGTATACCCAGAAAAATGATGGAAAGGAAAAGGAACATGAATTACATCTGGATCAGTCCCTTGAAATCAGGCAAATTAAGCTTAAATTTATTTTTAATATATTTTAATACGTATAATGCCGGGGTACAAGCACAGTAGACTTTGAAATATATTGTTGCTTGTCTATTTCTTTTAAATAATTATGTTTCTATTTTCTTTATTTCTATTTCTATTGCATTTTAAAAATTATAAATATTCTTTGAATATTTAAATATTTTTATTTTACAAGATTTCTGCATTTTTTTCTCATTGTCAATATAGAAATACTGAATTTATTGCTGTCAATAACTTTTTTTGGATTAACTTGAAACTAAAAACATGTTTTAAAAACTTTTCTTTTGTGTTACTTGGAATATTCGTCTCCACTGTAGGCTGGTAGTTTGTTGCTCTTACTGCTCTATAATTATAGGTTCATTAAATTTTTATTATGACTCTATGCAAAGTTTCCCTTTAACCCTTGCTTGCTAATGGAAATATGTTTTCACATACTGGTAACCGTATGTTCAATGATAAGCAGTTGTATTCTGCTTTTCTCACTGAGTATTGTTTCATATACACATTTCTATCCTTTTTTGAATAATTTTGTACAGATTTCTTTTTCCCTTTGGGTTCTGTCCTTGTAATATGTGTCAAAACAATTTCTGGCTCAAAGGATAGGGAATGCTTTATAAAGCTTATTTTTAAAATTTATTTATTTATTTATTTTTTGAGACGGGGTCTTGCTCTGTCACCCAGGCTGGAGTGCAGTAGCGTGGTCATGGCTCACTGCAGACTCCATCTCCCAGCTCAAGCAGTTCTCTCGCCTCAGCCTCCCGAGTAGCTGGGACTACAGGCACGCACCACCATTGTATTTTTTGTAGATACAGGGTTTTGCCATGCTGCCTAGGCTGGTCTTGAACTCCTGGGCCCAAGCGATCCACCTGCCTTGGCCTCCCAAAGTTCTGGAATTACAGGCCTAAGCCACTGTGCCCGGCCTGTATAGTTTATTAATGTCACCAGATTGTACTCCACCTACCCTCATAAAATGGTGAACTGGAACAGTGCCCTCACCCGATTCTTAGCATGCCCACCTAATGTGCACTTCCATTTCATATCTGCCTTTGATCACTTGTAAAGCACAAAGAGCACATTTGAGTCTGTGTGTTGCGTAGTAAAATATGAGATGAGAAACTGCTCTGGAAGATGTAGCTGAGGCTATGGTGGTGCAGTTTCAAAGTTCATCCAGCCTGAAGCCTTTGTCATCTCACTGTGAAATTTTGTTCAAGAAGGTTTTTTTTTCCCTTCAATATTTGTAGCAACACACTTACAAATGAGAAAATGAAAATAGAAGAGTGTATAAAGAAAGGAAAAGAGGATTATGAAGAGAGTCATCAGAGAGCTGTGGCTGCAGAGGTGAGTCCATGACACTTAGTGACCACTATGGCATTTGTCATTTGTTTTTGTGTTTCTTTAATGACATATGAGGCATAAGAGACATTACTGAAAAGTGTGGTGCATAAAGGATATCCTGTCACCCATAGTATATCCTCCCTAAAACGACCACTCTTTTTACTCGCCTATAGCCTTGTAATGTTTTACCGGTATGCTTGTGTTGTTACTTAAATGCACTCATAGTGTACACCAAATTTTGTAACCTGCTGTCCTTATTTACCATTATAATTCAGTCATTTCCTATATTATACACTTCGAATACTTTCATCATATGTAATCAAGTGATGTACTATGAAGTAGCCAACTATATTTGCCAATACTTGGAAAGGAACTTGAAAATAATCCACGTATTAGGAATACACTCCTCCCGCCCCTAGAAGAATATATAGCAATGTCAGTACACTGTTTGAGAAACTACTGAGATGAAAATCAGAATAATGACATCTGACTGTATTTTATTTAGTGCCCGAAACATGATTCTCTGTGTTTCTCTAGCTGAGAAACAAATGATATTTATTGGCATATGTGTCTGTGATTATTCTGGTAAAATAAGAAAAGGCTTAGTTTATACAGTCTGCAAACATTAGGCTTTTCAATTAAGAATTGACTATGCACCTGCTTCTAAGGAGAGGGAAGGAAAAAGAGCCAAAGTATGAATACTCTGTGGGTCCTACACCTGCATCCGTACTCCTGAGCTTGTTTAATTCACACCACCATTTGGTAAGCAGGTTTGCCTGGTGGGCCCTGTCAAGTTTACTGACACCTGGATTAAAAGGCTATTTGATGGATCATTTGGACCACAAGACCATTCTACATTTCCTGCAGTGATTCTCACAAAAATGGCCAGTTGGCTTGTGGGGAAGCCACAGAGAGCCTAAAATCTTAAAAGCATACCCCAAAGGCCTTTGATGCCCTTGCTGAGAACAGCTTCTCTGAGGCTTTTCTATTGCAGAGGATGCAGCCTTTATTAAGGGTTATTCTGCTGCAGGATCATAGGTAATGCACACTGGTGTGCACATGCAGTTAACCTGGCTCTGTGCTTATATATAGCTTAAGCAGAAAACCATGTACAGTTATTCATATCTGCAAAAAGAATCATGGCAGGTATGCATTTGTAATGTCATTTTGTTACTGTTTTCAAATCTCAAGTCTAATTCATGTTCACCTATGATATAATCAAGTTCTGGTTATTCTGTCATCATGCTTCATTTAAGGAGAAATGGGAAAGTGGCTTGGAATGTTTTAACCTTTAAAACATTTTAACCTTTAAAATAGTTCAGGCTGTCATTTGTAAAATACTGTATGTCCTCTAATCTACTGGCAGGTATCCGTACTTGAAAACTGGAAGGAGAGTGAAGTGTATAAGCTACAGATCATGGAGTCACAAGCAGAAGCCTATCTGAAGAAGCTGGAGCTGATTAACTGGTAATGCAGTTTCGTGGCTGTTCTTAGCACGTCATTTAGAAGATAAAGCTAGGACCATTTGAGAGAAACATTATTTTGTATTAGGACCGTTTTATTTTTAATAGTTACATAATTGATACATGTTCAATTGTAGAAAAGTTAAGACATACAAACAAAAATGATAAAAATCACTCATAATTCTAAATGGCGATATAGCATTTCTATTTTGGAATACATGAAGTATTTGAAAAAATGAAAATTTGTGAATTATTTTTACTAAATAGTATATAGGAAATTTATTTTCATATTGGGAATTACATTTCTCCAACCTAATTTTGAAAGGTTGGGTAGTATTCGAGCATAGAAACATGTCATGATTTATCAAACACTGCTGTGCTGGGACAGTGAAGTTGTTTGTGAATTTGTGTTAATATAAGCCACCCTGCAGTGAGCATCCTTATAGTTAAATCTTTATGCACATTATTAGTCATCTCCATGCAGTAAAATTTTGGAATGAAGATCACATTTTCAAGTCTTTTAAAATTTTTTGCCAAGTTGCTTTCCTAATAACTATTACTTAACAGTCTACATGACAGCATGTGAGAATGTTACTACAAAGTATATTCACACGTTAAATTTTTTTCAACTCTCCACATAATCTCTACCTCTTTTTGTTTGTTTGTTTGTTTGAGATGGAGTCTCGCTCTGTCACCCAGGCTGGAGTGCAGTGGCACGATCTTGGCTCACTGCAAGCTCCGCCTCCCGGGTTCACGCCATTCTCCTGCCTCAGCCTCCCAAGTAGCTGAGACTACAGGTGCCTGCCACCACTCCTGGCTAATTTTTTGTATTTTTAGTAGAGACAGGGTTTCACCATGTTAGCCAGGATGGGTCTCGATCCCCTGACCTCGTGATCCGCCCACCTCAGCCTCCCAAAATGCTGGGATTACAGGCATGAGCCACTGCGCTGGGCTGGCCTTGTTTGTTTTTAAGATAAGGCTTGCCTGGGATTTCTAGA
Source organism: Theropithecus gelada (assembly GCF_003255815.1). Lineage (NCBI taxonomy): Eukaryota > Metazoa > Chordata > Mammalia > Primates > Cercopithecidae > Theropithecus > Theropithecus gelada. The sequence continues at coordinate 25,672,414 of NC_037670.1, read as the reverse complement.
GGATCTTCTTCTAATACTTAGCACTTCTCTATGTGGGATTACTTTTCATTGAGTCCTTTTATCATGTTCTATACACAGGTTTTGCATTTTTAATCCCAGGATTTTGATCCTTCCTGGTGCTTGCCTTTTGATTCAAATTTCAAACCCTCAGCATTGAACCAGAGATTGTGTGAATCACGGACAAACAGTTTTAGTGTATAGTTCTTCATTTTCTTATTTCCTCTTTCTTTCTTTCTTTCTTTTTTGTTGGAGTCTTGCTCTGTCATGCAGGCTGGAGTGCAGTGGCATGATCTTGGCTCACTGCAACCTCTACCTCCTGGGTTCAAGTGATTTTCCTGCCTCCTGAGTAGCTGGGATTATAGGCGCCCACTGCACACCAGGCTGATTTTTGTATTTTTAGTAGAGACAGGGTTTCACCATGTTGGCCAGGCTGGTCTCTGACTCCTGACCTGGTGATGTGCCTGCCTAGGCCTCCCAAAGTGCTGGGATTACAGGTGTGAACCACCACGCCCGGCCCCTTCTTCATTTTCAAGATTTAATGTTTTTCATTAGAAAACCTTTCTGATTAAAAGTAAACTAATATGCTGATTTAGAATACAGGACTAGTACAGCTGAGGTTGAGACCAAGTGGTGGTCAACCACCTGTACTAAGCACCTGCCATAGGCTGCATTGCAGCTCATCTGGGAAACAAAGATAATCTCAGACTCATTTCATCTAATAGTATCAACTCTTCCAGTAAACCATAGAATATACAAAGATTCTTTCTTCAGGATGCCGTGCTAACTCTGCCTCCTCCACCAAAGTATAGAAACATAGAAAAGGGGTAAAAAGAGGCCGGGTGCGGTGGCTCATGCCTGTAATCCCAGCACTTTGGGAGGCCGAGGCGGGCGGATCACGAGGTCAGGAGATCAAGACCATCCTGGCTGACACAGTGAAACCCCGTCTGTACTAAAAGTACAAAAAATTTAACTGGGCATGGTGGCTTGCGCCTGTAGTCCCAGCTACTCGGGAGGCTGAGGCAGAAGAATGGCGTGAACGCAGGAGGTGGAGCCACTGCACTCCAGCCTGGGCAACAGTGCATGACTCCGTCTCAAAAAGAATGCTCTGGTTTTTCTTCAAGATGTATAACGAGGTCTTACCGTACCCACAGATTGGTAGTGTTTTTGATCTTCTCAATTAGGGGTAGTCAATTTATCTGTCACTTTCAATAGACCAGATTCATGAGGTGCTGATAAATTTCTCTTAGGCCCATCCTTTATTTTCATAGTAAGGTAATGATTAGGGTTTGATTGGAATCTTTTGAATGTTTCAGACTACCTTTTTAAAAAATCTTTAAATGCAGACGCTGGCTTTAATATTAAACGTAAAGATGTTAAATGAAGAGTGGTCAAACTTTTAAATTTGGGAAAAGAACTTAAAATTCAGGAGACTTACTTTCCCTCTGCCCTTCAATTTTAGAGTTTTTGTTATATTAATAATTAAAATTTTCTAAAGTGTCTCTAGTGGCAAATTTACAAGATAAGCAATCTTTAAAAATAGTTGTTTTTTTGTGTGTGTATGTGATCATGTTAAATGTATCTTTCTCTCATGTTTAGATGTTTATTTGACCGTAAGTGCTTTTAATTTTTTAGATTTCTAAAGCAGTTTTATATTATACTTTTTCAGTGATCCTGCAGCATATCCTGACATGGAGTCTGATATATGTTCATGGGAACTGTTTCTTTCTAATGTTACAAAAGAAATTGAGAAAGCAAAGGTAAGTTGTAAAAAACATCTTTTAATCCCATCAAAATCTTTATGATAGTTATAATTCTCAGGAGGCTAGTGTCATATTGAAACTATTTCTTTTTTATCTATTATTGTCAATAATATTTTTTTGTTGAAAGTATTATGAGCTTTTCATGGAAGCAATGGTTTTGTTATTTTTTATAATTTGTTTTGAGATGGAGTTTCACTCTTGTTGCCCAGGCTGGAGTGCCATGGTGTGATCTTGGCTCACTGTAACCTCCACTTCCCAGGTTCAAGTGATTCTCCTGCCTCAGCCCCTGAAGTAGCTGGGATTACAGGCATGTGCCACCATGCCTGGCTAATTTTGTTTTTTAGTAGAGACAGGGTTTCTCCATGTTGGTCAGGCTGGTCTCCAACTCCTGACCTCAGGTGATCTGCCGGCCTCGGCCTCCCAAAGTGCTGGGATTACAGGTGTGAGCCACCATGCCTGGCCGAAAGTAATTGTATTGTCTTAATTAACCATCTTGACCTCTGCCTTGATTGGTAAGATTAGAGGAGTTATGTTTGAAAAGGCTTTGGAGCATTTGGATTAATGAGGTCTTATTTTGAATTTCCTTACAAGACAGTTATGTTTCATTTATAACGTATAGGAAGAAACAAAGTATTAATTGACAATTGTGGTTTTCCCACACTTTACTTTCTACTCACAGTCTCAGTTTGAAGAACAAATTAAGGCAATTAAAAATGGTTCTCGTCTCAGTGAACTTTCTAAAGTGCAGATTTCCGAGCTTTCATTTCCTGCCTGTAACACGGTAAGTCTAGCACATCTTTTTTTTAAAAAAAAAACAAAACCATAATTCATTTGTTAACTAGCCAAAGTAGTTATTTGTTGTTGTTCCCTGGGAGTGAGGATGAGATTGGTTAATAATTGCCTTAATGTTTCACTATTGGTGCTACTGATGAACCTTTTAAGCTTTATAACATTCTTATATAAAATAGATCAGTCTTTCTGCATCTGTATGAGGAATAGACTGAGGTGAACACACCATTGCTGCATTTCTATCACTCTTCTGTACCTTGGCCTGTCTTCTATCTTTTCTGTGTGTGTGTGTGTTATATATGTATTCTTGACTTTGAATGAATAATCCAGGAGTAGCAGGTGCCTGTGATTCAAGCAGGACCCTGTCACCACCTCAGGAATATCTTATTCCTAGATATTTGGGACATAAGACCAAAATCTAAAAATTAAGAGGTTTCCTCCTCAAATACAGAATAAAAGCTGCTATGCCTGAGACATACAGGGCTTTGTTGGTCTGGCACATTATATTTTACTACTTGTTTGAGGTATTTGCCAAATCTTGTGAATAACAGTGAATAATCTTGTCTTTTTATTTTAATATGCACAGCACAGAAAAGAAAAGCATTAATTGCATTTTGTGGACTTTACAATATGGCTAAACCCACATTTCTTAGATTTGGACACAGATAGATGCTTAGTAAATACTAAATTAAAATGAATTAGGCCCAGAGGAGATCAGACCATAGGAATTTAAAGTTAGATCTTGTGAGAAAACTTAGGTAAAAAAGAAAAACAAAATTAAAGGAGGACTGTATGTGAGAGTTGAAAGATACAAGTTCCAGAATGTTGTGACAGGACAGTGAAATCTTCTAGTTTCTAAAGACAGAGGAGACTCTCTCCCAGTACTGACTTGCGCCCTCTCACTATTGCCAGATCTTTGCCTGGGCTGTTCCCAGCCTGGAACACCGTCCCCGCTCTGCATCCTGCCTTCCCCTGAAACCCCATCAGGGGCTGCCCTCTTTTGGCCTCCCACTGTGGCCCTTCTCTCACGTGCATTAGATCTCAGCCTGGCCTTGAATGTCTCTTTCCCGCCAGTACCTTGCACAGCAAACATCCAAACTTACTGTGAATTCATCTGAAAAAAAAAAAAAAATTAAGTGTGGAAAAAGTGTGACCACCCTGAACTGAGTAAAATATTCTGTTGAGATCCAGTTTTTTTCTCTCCATTGAATGTGCAATTTTAGTTAGAATTACACTAAAGGGCACTTATCATTTATCGTTTTTCTAAGTTTGTATAACAACTGATATATATAGAGAAAACGTTGGCTCTCAATAGGATGTTTTACTATTAGTTTGTAATCCTAGCTTATGTTATTTTATAAATACTCAAAAGAATTTTCATATCCCAAATTCTGGGAACTCTTATTGTGCCAGGAGCTTTAGTAATAAATGTGCCTAAAAATTATTTGTGTATCTCATTTCTCCCTCATTCATTCATTGGGTAATTAGTGGTGATAAAGATTGTGGGCTGTGCCCTCAAAGTGCACATGGACTTGGGGAAAGACAGACTTTAAACCCATCATTACCTGCAGCAGAGTGAGGTTTCCCATGGCAGAATGCTGGAGCAGCGTGAATTAGGGGCCACTAACCTAATCTAGAGGTGTGGCCTCAGTGGAAGATTCCCAGTTGGAAGTCTCTCAGAGACAGAGATCTGCAATAGGAACTTACCAGACAAAGGAGTGGGAGGGGTGTGTTTGGACGGTCAGAGTTCCAGATGGAACACGCAGTGCACCTGGAGCCTAGAGAGAGAGAGAATACACTCCTTTCATGCTGTAATAGAAGCCCAGTATGACACAGGGGCAGAGCCAAGGGAGCCTTCTTCTATAAGCTGTGTTACAGCAGTTTGGACACTTCTAGCTTCATTAGACCAGACAGGATAGGTCTCAAATGAGGGAACAGCAGCAGAACAGGAGTCCCTCCTTCATGGCTTTGCTTTCCGTGGTTTCAGTTATCTGCAGTCAACCGCAGTTAGAAAATACTCAATGGAAAATTCCAGAAATACGTACTTTGTAAGTTTTAAATTGCGCACTGTTTTGAGTAGCATGATGAAATCTGGATTCTCACATGGTCACACCAGGGACGTGCGTCCTCCCTTTGTCCAGTGTTTTCATGCTGTTGCTACTCCCTGCCCGTGAGCGACTTAGAAGCTGATTTGGTGACCAGATGAACTTCTCGCGTTACCCCAGTGCCTGTGTCCAAGTCACCCCTATTTTACTTCATAATGGCCCCAAAGCATGGGAGTAATGATGCTGGTCATTCAGATATGCCATAGAGAAGCAATATAGTGCTTCCTTTAAGTGAAAAGCTGAAAGTTCTCAAACTAATAAGGAAAGAGAAAAGATCATATCCTAAGGTTGCTAAGATCTACAGTCAGAACAAATCTACCCATGAAATTGTGAAGAAGGAAAAAGAAATGCGTGCATAGTATACATAGGGTTCAGTACTCTTTGCGACCTCAAGCATTCACTGGGGGTCTCAGAATGTATCCCTGAGGATTACAGGGAGCTACTGTGCTTTTTGAAGATGAGCTTGCCACTAATGTGGGGGAGTGTTGGGGAGGGGCTTGAGTGATTTCCAATTGTTCGGTTATCAGCTTATTGCCATCATCCTGTCCTGGATGGGGCGTGGCAGTGGAGGTGGAGGGAAGAGAACAGATGTGAGAGGTGATTAGGGGTACATTTACAGGCGCCATGCTGCTCAGGAGACTAGGCCCCATGTGTCCATGTGGAAGTCGAGGGTGAGTCTTGGGCTTCCATCCTGGAGTACTAGAGGAAGAGCAGGACTGGGGAGGCTGCCTGAGGCTGGTTTCCAACACATTGACTTTGAGTTGTCTTGGAATCACCCAAGTGGATTTGCAGATTTGGATCTCAGGAAAATATTCTAGACTGCAAACTTAATATTCTAGACTGCACACTTTTAAAAAGATTCGGCCTCAGGCAGCTGCATGGGGAGGAGCGTCAGCACTGCAGGCGTGGACAAAGGCCTGAGAGCTGCCAAGAGAGAGGGCAGGGAAGAGGAGGCAGCCCGCTGGGATGGAGACAGCTCTGGGGAGTGTGGTGGCCGTGATGTTGCATCTGTCAGCTACAGGGTTTAGCTCGGAAGGGGAGAAGTGTAACCAGGTAGAGGCTGAAGGAGGGCCAGTAGGCAGGTGAAATGGTCTCATCTTACAGAGAAAACAGTGACTTACAGAGATAATTATTTAGAAGTCTGAACCCTCCTACTCTTGTTCTAATAACTAACAAGTTATTATCAAGAATTCTTTTAAAACGAAAATATTTAATTCATTGTATCAGGTTTCCTGTGCACGGAGCCTCTGGGCTGCATTATTGTATTTATTCATCGACCTTTGCCCTTGGGCGTTTCGTTCTCTTAATTCAAGGGAAGCCCTAAGTAATCCTGGTGTGGTGTGTTCCTCACAGGTTCATCCCGAGTTACTCCCTGAGTCTTCAGGCCACGATGACCAAGGGCTTGTGACTTCTGCAAGCGACATGACTGGAAACCACGCAGCACTTCACAGGGATCCCAGTGTGTTCTCTGACGGCGATTCCCCAGGGGAGGCTCCTTCTGCGCTGTTGCCAGGGCCACCCCCTGGTCAGCCTGAAGCCGCTCAGCTGCCAGGGCCAAAAAGGGCAGCTCTGCCAGAACGAAGCCCTGTGGCTGATCGGAAGCAGCCTGTTCTTCCAGGACGTGCTGCGCGTTCAAGTCAGTCTCCAAAAAAGCCGTTCAATAGTATCATTGAGCACCTGTCAGTGGTATTCCCGTGTTACAACAGGTAGTAACAGAACATATCTGTGACTGTGTTCAGTACTTTATTGAACTGAGGTTTCCTGATCAGATAAAATCAATTAGGTGTTAACATGAAAAGGGTTGCATAATTGTTTTGCTCAGAAAGACAGGTGCTACATTTCTTTCTTTTTGTAAATATAGAGATAAGTATTTTCAAATAAATTGGTGGGGTTTTTTTGTTTTTTTTTTTTTTGAGACAGAGTCTCACTCTGTCGCCTAGGCTGGAGTGCTATGGCATGATCTCGGCTCCCTGCAACCTCTCCCTCACAGGTTCAAGTGATTCTCCTGCCTCAGCCTCCTGAGAAGCCAGGATTATAGGCATGCACCACTAAGCCTGACTAATTTTTATATTTTTAGTACAGGTGGGGTTTTACCATGTTGGCCAGGCTGGTCTCAAATTCCTGACCTCAAGTGATTCACCCGCCTTGGCCTCCCAAAGTGCTGGGGTTACAGGCATGAGATACCACACCCAGCCTCAAATAAATTTTTTAATGTGCATGTGTAAATTGAAAACATTAACCAGCCGGGCGCGGTGGCTCAAGCCTGTAATCCCAGCACTTTGGGAGGCCGAGACGGGCGGATCACGAGGTCAGGAGATCGAGACCATCCTGGCTAACACGGTGAAACCCCGTCTCTACTAAAAAATACAAAAAACTAGCCGGGCGTGGTGGCGGGCGCCTGTAGTCCCAGCTACTCGGGAGGCTGAGGCAGGAGAATGGCGTAAACCTGGAAGGCGGAGCTTCCTGTGAGCTGAGATCCGGCCACTGCACTCCAGCCTGGGCGACAGAGCGAGACTCCGTCTCAAAAAAAAAAAAAAAGAAAAGAAAACATTAACCACTGGGTAATTAACACTCATCAGAACCCATGACAATTTGCTAAGATTTTGATGAGACCAATAGCATTGTCTAAAACTAGTGTTATAGAATCAATAAATGAACTGCAAAACAATAATTTTGCATCATTTGGGGGGACAAAATTACATTTAGCAAAGAAGGCAGCAGCAACTTATACCCTGTTACATAAGACCTCTGATTTGTTAGAGTGTGAGGTTGAAGACTGGACGGAATTCCACAGTGAATGGGGCATGTGGACATGTTAACAAGGGGTCCTTGTGAATGTGGGAAAAAGCTGCCCTTAACTGAGTGAGCAAGAGCTGTAAATAGGGTTGGGATGACGGCAGGCTCTTCAGTAGCACTTCTGCCTCCACCTCTGGTTTCTGCTGTTCAGGCTGGTGCAAGGGGGGGCAGAGTTGCCTCTTGTCTCAGCTGTGAGAGATGATGACATAGAGGCAGTGTCTCTGAAGTGCAGCTCGGAACAAAGGACTCTACGCTCAGGAATGACCTTTGGCATCTGCCCTATTATTTCAGTTTCTGAGACAGTGTTAATTAGAAGCTTCAGAACTGAAATTTGTAAACAGTGGAGCAGTTAAAATATGATTAGCCAGCAGGCGAGGTGGCTCACGCCAGGCCGAGGCAGGTGGATCACCTGAGGTCGGGAGTTTGGGACCAGCCTGACCAACATGGTGAAACTCCATCTTTTCTTAAAAAAAAAAAAAAATACAAAACTCGCTTGAACCCAAGAGACGGAGGTTGCGGTGAGCAGGGATTGTGCCACTGCACTCTAGCCTGGGTGACAGAGTGAGACTGTGTCTCAAAAAAAAAAATAGCTCTGCTTTTTAGATACAGTTATGGTTGTTATTAGTGGTCTTCAAATTAATTTTGTGTGCATTTGTCTTTGTGTCTTTGGGTTGGGCTGTTGGATTAATATTGGCGTGTAATATTGCTTAGCAGTAGGGAACTTTCTGTTGTCACTTAACATTCACTCTCCCTTTCAGCACCGAGCTTGCTGGTTTTATTAAAAAAGTGCGAAGCAAAAACAAGAACTCACTCTCAGGATTGAGTATTGATGAAATTGTCCAAAGAGTGACAGAACACATTCTAGACGGACAGAAAAAGAAAAAGGTATTTTATCCAGATGTTCCACTTCATCCTTCTTTATTTATAAAATATGAGAAATGTTTAAAAAAAAAAAAAAAAAAAAGCTTCAAACCAAAACCTAGAGAGCAATGTACTAAAGACAGAAGATGGTCAAGTTGTTGGATAACTGAACTTTGCTTCCCTCTTGTCCCCCCGCCCCGCCCCACACCCCTGTTGTCTTCGCAGCCAAACCCAGGAAAGGACAAGAGGACTTATGAGCCCAGCTCTGCCGCCCCCGTGGCCAGGTCCTCCCAGGGCCCACCCTCAGCGGTTGTTGCACCATCACCCAAAACCAAGGGGCAGAAGGCAGAAGATGTCCCTGTGAGGGTTGTATGTATAACTGTATAGTTTTGTTTTTTAATGAAAAACAAGCAGCAAACAATTTTTAATCCATGATTTAGCCCCATTCATTTCTAGACCTAATTAATTTGATCCTAACATTAGAAACTGAATTTCAGTGTACTTGAATGTGTCCAGTTAGAGCAGTCAGTGAATGGCCGAGGTCATGGTCTCTGCTCTGACTGACACCTTGGGTGCCCAGCATGGAGAGAAGCCGCTGCACATGAGTGACAAGGGTTCTGACCACTGTGGGGGATCTGGGCCTTCTCTCTCTTGCTCTTGTTTTGCTGCGGATGGTCAAATACATGAACTTTGCACATCCAGTGTGGTATTTTGAACAGTTGGGGAAATAATTTTTGAATAATTTTCTTCTGTGTAACCATGGCTTTGGAATTGCACAGATCGGTTCCATCACTTATTAGCAATGAGCCCACGTCCCGATGCTTGCCCAGACTGTGGCCTGGATCAAATGCTGCTCTAGGATGACTGGGTCAGCTGTGTGCTCCAGAGAGCCTACTTGCTGTCCTTGGCCTCTTCCTCTAGTGCCTGAGAAGGGACACTGGAATGGGCTACACTTGCCTGCAATTCTGTGTAGTGATTTAAGTTGTTTATTTTCCTTTTACACAGTAAGAATGTTTACATTTACATAGAACATTTCATAAAATACTACAATATCTATGATCTGAATTGATAAGGCAATATAATTAATTTATAATAAGGAAAGTGAGGCACAGAGCGCTCACATAGCTTGCCAGCATTCACTTGACTGTTTGAAGACCGGAGGTAGCTCAGAGTGGGCCTTGCGACTTGTGTGTGCCCTGTGTAATTCTCTCATCCTCACCACCAGGACTGGCTGACATTGGAACCATGCAGTTCCATGGTTCCATGGACCTCAGGGGTGGCTGCAAGAGGGCCTCTCACCTGTGTGGCTCGGGGACGGGGGCTCTGGATGGAATTCTGGTGTCAAGCAGACACCAGAATTTTTCTTTTTGTCCATCTCTGGTGTCAGAGTATAACCAACATCCACAGGAGGAGAGTTACAGGCCCCATAATCTTCTCAGCAGGGAGCCAGCGGTAGGAGATTGCACAGAGAGTACTGGTTTGCTAACTTGAGTTGGCATTGAGTCTTTTGTAAACTTAGGTTTTTATTCCTCCCATACGTTTTCACTTTCTACTACCCTTTGGAAATTTTCCACACTGCATACACTCAGCTCCAGAGGGTCTTGGCCCCACCCACACCCAAGTGAGGGAGCTTCTGAGCATGTAGGGCATTCCTGCAAGACCTGGCTAGAGTCCCTCCTCTCCCGGGGATTTCCCTGATGGGTCACGTGCACTGTGGTTCTTCACCCAGGCAGAATTCCCAGTCGCACGTGTGGGTGTGCATGCGCACAAGTCAATGTGTTGTGTGGCCACACCCACCCCAAAGTAGACCGTGATCTCCTGGAGAAGAGTTCCCTTTTTGCTTCATGATGGATGTTTGTAGTAATGAAGATATAAAAGCTGACTTACTGAAACTTCACCAAAGTGTATGAGAAAGAAAAAATGTATTCAAGCTGGGACCTAATTTGATAACCATAGTTTGCTAAAAGTATTAATTTTTAAATTACAAAGTATTACATACTCACAATAGAAAATACAAATAAAAAGGGCATTTAAAAACCCACCCTGTAATCAGTATTACCACTTTGATACATATTTTTCTAAACTCTTGAATGCATTTATATGTGAATTAGTCAAAACTGAATATGCTAGTCATACTTTGTTCTCTGAGGGGCTGGATTTTTTGGTTGTTTTCCTTTTTTTTTTTTATTGTGGTTGTCCTTTTTTTCTTTTACTTAGAAATATACTGTGCCCATCTTTTCTAGGAAACAGAAAACTGTCAAGTTAAGTGTATATTTTTTTCAAACTAAACCTGGCTCCGAGCTTTGCACTGGGCATTGGAGAGGCCTTCACTGGCTCTTCCCCGGTCTGGCACTTCCTCTTCTTCCCTGACCCTCGAGTCATGGGCAGCAGTGGAGGGGCATGAACCCTCCTTCTGCAGCATCTGTCCCATCTCCTCCTGGACCAAGTCATGCCTTGGGAGAGACAGCAAAACCCTGGACAGCAGTTCAAGGTCTTTTCAGTCCTCGGGTGGTGCGCCCAGTACTACTCCCTGAACTTGATCCCACTGCCAGGGCTGCCCACATTCGCCCGCTCCCTCAGCAGGGGTTTTTAGAGCATGAGTTTGGGCTAGGTTTTCCACCACCTGCTAAGGACCCAGATGGGACTCATTTTGTGCCTTCAAGGTGCTCAGAGTTAAGAGGCAGTGAGCTAGAATAGAAGTTAATGATGCAGTATAGGGTAAGTGCTGTGAGAACTGTGCCTGGAGTCCCAGGCGACACTCCGGTCTGCTCTCACATCGAAAGCACTGTCTGTGCTCACCAGACTGTGAGCTGCTGAGGCCGGAGCCCTCCATTCATCTCTGCGTCCAGCACCCCACACTGTCCCTGCCCATGGATGTTTGCCGGATGAGCCATCCGTTTGTTTTGATTTGCACAAGTAATCCATGCTCATAGAAACTAGGAAATAGTAAAGAAAAAGATTAAATCTCCCTTACCCTGAGGCAACCACTGTTAACTTTGTCTAGGCATGTATGTATACACGCAGCCTCTTTATTAAAAAGTGAGTTATATATGATACATGCTGTCTTGCTAGCTGCTTTCATTCAGCAGGTTTTTGGGGCCAGCTTTCTATGTCAGGGATTATGGGCTTCCGTCATGATTTCCCTTTTGGCTACACAATAGCCCATTGTGTGGATGTGTTGGAATTTACCACCCTCAACTGTTAGATAATCAGATGAATGATTAATTCACACCATGCCATGTGATTATCCCGTACTGTACTTTAAGTATGGTAATCTTCACCTGGGAATCTTTTAGCCACATAAAACAGTTTTTTCTCTGAGGCAATTAGAGCTTTAAAAGTATACTTTTCTTTTTGTATTTTTACATTTTTTCTTAAGAAATGCTACTAAAAAATAAGTTGTTTCCTCAGACTGTTTAGCTGTAATTGTGAATAATTTGCCACCCTTTGTGGCAGAAGATGTTTGAAGGAAGAACTCTTGTCATAAAAACAGCTGTCGTTATTCTTTATTATTCAGGTGTGTTTGTTTCCACAGGCACTGGGTGCAAGTTCCTGTGAAATATGCCACGAGGTGTTCAAATCAAAAAACGTGTGTGTGCTCAAATGTGGGCACAAGTATCACAAAGGGGTAAGAGCTCTTTTTGGCCATCCTTACAGCATGCATTGGGACCATCAAGTATTTTCAAAATAAGAAAGGAATTGTTTTCTAGTCATCAGTGTTTATTGTGCTGTCAAACCATTTTCTTTGCAAACTTCCCATGTCATTGTTCAGTGCCTCCCTGTCCACACACTAGCGCTGCCGGAGGGGCAGCTCCGCAGACTGTCCTTCCCATCCCGTGTGGGGAGAGGGGAACGGCAGCTCCAGCCACTTGTTGTTGCTGAGATTCAAAGCAGTACTGGTTCTTTGAAAGGTGATTTCTTACACACCTGACTAAATGGAGAAACAGTGAAACCATTTTTTTGATTCAGTGTAGTATATAAAGTCAATTTAACATTTTAGAGGAGAAAAACTAAACCTAGCTGTGTCCCTTCTGCCTGACCTGGGAACAGTCCTGCTCATACCATTCTGGGATCTGTGTGTGAACTACCATGGTGTTCTAGGTACCGTAAGCATTTGTGTGCACCTCTGCTGCTGGGTTAGAACAGATCAGGTCTCTGCCATGGGGATTTACTAATCCCTTGGAACGGGATCAATACAGCATTCTCACTGAAAGGAGCTGAGACCACTTGCCGAGTCTCTTTGGTGTGGTGTGCTTCCTTTGGGTACAGGGTCTTATGTCTGGGCCGGCTGACTGTCCACAGCCTCTGCAGTGTGGGCAGCAGCAGCAGGAGTATGGCATGCGGGCTGGAGGGCTGTTCCAGAGCCAAGGGCCAAGGCCAGGCCAAGGGATGGGCTAAGAATGAGTGATTGGGTCATAGGGCTGAGAATGCCAGGCTCTGGAATTTGGCGCAGCTGAAATGGAAGAGCCGAGACTGGAACCGGGGCTTAGGGCAAGGCCACCCCCTGAGGCCAGGTTGGAGGCCCGGCACTCAGGATCTGACCCTGAGGTGGGATGGTTTGCAGTTGGGGCTTCGTCCACACTCTGGCCGGAGCGGGCATTGGTGTCCCTGAGTATTGGGCAGCTCCAGGCCCAAGAGACCAAGGGCAAGTGAGCCACGCCTGCCAAGGAGCCCAGCAGCACAGGGGAGCTAGGCTTCCTCGTGGTCCTGAAGGCATCTTCTGATTTTGTTTTCTCCTTTTCAGTGCTTTAAGCAGTGGCTTAAAGGGCAGAGCACTTGCCCGGCCTGCCAGGGTCGTGATCTCCTGTCAGAAGAGTAGCCTGCACTTCTGGAAGAGGCTGGCCCGGTGAGAATCAGGAGCCGCCTTCCTGCTCCTCTAGGTAGTCACACTTCACTAAAGCGTCATCCACCAGTACTGGTGTTGAATCGGAAGAATGACAATTTCCTGCCACCACTGGTGTAAAAAACAAACATTTGAAGACCCTTGTGCATTGTGTGTCACAAAGCTAAATACATGGAAATCGTTAATATCGTTGAGATTAAGTAATTTCCCCACTCTGAGTGAATACTTTGATGATGGCCAAGCAGTGGCTAATACAATGACGGCTACCACACTCGTGGGTCGCTGGGGCTGCGCAGGGCTCTTTGAGGTGGGTGGCCTCTTTTGGAAAGTACTGTGAGCGCCTCGAAGCAGTATTCTAGTGATAAGAATTCTTAACATGTCCAAGCACCCCACGTTTGTTCCCCTTTTGTGTTTGAAAAACCTTTTCTAGTAGCTCCGCAAGAGATGATACTGACTTTTTAAATTTTTTACAAGAGTCTGTATTCCTGAAAATATGCCTATATTTTTCTTCAAAGATTCTGCATTTTAAGAATGGGCATAAGCAAACTACATTTTAATAATTTATAGTTAATGTTAAAATATTGGCTGATTTAGACCAAAAGATTCAAATCTCCTCTTTGTGAAATCCCATCTGCATTTGATTTTTTTATTATTTTATGTTCCTCCGATAGATTAAGTGTTTACTTTTCATCTTTTATAGATGTAATCTGATTTTCAAAAATCATTAACACTTTTTGATTAGTATCGACTAAGACTTTTTCCCCCTGGAATGGAGGCTGTGTGTCCATCACCCCAGCCCCCGGTTGGAGCCTGCTCTTTGAACTCTGCTGCCCTCCTCAGCAGCTTCTGTCCTCTTTCATGAGTCAGCCAGCAAGTGCTTGGGATCCACATCCAGCCGTGCTGAGCACACAACAGGCTGTGTGTGGAAATGGCCACCACCCTTCTCCTTCCCCACCCCACCACAAAAAGAGAAGCTGTGTCTTTAGACAACCCTGAGGTGTCTGTGTTACAGTCGCTCTGTGTTTGACATTTGTGTAAAGTATGCATGCAGTCTTATACTGTGGCGTAAAACAAAACTGTAACTGCATTAGAAACCATGAAAAAATTAGATACTGTTTTGTGAGTTTTATACAGTGGTAAATATAGAACCATGAATTCTGGACACATTCCATTTCTATCCAACATGAAGGATCAAAAAATGTTTTTCAATGTGTTCTTTGTTCCACTGGATACTTGGAGTCATGAGTTTGTGAGCTGATTTGGTCACCTTCCTCTGCCTTTATTCACCATGAGTTCTGATGTCTTAGTGACTTAGTTCGTAGAAGCTCACGCCCTAGTTTGAAACATTCTCCACGGTGGCCCCCAAAACATTGTCCGCATATTCGTAAGAATTGAGCGCTATGGGTGTTAACATGCATAAGGATCAGTTTGCAGCAGCAAGTACAAAAGAAGAGGAACATCGTCCAATGAGTGTGTTTTGTATATAACTTCAGATACTTGTGAACATGCCTTATATTTGTCCAACAACTGTCAGAATAAAGAACATTCTAAAACGAGAAGTTCACTGTCATTCTTGTCCATTCTTTCTTAGATAATTTAAAAAATGCATTCTCCTGGAAAACTTAGGACATGTATGTGATGCTAACATTTTAAGAGTGCTTTCATCAGGAAAGAGCAGCCACACCACGCTGTGTCTGAGGAGTCTGACCAGGGATCTCAGGGCGTTTTAGGGCCTGGGCCAGAACTTTCCTTTGTGCCTGCATAAGATCGACTACTTCAATGTGTGAATGGCATTCACACAGAGACGATAGAGTTTACTTCTTACGGCCACATTAAGGGAGTTTTCATGTGAATACATACAAAGATGTTGAAGATAAACTGTATTCCTTGGTTTTTTGTTTTTTTTTGAGGCATTTGTGGATTTATGGGCCGCTGAGGCTGTCGATGGGGTTTCCTCTTTAGGGGGACTTCTGGGTGTGCTGAGCACTCAAGAATTTGAAGACAGCGCATTTTCACAATCTGTCTTCTGTTTATTCAAGTGTATTCAAAGTATTATCAGTACAAATTTTTAGTCTGATGGCATTTAATTTAAAGCAGTGACTATTCCTTAAGAATTTAGATTAGTTTTCCCTGCTGAACTGCTTAATCTATGTTATGAGTAATGGATAGCCCGGTATAAAATTGAAGTGGTGCCCCAGCAATGCAAAATGTCACTACGGTTTTAAGACTACGGAAGTGGCCCCACTTATTAGTGATTTTGATTTCCAGAGTTTGTTACCCACGGTCAGCCGTGGTCTGAAAATAGGCGAGTACAGTGCAGTACAATAAGATATTTTAAGGGAGAGAGACCGCACTCACATAATCTTTATTACCGTGTAGTTCTATTTTATTACTAGTTCTAGTTGTTCATCTCTTACTATGCCTAATTTATAAATTAAACTTCATCATAGGTACATATGTATAGGAAAAAACATTGCATATGTAGGGTTTGGAATTATCTGTGGTTTCAGGCATCCACTGGAGGTCTTGGAACATATCTGCCATGGATAAAGGGTGTGTGTGTGTGTGTGCGCGCGCGCGCGTGCACGCACGCAGTGGCGGCAGGTGGTTAAAGTGATCAACACACTGCAGACTGAAGCAATAAAACTATTTTAGAGTAGTTTTTGTAGATGACTGGAGAAGGGGATTAAAGGAAACAGAGACACAATAGCAAAGATGGAAGTTCCTTCTGTCCGCCTGAGGTACTTACTCGGGAGGCTGAAAAGCAGAGGCCATAAAGTGATAGGATGGTTGGTCAGAATGAGGACCAAAAACCATCTGTAGTATGACCTCATGAAAGAAATGGGAAATATGTTTAGGTATTTGAAACACTTGTGCAACACTTAATTGAAAGAATAATTGTAAAAATAATTGGTCATCCATCATGTCTAGTTCCTTTTTATTTTCTTCACACTGGTGTGACTGGCTGAGAGGAGAGGTCCGCATTTGGTCACCATATACCTTATGTGCTTTGCTGGGAAGAATGGGCAAGGCCTGCCATAGGCACCACTGAAAACTGGTTCATTCATTCAGCAAGTGTGCACTGAGTACCTACCACGCATGCGCTGGGCGCCAGGCTAGATGTTTTGATACAATAGTGAAGGAGACAAGGACCCCATGAAACATGTCTTTCAGTTGAGTAGACACCAACAAATACATAAGGTAGCTTCAGGCAATGAGAAGGGCTCAGAAGGAAAAGCTGGGAAGGTATACAGATGAGTAAATTCCTGGTGAAGTGCTCAGCACAGTGCCTGCACACAAACTCGTGATAACCGGAGCTAATAACTAACACTACGATTAAGGGCCTGGAAATTGCATGGGAAAGAGTAAGGATGGTACAGTAGGAAAGCCTCCGTTAGGTGAGGAACTCCACTTCCTCCACTTCCTCAGTGTGGCCTACACTGGAACACGATCCAGTGGTGAAAAGAGCAAGAAGAAATCAAATCACCTCGAAGTCATTTTGGAAAATAACAGCTTTGTTCCTGAGAGCTCCCTGAATTGACTTCAGGAATATCGTGATTCTACAGCAATGGATCATTTCACCTTTTGGCTTTCCCAGATTACCTGACTGAGCAGTTTTGAGTCAACATTTCCTATCCAGTTTGGGTTCAGGATCAGAGCCCTGTGGTGGGCTCACTGGGAGGTTGCCCTGGAGTATTGGTGTGGCTGGGCAAGGCTCATTGTAGTGGAGGTGTGTAGTCCAGACTCCCTGGCTTAGGGTGAGAACTGTTCCCACTTATTCCATCATCGCCTCCACATTTTTTTTTTTTTTGAGACAGAGTCTCACTCTGTCACCCAGGCTGGAGTGCAGTGGCACGATCTCCACTCACTGCAACCTCCACCTCCTGGGTTCAAGCAATTCTCCTGCCTCAGCCTCCTGAGTAGCTGGGATTACAAGTGCATGCCACCACAGCTGGCTTTTTATATTTTTAGTAGAAACAGAGTTTTATCATGTTGGCCAGGCTGGTCTTGAACTCCTGACCTCAGGTGATCCACCTGCCTCAGCCTCCCAAAGTGCAGGGATTTATAGGCATGAGGCACTGCGCCCAGCCCATCGCCTCCACTTTATACTGTCTCTTCCTATTCTCCCTTTAAAGGTGAAAAAAGATAAATATTACTTAGCAAGAATACAGAAATTAAACAATTTAAACTAGAAAATCCTAATGAGTCATCGGTCAATCAAGTCGGATTGGTAAACCATCAAGGGAAAAAAAGACTTTTAGCTACTTAAGAATAATAATTTGGGGGCCAGGGCCTGGTGGCTCATGTCTGTAATCCCAGCACTTTGGGATGCTGAGGTGGGCAGATTGCTTGAGCTCAGGAGTTCGAGACAAGCCTGGGCAACATAGTGACACCCCGTCTGCAAAAAATACAAAAATTAACTCGGCATGGTGGCACATGTCTGTGGTCCCAGCTACTTGGGAGGCTGAAGTGGGAGGATCACTTGAGCCTGAGAGGCGGAAGTTGCAGTGAGCCGAGACTGCACCATGGCACTCCAGCCTGGGTGACAGAGTGACCCTGTCTCAAAAAACCAAGAATAATTTGGGATTTCCATATGAAAATAAATGAAGCTTGACCTCTCACAGCATATACAAATGTCAATTTCCAATGGATCACAGTCCTCAATATGGAAAGCAAAATAATGCAGCTTCTACAAGAAAACAGACAATCTTCCTGCCCCTGGAATAGGCAAAGATTTTAAGGAAGCACTAGCTCCAAGAATGAAAAGTTGATAAACTGGATTTTGTTGCACTAAGAACTCTTAAGTTTCCATTGAGAGAGTGAAAAGGCAAGCCATGAAATGGAAGACGTTGGTAATCCACACCTCCAACAAGACTCCTCCAGAATGTACAAACAACTACAAATTCAACAAGAAAAAGGTAACAATATATTAGAAATAGGCAAGAGATTTGAATAGGCACTTCACAAGTATCCAGATGGTTTGTAGGCATTTGGATAGCCACATTTGTTCAAAATCCATCACCAAGGAAATATAAATTAAAACATTGCTGGCAGGGTGATAGGGTTTGGATTCGTGTCCCTACCCAAATCTCATGTCGAATCGGAGGAAGGGCCTGGTGGGAGGTGACTGGATCATGGGGACAGATTTCCCCCTTGCTGATCTCATGACAGTGAGTCCTCATGAGATCTGATAGTTTAGAAGTGTGTGGCATTCCCCTTGGCGCTCTCTCCTGCCCCCATGTAAGTCATGCTTGCTTCCCCTTCACCTTTCTCCATGATTGTACATTTCCTGAGTCTCCCAGCCATGCTTCCTGTTAAGCCTGTGGATCTGTGAGTCAATTAAACCTCTCTTCTTCATAAATTACCTGGTCTCAGGTAGTTCTTTATAGTAGCGTGAGAACAGACCAACACACGGTATTTTAAGTTGTCTTGAAGTGTCCTGGTTCTAGCAGGTAGGACCCTGTACTTAGCAGGGACCTGTTTTGCTGTTCTCCGGGGCATGGGTGAAGGTCTGGGGTGTGAGAGGCTGCAGTGAGCTGTAATCACACCACTGCACTCCAGCCTAGGGGATAGAGTGAGACCCTGTCTCAAAAAACAACAACAAAAAAATACACTTACATCAAAAACCAATGTACTCCTGATTACCTCAGCTTATTATGTTGGCGTTATTGAGGTCTATAGTATCTGTATGGTGGAAATACCATATAATGCAACTCTTCCCAACTCTGTTTAGTGGGGTCACACTGGTAGCTTGAAATCAACCACTGTTGGAGTACTTACACCACAGTCATTGGCAAATGCTGCTTTGCTTCCCTGAAGAAGCTGGTAAAGCCTGGAGTTCTGCTGGTCTGATGGTGCTGGATATGTCCTTGATACCCTTCTCATTTCACATTTGAAATGGTGATTCAGGCACTGAGCAAACCCTGCTGGGATGATTCCTGCTGAGGGAGCTCCTTCCCACTGCTCTTTGGCAAGGGTCCTCACTTCCCCTGCCACCGCCTGGCCTTGCCCAGTTCTCTGCCATCCTGGAAAGGAGACACTGCTCTCTGCAGCATCTCTGCCCCAGAGACAGGCCGAGTCTGTCATTGCATCGGCCTCTTAGCGGTTCCTTGGGAGCCACTCCCAGCCTTGCCACAACAGGTCCTGTGCTACGAAACACCAAGGAAGGCCCCCTCCTGCTTCTGGCCAGGCCCTGCCTGGGAGGGTACATGTGAATGCAAAGCAGGTCTGTTTCAGGAGTGCCCAAGAAGCCACCAGGAGGACACCTCCACACCAGAGGTCACTCATCTTACCTCCCAGAGGAAGGACCAGGGCCGGTCCCTTGGCCTTGCCAGGAGAGCCTCCGCAACGAACAGCTGGTATGTGTTACAGGGCTCCTGTGGCAGGCACTTCAAAGAGACAAGCTTGCTCTCTGTAACATGTGCCTTTGTGTCAAACAGACCTGTCATTGTTTTCAACAAATACCTTGGGACTCCAGTGCATAAATACCATTCTGGGCTTTTCCCCCACCCTCCATTTTTCAGAAGTTATGTATAAAGGCATTCTGCCTAATTCCTTCAGTCCTCTATTTCAGTTTCTGTTTATTTGGTGTGATAGAAAGCTCTTAATTTAGATCTCCCCACCGCCAGTTCCAAGAAATCTGCCACCAGCTCCAAGCTTCATGTCCTGAAGTGCCACCTCATTCCCGCGGGGTGAGCCAGCGGCCTCTGAAAAGAGGAAGCCATTGAACAGATCACACTGTGCCTCCTGCCGCTGGCTGCTGCCCCAGCGCCAGCAGGACTCTGGCTTTGATTGGGGCCTCATTGGAGTCCACATTGCTTTTGCTTCCAGTTTCCAAACTGCCACCACCTCGAAACTGCCAGACCTTTGAAAGCTGAGGCACAGTGCCTCACCCCTTCCTTCAGAAGACTGTCCAGCTCCCCTCTCCTCCCTCCCCGACTAGGGACCTCTCCTAGGGGAGGGGTCTGGTGTCCTCAGCTGGCTCCTCTCCACCTTTGCTTCTACCCGGGGGCTTCAGTACATCTGGCTTTATCTCCGGGGTGAGCCATGCAGCCCTGGTCATCTGGACGGGCCACTGAACTCCGCACATTCACCTGTTCACTGGCTCATCCATTCATTCATCCGGTCTCCCATGCACTGCACTGTTCTAGGTGCTTCCATACAAAGGGGGACAGAAGAGACAATGGAAGGCCTCAGCACCGCAGGAGGGGAGACGGATGTCATCTACAGTCGCACAATACATGGGAGGTCACGGGTGATCCCGGGGAAAATGGAGCTGGGAAGGGGATGAGGGAGTCTTTTTGTCTAAACTTGACCCAGGTTTAGACAGAAGCCAGGGACAGCGTCATCTGAGTGCAGCCTGAGGGACGGGGGAGGAGGTAAGGGCAGGGGGCGTGGGCAGTCAGGCAGAGAAGCCAGAGGAGCAATGCCTGGCAGGGTGTTTCCAGAGCCCGAGGAGGCCAGAGCTGCTCTTTGATTGGGGGATTGCACAGAGGTGGAGATTCCCAGGGGGCGGATGGGGATGGGAGGGGGGTAGTAGCCCGAGCCTGGCAGCTCAGGGATTCATCCAGCAGGCAGTGCAGCTTGTTGATCAGCCTCATGAAATGCTAGTTCCGCATGTGGCCTTAGACTCTGGGGACTTGGTCTGGGGCCAGGTAGGGGGCATTTCTGATGCGATGTCACCTCTGTTACTCTATCCATCAGGGCCTGACGGAGCCCCTGCTTCCTCCAACACCCCCACCCCCTTTCTCCCGTGGCTTCATATTGACCTAGTCAGGCCTGCCAGTGGGTCTACCCTGCAGGGCCATGGGAGCACCCATGGATCCCCAGTCCTGGCCCAAGCACCTGCCCTCACTGCTACCCGCCCCAGGCCATCAGCCTCATTCTCACTTGACCCCCTCACACCTGGTTTCACTGGAGCCTGAGCCAGCCCCGCAATCCCTTCCCAAGCTCCCATCTCCCCCTGCCACAGCCTTGCTCCCTGCAGCAGGGACCTCAAAAGTTAGTCTCTTGGAGCACTGGGATTAAATGAATGTGCCTTGCACATACTAGTTGCTCAGTAAACACAAAAAAACTCAACTCAGGCTCCAGAATAAGAGCCACACCCCAAAAGCTGGCTGTGGTGGCCTCTGAATCTGAATTCCCACCTCCATGTGACCTTCCTTAAGCCCCTCACTCCAGCCCTGCTCTTCACCATCTCCCAACATGATATTTACTAATGGCCATTTCAGGTACTATGTTACCTGTCCACAAACATTGCAGCATTTAATTTCCCCAAGTACCCTACGAAGCAGAGATTACTCTTGCCTGCATTTTACAGACAAGGAAATAAACCTGAAAGGTTAAGTGATTTCCCCAAGGTCAGGTAATTGGAAAATGTCAGGATTTGCACTTGCTAAGCCAATTCTCTCCTCTAGCCATTCTGCTTCTTCCCCTTAATACAAAACCCACTTGTCCCCCAAGGTTCAGCTCAGGTTCCCATGCCAAAACAAAACCTTCTCAGGCATACAGGCGGCAAAAGCCTTGGAACCCCCATTTACTACTGCTCGCCCTCATACCACGGCTGCAGTGCGTGTCCCCTTCATGTTAGCTCATGAGGCTGATGCAGGGCAGGTGAGACACAAAATCGGGGCTTAGCCTGGGAAGGTTCTTGGCTTCACCCTGGAAAGGATTCAGGGGCAAGCTGATGGTATTAGTCAGCAACTTTTATTGAAGCGGCCGTGCATAGCAGCAGCAGAGGTGCTACTCCCTGCAGAGCAGGGCTACCCCATAGGCAGTGCATCCAGAGTAACAACTCAGAGGCAGTGCTGCAGTCCTATTTATAGCCACTTTTAATTATATGCTAATTAAAGGGCAGATTATGCAGAAATTTCTAGGAAAAGGGTGGTAACTTCTGGGTCATTGAGTTCTTGCCACAGGGAAGGGGAAGTAATGTCCAGGTGTTGCCATGGCAATGGTAAACTGACAGGGCACGAGTGAATATGTCTTATGGACAGTTGCTTCTTTTTAGTACTTTATATATTCTAGTACAAATCATTCGTTGGATGTGTTTTGTAATTTTTCTTCAAGTCTGTGGCTTGCATTTTCATTTTCTTAACAGTATGTTTTAACAGTCTTTTGAAATTTTGAGGAAAAGTCTTCAATTTTGATGA
Source organism: Theropithecus gelada (assembly GCF_003255815.1). Classification (NCBI taxonomy): domain Eukaryota; kingdom Metazoa; phylum Chordata; class Mammalia; order Primates; family Cercopithecidae; genus Theropithecus; species Theropithecus gelada. Next base: position 25,650,108 of record NC_037670.1, on the reverse strand, counting down.
AGTCCAATGTATTTTCTTATTTTTATACTTTGTTCTTTTTTATTTTAAAAAAATCAGCAAGGCTGGGCATGGTGGCTTATGCTTGTAATACAGTACTTTGGGAGGCCAAGGTGGGTGGATTACTTGAGTATAGGAGTTTGAGACCAGCCTAGGCAACACAGCAAGACCCTCCCATCTCTTTTTTTCAGAAGAAGAAGGAGAAGTAGGAGGAGAAGGAGGGGAGGAGGAGGAGGAGGATAAGGAGGGGAGGAGGAGGAGGGGAGGAGGAGGAGGAGAAGGAGGAAAAAAGAAAGAAGGAAGAAGAAGAAAAGAAGGAGGAGGAGGAGGAAGGGAGAGGGTGGGGAGGAGGAGGAGGAGGAGGGGAGGAGGAGGGGAGGAGGAGGAGGAGGGGAAGAGGAGGGGAGGAGGAGGATAAGGAGGGGAGGAGGAGGAGGGGAGGAGGAGGATAAGGAGGGGAGGAGGAGGAGGAGAAGGAGGGAAGGAGGAGGAGAAGGAGGGGAGGAGGAGGAGGAGGGGAGGAGGAGGAGAAGGAGGGGAGGAGGAGGAGGAGAAGGAGGGGAGGAGGAGGAGGAGGGGAGGAGGAGGAGAAGGAGGGGAGGAGCAGGGGAGGAAGAGGAGAAGGAGGAGGAGGAAGGGAGAGAGTGGGGAGGAGGAGGAGAGGAGGAGGAGGAGAAGGAGGGAAGGAGGACGAGGAGGGGAGGAGAAGGAGGGGAGGAGGAGGAGAAGGAGGGGAGGAGGAGGAGGAAGGGAGAGGGTGGGGAGGAGGAGGAGAGAAAGAAATAAGAAGGAAAGAAACCTGCCAAACCACCCAAAAGCAATAAGATTATTCTCCTCAAAGTTTTTTAGTTTTAGTTGTTATATTTAGGTCTATAATCATTTTCTAGTTGATTTTTGTATGTGCTGTATCATGAGGATTGAGGTTCACTTTCTTTTTGCGTATAGTTAACCAGTTATTTCAACTTGGAGCCTTGAAATCATGTAGTGTAAGTCTTCCAATTTTGTTCTTTTCCAGTTTTGCTGTTGACTATTCATTTATTTCCATATTAATTTACAATTAACATTAGTTTTTACCAAAAAGTCTGCTTGGATTTTGATCTAAGCATCTATAGATCAATATAGGGAAACTTGACACCTTTACAATTCAATCTTCCACCCTATGAATATGGAATCTCTCTCCATTTATTCAGGTATTCTTTAATTTCTTTCAGGAATATTTTGTAGTTTCCAGTGTACACATCTTTCAGTCTGGCACATCTTTTGTGAAATTCATCCCTAAGTATTTTCTATTTTTGATGCTGTTAACGATGTTTATTTTAATTTTAATTTCTGATTGTTCATTGCTGGGATATAGAAAAGCAGTTGGTTTTTGTATATTTATTTTATATCCTATAACTTTGCTAAAGCCACTTATTAGTTTTAGGGACCAGTGAGGCTGCAACTATGAGGCCATCTTGGAATCAGAGAGCAGCCCTCACCAGACAACCGACCTGCCAGTGCTGTGATCTTGGACTTCCCAGCCTCCAGAACTGTAAGGCAGTACATTTCTATTCTTTACAAATGACCCCGCCTCAGATATTCTGTGTGGCAGCACAAATGGACTAAGACAATGGCCTTCATCATTCCTCCCTCTGCTATAGCCTGAGTGGCTTCATCTGGACACGGACTTCCCTGACCAGTGTGGGCAAGGACCAGTGGTCACAGATATAGGTGACAGAGAGGCCTAAGCATGTGAAGGCCATACCCCAGGGACTCTGAGTTAAATAATCTCTTCTTCACAGGTCTCATTCATTTTCTTGCTCTTGGTTTCCTAAGTACTCTGAGTTTTCACTTTTTCTTTTGTTTCAAACAGGTTCTCTAGGATGAACTGTGTAAGCTGATAATCATACATGCCATGAGCAATGTGACAATACTTTACCTTTAAAAAGATGGGAGGCTGAGGCAGGAGAATGGCGTGAACCCGGGAGGCGGAGCTTGCAGTGAGCGGAGATGGCGCCACTGCACTCCAACCTGGGCGACAGAGCGAGACTCCATCTCAAAAAAAAAAAGATATGTCTCGGCCGAGCACGGTGGCTCATGCCTGTAATCTCAGCACTTTGGGAGGCCAAGGCAGGTGGATAACCTGAGGTCAGGAGTTCGAGACCAGCCTGGCCAATATGATAAAACCCCATTTCTACTAAAAATACAAAAATTAGCTGGGCGTGGTCGCGGGCCCCTGTAATCCCAGCTACTTGGGAGGTTAAGGCAGAAGAATCACTTGAATCCGGGAGAAGGAGGTTGCAGTGAGCCAAGATCACACCATTGCACTACAGCCTGGGTGACAAGAGCAAAATTCCATCTCAAGAAAAAAAAAAAATTTCTCTGGATCCCTTAATCTATATCATATGTGAAATGCATATATGTGTATACATATGTCCATATATATCCCAGTTTACAGTCCCCAACATGAAAATACATTGCATTTTTAAAAATTATTTTTTAAATTTAAAAAATACATGAATAAGGTAAAAATTCAAATAGCACAGAAAGTAAAAGCACTAGAAATAAAGACGTAAAATCTGTTTCTCTGTATCCCTCTACATGTGTTATTTTTAGGCCATGCTTTCCTCACTTTATACTATTAATATATATGATCTCTCCATATTAGCACATTCAAATCTACTTTATCCTACTGAACATCTATCTACCAAAACATTGTATTGATATTGATGAAAAATGATGACTGTTTTCATTTTCATCAAGTTTAGAAAAATTTCAGTCATTGCTTCTTCAATAATTTTTCTGCCCCCATCCAACATTTTTCTAGGACTTCGGTTATCTGTACGTTAGACCACTTGCTATTGCCCCATGGGTCACTGAACCTTCATTTGTTTGTTCCTCCATTCACTTACTTTTAGTCTTTTCCCCCACTGTGCTTCAGTCTGGGTCATGTCAATTGCTTTCTTTTCAAATTCACTGATTTTTCATCCTTTAGAACCCATGAGTTATTATATTAAATCAATCCAAACAATTTTTCATTTCAGAACTTTCATGTCTAGGAATCTGGTTTTTAAAAAATATATCTTCAATTTGTTTTCTCATCACATCCACATTGTGCCACAAATACTTGAGCACATCTTCAACAGCTGTTTTCAAAATTCCTTGTTTGCCAATTGGACCATCTCTGCCACTTCTGGATTTTTTTTTACCAATTTTTCTCTTGTTTATGGATCACATGCACCTGCTTTTTGAAGTGTCTAGTACTTTCGATTGGATGCTAGATATTGTGTGGTATGCTCTTGAGTGTCTGCATTTTGTGGCTGCCTTTATAGAGTGTTGAATTTGTTTTGGGTGGCATTTAAACTTGCCGATCAATTTGATCCTTTCAAGGCTTGTTTTTAAAATGTGTTGGGACGGATTTACAATGGCCTTTATTCGAGGATTATTTTAGCCCTACTACTTAGGTGTGACCCGTCTGGAATCCTTACTGAATGCCTCAGGTGTTCAGTGAAGTCTTTTCACTCTGGCTGATTGGAATTCAAATATATCTTGGCACTGTTATCTCTGGGAATGATTCGGCTTTCAGACAACTGGTACTTCTCCCTACCCTTTTGAGTTTTGCCATGCACATGTACAACTAAGTTTTTAGAAGATTCTAGGGGACCCTGGATGGTTAATACTGAGTGTCAACTTGATTGGATTGAAGGATACAAAGTATTGATCCTGGGTGTATCTGTGAGGGTGTTGCCAAAGGAGATTAACATTTGAGTCAGTGGACTGGGAAAGGCAGTTCCATCATTAATCTGGGTGGGCACCATCTAACCAGCTGCCAGCATGGCTAGAATACAAGCAGGCAGAAAAATGTGAAAAGAGAGACTGGCTCAGCCTCCCAGCCTACATCCTTCTCCCATGCTGGATGCTTACTGTCCTAAAACATTAGACTCCAAGTTCTTCAGTTTTGGAACTTGGACTGGCTCTCCTTGCTCCTAAGCCTATTAGTTCTGTCCCTCTAGAGAACCTTAATATAAACCGCTTTCAGATTTCAGGAGCTCTTTTTCTATTTCAATTTCTCCTCTCCAGTATTCTGATTCTCAAACTCCAGCCATCTCAGCCTTCCCAAACTCCAATCTCTAACTCCTCAACCCATTTGCTCTAAAAACTAATAAGTTATCTCTAATACTTTATTATTACAGGATCATGTTTCCTATTATTCAAACTTGCTGTGGAAATTTTGGCTGATGAAGTAAGATTTACTAAAAAAGATGGAGCTGGTCACCGTGACTCATACCTGTAATCCCAGAGCTTATAGAGGCCAAGCTTGAAGATCACTTGAGGCCAGGAGTTTGAGACCAGCCTGGGTAATACAGTGAGACCCTATCTCTACGAAAAAATTTTTAAAATTAGCTTGGGTAACAGAGCAAGACCCTGTCTCTTTAAAAAAGAAAAAAGTTAAACACAGAGCTACCATATGACACTGAAATTCTACTCCTAGATATAAATATATATGAGAAATAAAACCGTATGTTGATACAAAAACTTATATCTGTATGTTCATAACAGCATTTTTCTTAATAGTCAAAAGGTGGAAGAATTTCAAATGTCTGTCAACTGATGAATGATTATACACAATATGGTGTATCTATACAATGGAGTGTTATTTGGCAATAAAAGATAATGAAGTACTAATATATGCTACAATATGGATTGCCCTTAAATACTCTATGCTATGTCAAAGAAGCCAGTAACAAAAGACCACATAGTGTGATTCCTTTCATAGGTAATGTCCAGACTTGGCAAACCTATGGAGACAGAAAGTAAATTACTGGCTGCTTAGGGCTGAAGGGAGAAGGGGATTAGGACTGGCTGCTAATGGGTTCAGTGTTTCTTTTGGGGGTAAAAAGGAGTCTTAAACTTAGATTGTAGTGATGGTTGCACAACTCTGAATATACTAAAAACCAGTAAACGGTACACTTTAAATGGGTGAATTTTATGATTTATGAATTGTATCTCAAAGATACATCTCAACAGAATAGGTGCCTTTTGAGTACAACATAATCTATATGGTTCTCTTTTTGTATACATCTGAAATTTCCAAAATATAACTTAAAAGTATACTTCATGGTATCCATTAGGAGTATCATGCATGTCCTCTTTCAACCCAGTAAAGTGATAAGCTGTAGTAACAGATTTCCTAGTGGTGAGCTGTCCTTGCATACCTGAAATAAACCTCCCTTTTTGGTCATGATCTTTTAATACACTGAAAAATCAACTTGCTAATATTTTCTTTAGGATTATTGCATACATATTTTAAGTGGTATAGGTTTGTAGTTCGCTCTGCTTCATCAATATGGCAATGCTGCTGGTTTTCAATTTTTGCTTTTCTAAAACCTGATTTTTTTTTTTTTAAGGCAAGTGACTACACAGGATACATACTGTTTCTTTGCAGTTATGTGTGGCCATGGCGGTAAGCTCTTGATTATAAGATACAGGCTGAAGCTTCATGTGGCAGCATCTGGAAACCTTCCTTCATAGAGAGCCAGCACCTGGTCTTTGCACCCCACTTTCCCCCGGCTTCATCCCTTTCTCCATCCTGCTGCCCAGAATGTAGATGAGATGGCTGGAGTTAGATGCTACTATCCTAGCCCATGAAGAAGAGGGCCACACCCTAGAAAAGGTGGCACAGTGAACTGAAGTAGCCTGTGTCACTGAGGACCACAGCTCTAAGCTGCCATGCCAGCTCTGGACTGCCTACTTGTGGACTTTTATGTGAGTCTTCTTTAAGCCACCCTTAGTGTGAATCTCAACTCACAGCTAAACATAAACCCAACTGATAGGTCAGGTTTTGACATAAGGGATATGCCAGCTTCATAAAATACACTGGAAGGCTTCTCATCTTTCTCTGTAGCCTGCAACAGTTTAAGAGCAGAGGAACTATCTGATCCTTAAGAGTTTGATAGAAACCTCCAGTAAAACCATCTGGGTCTGGCACCTTTTTAGTGCTATTTCTTCAACAATTTTTTCAGTTTCTTCCACAGGCTAACATTTTATCCAGGTGGTTTACCTTTTCCAGAGTCACTGCGCATTTTAATGAGGTTAGCAAACTTGTTAACAGGGAAGGTCCATACTGTAGTTCTCTAATTTTCTTCAGGCTCTGTTTTTTTATCTGAAGTTGTTCCTGGGGTTATAGATTTGTTTTTCTCTCTTTCTATTTTGCTCTATTAAAGATCTGCCAACTGAAGTAGTCTTTTCAAAGTACCAACTCACAGACAATGAATTTTGCAGTGTTTTGCTTTCAGTTAATTCTTGCTTTTATCATTATCCGTTCCTCTTGAATTAGTTCTTCTAGACTTCTAATCTGAATGTCTAACTCATTAGTTTTCATTTTCTCTGGTGCAACACAAACAGATTTAAGACTAGGAATTGTCCTCTGGTTGCAACGCTGGCCAAAGTGCAAAGCTTTTGTTATAAGCATATTCATTTCCACTAAAGTTCTGGTTTGCTCCTTGAAGTATGTTATAAAACTTACAAGTGGCTATATTAAGTTTCATTTTTCTTTTGGTATTAATTTCTAATCTTATTGTACTGTAGCATAGTAGATTATGTGGCTTGGGCAACTGCTACTTAAAATTGTATTGCGATTTGTTTGTTTTTGAGACAGAGTCTCGGAGTCTCACTCTGTCACCCAGGCTGGAGTGCAGTGGCACGATCTCAGCTCATTGCAAGCTTTGCCTCCTGGGTTCACACCATTCTCCTGCCTCACCCTCCTGAGTAGCTGGGACTACAGGCGCCCGCCACCACACCTAGCTAATTTTTTGTACTTTTAGTAGAGACGGGGTTTCACCATATTAGCCAGGATGGTCTCCATCTCCTGACCTCGTGATCCACCCACCTTGGCCTCCCAAAGTGCTGGGATTACAGGCGTGAGCCACCACGCCCGGCCAATTGCGATTTTCTTTGTTGCTATGCATGTAATTGATTTTTGCAGTTTCCATGGATTAAAAAAGATGTATTTGCTACCAGATATAAAGGAAAACGGTGGTAAAAGTACACTTACTTCTTAAGTTTATCTTTTTTATGTATGGGATTTTGTTTTTTTTGTTTTGAGCCAGAGTCTCACTCTGTCATCCGCGCTGGAGTGCTGTGGCGCGATCTCGGCTCACTGCAACTCTGCCTCCTGGGTTCAAACAATTCTCGTACCTCAGCCTCCCAAGTACCAGGAATTACAAGTGTGTGCTACCATGCCCGGCTAATTTTTGTATGTTTTTTTAAGTAGAGAGGGGTTTTTGCCATGTTGGCCAGGCTGGTCTCAAACTCTTGGACTCAATTGATCCACCTGTCTCAGCCTCCCAAAGTGCTGAGATTACAGGTGTGAGCCACTGTGCCCAGCCATGTAGGGGATTTTGAATTTGACTTTGACTTGTGTTCTCTTAATACATTTTGGTGTCGAAAATTGTTTTAAAACAAACATGAATATTTAAGATTTTAGTTTTTTGCTCCTTTCTCTCACCTTTCTGCAGCTAAGCCTGGGTGCATCCTTTTTTGGTATACCATGAAGCAGTACATCTGGGCTCTTGGCCCAGCCTCCCCAGGTGGCCCCATCAGAGGCTATACATCTGTAGACAGAAAAGCTGGTCCCCCTTCCTTTCACTTAAGACCCAGAGGTTGTGGTCTAGTTCTTGAAGGTCTAGTCCTTGACCCAGGTGGGAGACAGTGACCCTTGAGAAAGGAAGTGACCACACCCTACTTTATGGGGCCTTTGCTGACCAAACCCTACCTCTCAGTAATGCTTTTCTTTTGAGTTGCTTTCTCCTTAAGTCTTCATGCTCAGCCTCCTACCACAGCTGGACATTTGTAAAGGGAACCAAAAACATCTTTTGGGGAAATGACCGTTGATGCAGATGACAGTAAACCATAATCTTTTGGTATTATCCTGACCCTTGGTCCCAATCAAGCTGGCACTCCCCAGAATCAGACAAGATCTAACAGACATAGATACAAATTCTGTCTTCGTACTGTTCTAAGTACTTAAAACCTCCACAGCATATGTCTTTTGTATGTTATACACAAGACTATAAGGAGACTGGCTGGGGTTGGACGTGAAAAGCCCCACAAAGTCAATTCTGGCAACCTGGATGGGGGTCTATCCAAGGAATTCCCATCTTACCAGTGACATTCACAGTAAAGCACAGGGGATCCTTGCTGAGTTTTAATTCCTCAGTCTGCCTTTCCACATCTTTTGAGTGATATACTCTAATAATTTGACTGCATTTTGTGTGAGGATAGCTGGATCCGCTTTGATTCTACAAATTAGGTGCCCTTCTGTTTCTTAGTAATGTCACGTTCTCTGACCATTGTAGCCACTTAAGATGGTCTCAAATATGAATAACTTTCAGTGGCCATAGTGGAGAAGATACTGACCCTGGAGGCTTATTCTCCCTCCACCTCTTCAACTCACATGTATGATTTCTTTTCCTCCCTACCAAAGTGGCTAGTTTCGACAGCCTTTAGGTTGCAGAATTGTTTATATTCGAAAGAAGACCTTACCTTCATAGAGCATTTTGTCCGGGCAACTGTTCTGCTCTGTAAGTTTTTAATATCTACTCTTATTTGGAGTCCCAAAATGAGGTAGCTTGGGTAGATCTCACAATGAAAACCGATTTCTTTGCATAAAACCTTATTCTACCTTTTTGAAAACCTGCTGGAAACAATGAATGGTGGCTTCAATAGTAATGGTTCACGAAGAACTGATCGTGTCCCCATCAATGAGGTCTTACCCATGGCAGAGCAATGGCGATCTACTGTAATTCTTGTTGGTTGTAGTAAGTTGGGGGAATATCAGGCCAAGAATCAACAGAGCTACGTGGCTTTGGCAGGTCAGTTTCTCTGTGCCTCAGCCCGCTCAGCTGTGAGACAGGAATAATAAACACCCCTCAGAAGGTACTGTGAGGTCACTCACTAAAGGACATTTCAGTGCTTTGAACAGGTCTGGAACATACCCCGGTATTTTTACTCTACATAGAAGAAATCAGTCCTAGAATATAATTAGATCAGACTTTCTGGTCCTTTAATCACTCAACCTGCTTCCTAAACTGGATCCAGCTGCAGATGACTGCGTTAGTCTCAGGACCTAATTTTCGTTTGACTCAGCTGATCAAAACTGAGACCATTCTGAGGCAGTAAACCCAAGGCCGATTCACGCCGACTTCCTAGAACTAAATCAAAAGGAAAACCCCAACTTTCCACATCCAAGTAACAAAAGGACCAGAAGCTACTCCCTTTGCAACCCCCCTTTTTCCACGTGGCAGATAAGAAACTCTCAGTACCTCTGATTGGTCCCCTCCCACAGCCAATGAAGCTGTTCACAGGTCAAGACTTTATTTACATAGGAGTATAACTTTGTAACTTCAATCTCTGATTGGTTGCATTCTGCAACTAATCAGATGCATAGGGTATAGCTTTATAACTTCACTTCAGCCTCTGGTTGGTCCTCTCCTGCAACCAATCAGACTGAGTATGGTCCACTACTTCATTTACATAGGGTGTGCACCAAGTAACCAATGGGAAACCTCTACAGCCCTCATGGGCTGCTCCCACCCTGTGGGGTGTACTTTCATTTTTAATAAGTCTCTGCTTTTGTTGCTTCCTTCTTTCCTTGCTTTGTGCGTTTTGTCCAATTCTTTGGTCAAGAACGCCAGGGTGACGTAACAATTCAAACCATGAAAAAGGTAACAGAGCCCTTGGGACGTCTCAACATGAGGTGACACAGCCAACCTGTGATGCATACATGGGAGCAAATGCATAGAAAAGCTTGTCAATGACACAGCAAAGTAAAACCCAAATGAAGCAAGATGAAGAATGGGCTGCACAGCAGGTAAAACTGCACCACGTTACAGACTGCTCGCCTGGGATGGAACGGTGGAGAGGTGCGCAGAGGGATGGACAAGCGCCTGGCAAGATGGATTTCTTTCCCCAGACTTCTAATGCTACTAACACTTCCCTCCTCACAAGGTCGCTATAACAAGGTAACATACAGCACTTAGAAGACGGCCTGACCCAGAGTAACACTAATGTTCACATGGCTGCGACTCTCAGACCAAAATCAATAGCTGGTATCTACTGAAACTTCAGCAAGGCGAAACCAGGGGAATGGCGCTCCTTTGAGCAGAGCAACGCGCATCACGTCACTTCCTCCGTAGGGGGAGGCTCCGGCCTCACTGGAGCAGCACTTCTCGGAAGAGCCCAGGATATTCGGGGACCGCCACCGGACAGCAGTCCAGGCCCCCTGGCGCCCAGCCTGCCGCCCTGTTGCAGCTCTCGTGCCAAGACGTGCGCCTAAGGGCAGGGATTCCCGCGGTCATTTATTCTTGGCGCTAAGCTGCCGCCTCTTTTCTATCACCACCGAGTAACGCAGACCCCACCGTTTCCTTCCATTCTGAGTCAACCGCTCCAGCAGCTACAGGGGCGCCAGGTTGTGCGGGGTCAGCACCACCCGGCCCCAGGCTTTTGAAGCCACGCCCGGACGCCGAGGATAGGCAGCATTTGCCCTGTGAACTTGCGCACACGCAGGCTCCGCGCGAGTCCCGGGCGCCCGAGCGGGGATTCCCCTCCCCGTCACCAGCGCCAGGGTGGGGTCCCCGGGCTGGGGATCCCAGACCCCGGCAGTCCAGCAGCCTATAGACGATCCATGTCCGTCGTCTAACTCACCGCGCTGGGGATCCGCCTCCTCCCGCCAGGGCGAGGGCGCCGTCCTCCCGCGTATGCTGCGCAGGCGCGGTCCGTCCTCCCGGGTATGCTGCGCAGGCGCGCCCCGCCCTCCCGGTCACGCGCTACAGTGCTCGGGCACGGGATCACGCCTACAGCCCAAGAGGCTGGGAAAATGCCGCCCTGTCCCTGAAGAGGAAGCGGAAGCAGGAAGGAACTGAGAACACTGGCATCTGCTACCGCCCTGAATCAGCGTTAGCATGTGGAGGCAACCTCAGCCCCCAGTTTTTTGAAAAGGTAATTCGGATTTGTACCCAGGAATTATGGTGAGGATAGAAATGGACTGGAAGGTTCCTTCCCCTTGCCCACCAAGGCTCCAGAGCAGGTGGGTTCCTGATGTCTACTCTGCATGAAGCCCTGGGCTTTCCACACCTCCCTACTTTTCCTCCGAACTCACAGCACAGCTGAGCCAAAATGTATTCCTGCCAAAACGGGCATTTCCCAAAAGAAAATACTGTTTTAGATTCATTGTTCACAGCCTCTTTCCTTCGTCTCCCCTTCCTTTCCTCATCTCTTGCTCTAATTGGAGAATTTGACAACTCTGAACCTCTGACCGTGGACAACCCCAACTCCAGCAAGCCCGGGCAAGAATGGGGCAGTTGCAGCCCAAGGTAGCCAAACGTGAATTTTGCTTAGAGGCCATGGAGAGGTCAGACCAAGAAGTGGAAGGGAGTGACTGGCCTGAGGCCTTTCTTTGGGCCACTTAGGGTTGAATGAAATGATAAATATAGCCACATTGTTTGGAAGCTCTTCAGGTAATAATTATTCTCTAAGGAAAGCAGTCATCATATTTATATCCATAAAATCAGTTTATTAAAGAAGTTACATAGCAATATACATCCCAAACCTTTTCTCAGAATTGTCATTAGCTTTTTAAATTCATTAAATATTTTCACCTCATTAAAAATGGTTTCTTCCTTTAAAATTTCCCAGAAAGTGTGGCCTCTGTTTTCTGCTACTCAGTTTAAACATATCATCAGGGATAGATAATTAATAATGTCATGTGAGCATAAAAGGAGATTTATAAACCAGAAATGTATTTTCTGGGAACCAAGTTTCAAGTGACTCAGGTAAGTTTTATTTATTTCACGGGTGAAGCCCTTGGAAAAGCAATGCCTAAATCAGGCTTGTTTACCCTTGGCATCATGTGACCAAACACTGTTGCAGGATAGTAGAAGTACAGCTTGGGAGGCCTTTGGCCTGAGCCTGTTTTGCCCAAGCCCATCCAGAATGAAAAGTACAAAGGAAGGCTAGTGTGTATGCAAAGCAGCATGGCTTATTTTGAGGTCCTATTAGTTGTGGGCCAACAAAACAGTGGCAGGATCTGAAGGAAGAAATGTATTGCAGCAGACCATATCCTTCAAACCACAAAGAGAAACTGAGGAAATGCTGGCTTCAGGCCAAAAAACCCTGGCTCAAAACACAGCTTCCTCCAGTGGTTCAGAGGCAGACCAAGTTCATCAAGTCAAGGACCTTTTCCTGCTACCACCTTGGGGAGAGGGGCCTTCACCAGCCCGCCCTGCACATGGGTCTCTGCCCTTCAGAACCTACCCAGTAACAACAGTAGCAAACATCCATGTTTTCCCCTTATGTAACTTGGGAAACTGTTGGGCACAGTGGCTCACACCTGTAATCTCAGCACTTTGGGAGGCCAAGACAGGAGGAACACTTGAGTCTAGGAGTTCAAGACCAGCCTGGGCAACGTAGGGAGACCCGTCTACAAAAAAATTTAAAAATTAGCTGAGTGTGGTGGCACTCACCTGTAGTCTCAGCTACTCAGGAGACTGAGGGGAGGGATGGCTTGAGCCAGGGAGGTTGAGGCTGCAGTGAGCTGTGATCCCGCCAGTGCGCTCAGCCTGGGCGACAGTTTGGAAAACTCTCTCTCTCTCTCTATATATATATATATGTATATGTTCAGGGAAATGGCAGCGTGAGATTTTATGGCAGTTCTTAAGATTTCAGAAACACTTCAGCACCAGCCAAATCCCCCCATGAGAGCAAGGAACACTTTTCCAGTTGCCTAAACATTTTAAAGTTATAATGAAAAATGTTGTGAAAAGAACTACAGAGGCTGGGTGTGTTGGCTCACGCCTGTAATTCCAGCACTTTGGGAGGCCAAGGCGAGTAGATCACGAGGTCAGGAGTTCAAGACGAGCCTGGCCAAGATGGTGAAACCCTGTCTCTACTAAAAATACAAAAATTAGCCGGGCATTGTGGCAGTCACCTGCAATCCCAGCTATGCAGGAGGCTGAGGCAGGAGAGTTGCTTGAACCTGGGAGGCAGAGGCTGCAGTGAGCCCAGATCACGCCACTGCACTCCAGCCTGGGTGAAAGAGTGAGACTCTGTCTCAAAAAACAAAAACAAAAACAACCTACAGAATAGAGTAGGAGTGGAAAGAAGTCATGCATTTCCAGTGGCTAGCACTTTGCGCTCCGCCTTGGCGAGTATCTGCAAACTTCCTGACCATCGAATGTGCCTGCAGCCATCCTGGATGCCAACTGGCCACAGACCCTTTGCTATGGCGAGTCCCCGGCTACATCCATTAGCAAATTGGAGAGAGGTTTCATTTTGTCCCCATGATCCCACTCTCCAGCAAAGCTCAAACTGCTGTCACAATTGTTTGTACCTAAAAAGGAACATAGAAGGCAAGAGCCACAGTCAATGTTTTCTGTGAAATGGTCTTGCAAATAGCATTAAGAAATCTTGAAGTTCAAAGAAAAGGTCTGATTAGAGGTGCCTGTTGGAAGCAGAAACCTCAAGAAATGAGGAAGGAAAGTTAATTTGAGGGTCTGTTTCATTTCTGATACAGAAGAATCACAAAAACAAGTATACGCCACTGGCTGTAGCTCCCCTTAGGATTTGGATAACCAGCTGGATTTCCAGATGGCCACTCCCGTTTTCTGTGCTTCCCTCCTCCGGGCTATATCCTGCAGAGCTTCAGCGGGAAGTTCTCCGTGATGAGGTGGTCAGGGTGAAGAAGCACCACGATGTTAACCTCAAATTCTGAGATGAGAAAAGAGAGTGGGTTTATGCTCACGGTCACCGAGCAGCAGAACCACACGCCACCACCACTGCAGGCGCAGGAAGCTCTATCGGCGAAGGAACACCCGCTGCGGGTGGGTTTCACTGCTGTCCCCTCAGCACCACCCCGACCTTTCAGCCAAACCAGTGGAGATGACTATGCTGATGTCTGACTCCCTCTGTCAACTTCCTCTAAGTGAATTTTTGTCCTCTCATCTTGGAACATGAGTGATCAGGCTTCACCAGCTACACTTTCCCTGTCCCTTTGCTTTCCTAAAAAGGATATTCTAGAACCCTTTCAATTCATTTGTATTCCTTTGCCTTATTTTTACATTTCCCACGGTTCTTAATGAAAAAGCAGACCGTGAACCAGCCCACAGCTGTCTGGGCCCATGTCCCCAATCCCCAAGTGAGAAACAGTCTTCAGATTGGACACTATTCATCCATCACCTTTCAGCAAACAGGCTTCCTTCTCCACCGACTCTTCAGCTGCTATAGGTGAGCCTTGTTGATCACAACAATAGGGGTGTGTGTGAAGAGGAAGCATGTGAAGACAAATAAGCGCCATGTCCTTCCCCAGTGTGATGAGGGTGGCAAGGGCACCATGTGGGCAGAGGACACCCTGTGCCGAGCCCCACACTGTGGCAGCTCAGCTGCAGAAGGGGCCTTGGAGTCAGTGCCCACCTGTGGCTGGGGTCTGCAGGACAACATCCTCGTGTAGGGCTGTCCGCCTCTGCCCAAACAGCAGCCACGAGAAGAGGTGGTCACCAGCAGTGCCTGGCCTATCCCTCCTCACTTTATTGTCACTACATTAGAGCCCTCTGGGCCCTTCTTGCCACCACTCCCTTCAATGGGTTCCCCAGCTTTCTTGGTGTGCCCCCGGGAGGGTGGAGGGTGGAGGGTGGAGGGTGTGGCCAGAGTGGACAGAGAGGGATGCCCAGTAGGCATGAAAGGGAGCTGGCGGGGCTTTCCTTTTCAGCAGGAAAACAGCTGCATCGGAGCCGCCATGCTTCCCAGGCCGAGTGAGTGCCAGTCTCGGGCCTGACCATGCATTTGAGGTCACTGCACAGAGTTGGAGGGGAACACACAGAGGTGCTGCTCTGGATGCGGACGCAGTGCTCACTCCTGACCTCCAACCTAGAGGTCCCCGAGCCTTTCTGAATCACTGTCCCTTCCTACTGGGTCTCTCTGTTCCACTTCTTCATACTGTCGGGTGATCTCCCAATTAACATGATTCTTATTAAGATGGATGTACCATTAAAATATTTATAGGAAGAGTTAAAAACATGGAAATGTTCATGATATAATGTTAAGGGGAAAAGGCAGAATATAAAAAGGTGTCTGTGACCTGATTCAGATCCCATGGTTAAAATACGAACACAGAGGTTCATGGAAACTCACTAGAGGCACCCTAGGCTGCAGGGCTCAAGGCCTTCCTGCTGCTGAGTGCTCACTCAGGGGTTCTCACCAGCCCTGGACCTTCATTCGGAGCCCCCCTCTCAGCAGCCACACCACGTGGTGCTCACTCGTGTGAGTTTTCTTCATGGGGCTCAGCGTCACCTGCCCTTGTCTACACTGATATGGGTCTGTGTGTTTCCCCGTGTGATGGTGGAAGTTCCACAAGCACCAGGACTGCCTGTGGGTGTGTCCCCTGTGCGACACAGCAGCTCCTTAATGAGGTTTTGTTGAGCAGCCGAAGGGCAGCAGGCTCTGAGCTGTGTGGCCTGCAGCAGGCCCGGACCCTGAGGGACCGAAGGGCAGCAGGCTCTGAGCTCTGTGACCCACAGCAGGCCCTGGCACTGAGGGACTAAAGGGCGGCAGGCTCTCAGCTATGTGCCCACAGCACGCCCTGGCACTGAGCGGCCCTTCCCATGAGCCCATGAGGGCTGGAGGCGAGTGCCACTTACCCACTTTGAAGTTAGTGGTCTCCAGTGTCGGGCAGGTGAACAGCCTGGGGAAGACCATGTAGATGGGGACAGAGAGGCCCCGGCACACGTCCCCGTCGGCGATCTGAATGTTCTGAATCTCCGTGGCGTCGCGGGCATAGCCTTCTGCACACCCTGGGGAAGGGAGGCCACATCACGCCGTCAGGGCCAGCAGAGGCTGTGGGTCCATACCTGCACTGGCACCGCCCCCCAGTCTGCTCCAAGAATCCTCCAGGCTCCCCTCACTTTCCTCAGACACGCAGCTACTACCATGAACAGCCACGCTCTTACTTTTGCTTCCCTGACATCCTCTCTGTTTTTGGAGTCAGGGTCATGATCTGCTCTGTTGCCCAGGCTGGAGTGCAATGGTGCGATCTCAGTTCACTGCAGCCTCGAATGATCTTCCCACCTCAGCCTCCCAAGTAGCTGGGATTACAGGGGTGCACCACTGTGCCCGGCCCCCCAGCATCCTCTTAACCACGGAACTCGAGGGTGGCAGTCGAGGGGACAGGCAAGCACAGGGCCTGGTGGCGCGGCCCTCACCGCATGTCTCCACGCGCACCAGCTGCAGCTCCACGCTTCTGATGGCGGCTTCCGAGCTCTCCACCACCAGCTCTCCCGTCAGCGGCTGCGTGATGACACAGTTTGTTGAGTTGAGATGTCCTCGAAGGAGAAATTTGGGAAGCAAAGCTCTCTAAAACAAAATGAAAACAAACACCTCAGAATGCAGGAAGCGGGGGAAACTGCTCCATACTTTGGTGCAAATAAAACCTAGAAGCGAAGCTGGGTAGTGGTTATACAGTCCACCAGGACCGTCTCACAAAACGGGAAGAAAGGAGCAAAGTACTGAAGTCTTGGACATTACCAGGCTGAATTATTCAACAACTCTCTACATATGGCACCTGACTGACACTCCCTGTACAGAGAATGACTCAGAACCATCCTAATTGCCTAGACTCAGAGCTAGAAAGCTCCTTCTTACCAAGAAATAAGATACGAAAAAGTCTGAGGGAGTCGCCAGGGTGTTCAAGACAACCTGACACACACACGGTTAAAAAAAATAAATACAAAAAGTCCCGGTCAGGCACAGTGGCTCAAGCCTGTAATCCCAGTGCTTTGGGAGGCAAAGGCAGGAGGATCACTTGAAGCCAGGAGTTCAAGAACAGCCTGCATAACACAGCAAGACCCCATCTCTAAAAAATGTTTTAAAAATTAGCGGGGCAGGCTGGTGCACACCTGTAGTCTCAGTTACGTGGGAGACTGGCATACTACTGTACAACAGAAACATAATGCAAGCTGCAAGTGGAAGCCACATATATAATTTAGAATTTTCTAGTAGCCACATTAAAAAGGAAGGTAAAATTAACCAATATATCAAAAGCGTTATCACTTCCACATATAATCAATATCAAAAATATGAATGATGTTTTACATTCTCCTTTTCATCCTGAGTCTTTGAAATCTGGTATTTACACGTCCATCTCATCTACTTGGTCCAGCCATGTCTACAGGGTCAATGATGATGTGTGGCTAGTGGCCACCTGACCAGGCAGTGTAGCTCTGGACCTGAAAAGCCTGGGGCTCTGGACCTGGCAGTCCCCAAAGGTACAGACCTCTGAAAATGTCTACATTCAAGATGGAGCTTTTGTTTATTTATTTTTATTATAAACATCTTTAGAGACAGGGTCTTGCTCTGTTGCCCAGGCTGTAGTACATGGCTCACTGCAGCCTCACCTCCTGGGCTCAGGCAATCCTCTTGCCTAAGCCTCCCCAGTAGCTGGGACTATGACTGCATGCCACCACACCCAGCTAATTTTTACATTTTTCTTCTGTAGAGACAGGTTCTCACTATGTTGCCCACGCTGGTCTTGAACTCCTGACCGTAAGTGATGCTCCTGCTTTGGCCTCCCAAAGTGCTGGGATTACAGACATGAACTACTGGGCCTGGCCAAGACAGAATTTTAAAAATAACTAAGAGAAGCTATTTGTGTAGAAAAACAAAAAGTAGTAGCAATTCACATTAAAATGCTTTTAGGCGACTGATGAAAAAGGACGGCTTTCAACATCCAGCTCAAGATACTGACTAAACAATCATTGTCCCTCTCCACCCACTGACATGATATTAACATATACAAATAACATAAACCTATACTACTTTGAGTCTGAGCTCCAGCCTTCCTGTAGCTCCTGTAAAGCTATCTTATATCCTTCCAATAAATCTCTTTTCTACTTAAAAAGCAAAACAAAAAGCCACCAGTGGCATTTTGTGAATAAGCAATTTTCTTTTATTTGCTTTATGTGTTATTTTCTTATTTTCCAACAATAAACATGAATGGTTCTGTCAAAAGAAAAGTTCTTTACGTTTATAAATAAACCTATACCTAGAAAAGCCACAAGGAACGCCCTGTGGGGACCACCCAGTGAAGCGCTTCTGTGGGATAGAAAATGGACAGACAGCGTGGCTCCCAGGGGTTCAGGGCACCCGTCTTCCAGGTGGCAGGGGGCCCGGTGAGAGCGGGGGCGCTCAGGGGGCGTGTGGTCAGCCTGCCATCAGGCGGGGGCCTGCGAAGGGCAGTAGGCGGGTGTCACAGGTGAGCTCACCAGACCGGGGAAGCTGCCACAGGCTGGCACCACAGCCTCCCGCAAAGGGGATCTCCCACCTGGAAAAGCAGACTCGGGGCAAGGTAGGACAAGTGTCCCGTGTCATTCACAGCCACAGTGCAGACAGCGAGCCTCTGGACTCAGGAGACAAGCTGCCCACAAACACCCCCGCCACGTGCCAGGGCACCCAGGGCAGAGCACCTCTGACGAGTGTGTGCTGAGGACCAGGAGAACAGGTTGTCACTGGGGCTAAGGATACAGCCTCTTCAGTAACACCGCACACACTAGATCCCCTTTCATAAATGTAAACTGACAACCAAGGATCCATACACATTTAAGGAAAACAAAAGCAAGAAAAAGACACACGCGCTCGACAAGCAGAACCAACCCCTGAGAAACAGAATCAATACAGGAAACGGAGATGAAAGGCCCCTGCATCCGTAATGGCAGCAGCAGCTATCCTGAAGAAGAAACAGTGTCCAGAAATGAATCACATTACTGCTGAGGTCAGCGCTTCCGCAGACAGGCTACAGAGGGGTGGGAGACGGGAGTCTGAGTGGCCCACTGGGGTCGCATGCCCTCAGAACCCGGAGAAGGGAGACGTGCGGAACAGACAGAGAGTGGCCTTTCCTCCCTCACCTGTCTGAAAGGCTCCCCACGACACACGTCCAGCCTCTGAGGGACAAGGCCGATGACCTCCCAGGGCCCAGGCCTCCCAGCTTATAGTTAACTTGATCCTAGTCACTGTGGTCCAGACAGAATAAAGAATTAGAGGAAGGACGAAAAGTTCCATCCAGGAAGAACTACAGGACTCCACTGTCTAGGGGAAATGCACGGCAGGGGATGAGAGGGCAAGATCAGGGAGGCCGGGGCCAGGCAGAGTTTTGAACGGGCCCAAGTTCACCGCACAGCTCGAGTGACCAGCTGAGGCTCCACCAGGGGCTACCACTGAGAGCCAGACAGCCCTGTCCTGACGCAGGAGGTGGGAGGACTGGGCCGGCACTGCCCAGGCGTCTGTGTCCTCACTGTACCTGCCCCGGCTGTGAGGCGTCCACCACTGCAGAGTCTTTCAAAAGCAGGTGCTGCCCGGCCTCTGTCAGGTGGGAGTGCCAGGGGAAGAAACTGCCAACTAAACCTCTGTGGAGGATGACAAGAGGCCAGGGGGCCGGCACAGGCCCTGGCTAACCATGAGAAATAAAGGGACATGGCTGTGTCACGGGCAGCGGGGGATCCTGGGGGCCTGTGATGCAGTACAACTGAGGGAAAACGGTGAAATGAATAGACAAATACCCCTCCCTGAGGAACTCTTCAAAAAGCAGTCTTCTTTTAAGCTGCTTTTCTGAGCTTAAAAAGGATATCAAATTGAAAATACTGAGTAATTTGGGTACAAATAATCAGGAATCTCTGCTGGCTGTGACGTGATTTCCAAATAAAGACCACCCCCCACCGGCCGGGCGCGGTGGCTCAAGCCTGTAATCCCAGCACTTTGGGAGGCCGAGACGGGCGGATCACGAGGTCAGGAGATCGAGACCATCCTGGCTAACACAGTGAAACCCCGTCTCTACTAAAAAATACAAAAAACTAGCCAGGCGAGGTGGTGGGTGCCTGTAGTCCCAGCTACTCGGGAGGCTGAGGCAGGAGAATGGCGTAAACCCGGGAGGCGGAGCTTGCAGTGAGCTGAGATCCGGCCACTGCACTCCAGCCTGGGCGACAGAGTAAGACTCCGTCTCAAAAAAAATAAAAATAAAAAAAAATAAAGACCACCCCGGCAACAGCCAGTCTGTGGGGTCTGGCTGCTGGGAAGATACCCACAGCATTCGTCTGCGCAGGCCGTCTTACCTCTTTGACGTTCTGTAAGGTTTCAGGTGTAATCGTGAAGTCCACGGGACTGGGAGTAAATTTCCCCTTCTGAGGCTAAAATGAGAGGTGAAACCGAAATCAGCAGGTGAAGGCCAAGAGTTCTGCAGGCCAAACAGCTTGTCCCTTTCCAAAATGACCCAACGGCAGCCTGGCGGTGCAGGAAGCACGGGGGACTAAGAGGAGCATGCCTGGGTCCCGAACATAGTTCTGTCAAATTTCCCCATCTCGCTGAAACTCAGTTTCCCCATCTGTAAAATGAGGGGAGGGATGTCTTAATCTCCAACGTGCCTTTCAGGTTTGGAATTTTAAAATCAGATCTAAGGAACAGAGCAGTGTTATTGGCAAGAACTTATTTGAAACCTCTCAGCACAGTGGCCCTCCAAAGGGCTCTTCACACCTCCCAGATGGTCCCACTTCACAGACGAGGAAAGCGGGGCAGAGAGCTCAGTGACCTGCCCAGCTCAGTGGTAGAGCTGGAGGCTGAGCATCAGGTTGCTATTAGCCTCTGAGCTATAGAGCTGTCTACCTGAAGAATCATACCTATCAAATAACTATAAATGTTACCCAAACAGCAGTTAACAGTGATCACCTCCACGTTACATCATTTCAGAATCTATCGATACAGCCGAGCTTCATGAGAGCCTGCCTGGCATCTTTATCCAGGGGCTGGGATGTGAAGGGCCACTGTACCACCCAGAGAGCCGGGGGAGGAAGGGTCCTGCCCGATGTGCTGACGTGGAGTCCCTCTGGCCCGCGGCCTCAGCTGGGGGACTCCGGGCCAAGGACAATGATGCACGCGTGATGCTCATGCCACTGACTGCCTCTGACTCAGGAGTCTCTTGTCTTCTGCCAGCACTCATGAAACAGTAAGAGGCTAAATTATTAGCTTGTAAATAGGGTAAAATCTCAGACCCCCCCGGGAGATTCCTATTATCAAGCACCAGAGCCCCCGAGTGAAGCTTACAGCGGAGTGAACGATAAATTCACAGGTCTTTGTCAAGTCCTTGGCCAACAGAGACCGCCTCATGTCGCAGCGCAGTGTGTACTAAAGGGACAGTTGGAGGAAAAAGGTCATTTTAGTGGCATCTGCTTTCATCTCGGAATTATATTCAAAGAGACAAGTCAACATATTTTAGAGAAACGTTGTACAATCAGTGTCTTATAGAAAATTAACATACATAATAGGATAGTTAATGTTCAAAATAAAGGCATTTCTATTTTAAAAATGAACCACTTTAAGGTTATTCTTCGATCTGTTTGCACAGCCGTCCTGCAGTTGGACCCACTGGCCAACAGGTGCACGGTCCCACCCGTAGCAGGAGCAGGCTGGCGGGACAGAAAGGGCAGCGCGCTGAGGGGCAGAGGCTGGACCAGATCCTGTTGTCCGCCTTATTGTGCGAGCCCAGACAGATAAGACAACTTGTCTGAGCTTCGGCTTCCCTTCTGTAGAATGGGCTCTCAACACTCACTCGCAGCGAGACTCCCTTGAGATCATGTGTGACAAGCACTTAGCACAGGGCTGGCAGACAGCAACGCCTGGAACACAGCAGCTACTTTGTAAGTGGGATTAGAAAATCCAAGCAGTGAGGACTGCAACCCTGGGATAGTACCCAGCATGTCACAACCCTTCCTTGCTGGGCACCCACTCCGAGTGCAGAGCACTGCCCTGGGCACCAGAGCCAAGCTCAAGGTCACACCTGGTCCTCAGGGAGCTTCTAGTTTACTGAATATGCAGTAACCCACACATCCATCAACCAATTTCCACAGGGTCAACTCATGGCTAATCTTATTTATTGAAACATCTCTGAGTTCTTGCTCTACCTGCCAACACTCAGATGTAGCCTGCACCTCAAAGAAAAAGTGGGTTGGAAAAAAATGTAGCATCGTGCTTGCACACTTGCTTTTTTAATGTGGCAGAGCCGCGTTCCATTTCTCTGCTGTCCCTAGGTTAGTTTTCTGAGCTGGTTGCTACCAAGGTGCCTACTGCAAGGTGGGCTCTATTCCCCCAAGGGGAGCCCCACTGCAGAGCTGGTATTGAGCAGGCTTTGAACGGGGACTGTTGCTTCAAATCCCTGTCCGTGAGCTGAGAAACTGTTTAAAAATGTAATTCTACAGCAAGATCACTGTTGTAATGCCAGTCTTAAAAAAAAAAAATCACATAATCCACGTTTAATAAAGTTAGCTGTGGTTTTAATCATCCAGGAAAAACTTCAGAATTATGCCAAAAATAATTTTCATAACTGGGACTCTATGCATAACTGAATCTTCCAAGAAGCTATATTTGTATGAACAACCTGTCCACATGAAATAAGAAGTTACCATATATTTAAGGTACTACTGGGAGAGTAAAACATTGTTTAAAAGAATCATGCCTTGTCTGCAAGGATC
Organism: Theropithecus gelada; assembly: GCF_003255815.1. Lineage (NCBI taxonomy): Eukaryota > Metazoa > Chordata > Mammalia > Primates > Cercopithecidae > Theropithecus > Theropithecus gelada. Next base: position 25,627,576 of record NC_037670.1, on the reverse strand, counting down.
TTTATATAGAATATATATACAACATATATATTATCTTTTTAAGATGGAGTCTCACTCTGTCGCCCAGGCTGAAGTGTGGTGGAGTGATCTTGTTTCACTGCAACCTCCACTTCTCGAGTTCAAGCAATTCTCCTGCCTCAGCGTCCTGAGTAGCTGAGACTATAGGCACCCATCACCATGCCCGGCTAATTTTTGTATTTTAGTAAAGACCAGGTTTCACCATGTTGGTCAGGCTGGTCTTGAACTCCTGACCTCAGGTGATCCACATGCCTTGGCCTCCCAAAGTGCTGGGATTACAGGTGTGAGCCACCGCGCCTGGCCTAATTTTTGTATTTTTAGTAGAGACGGGGTTTCACCATGTTGGCCAGGCTGGTCTTGAACTCCTAACCTTAGGTGATCTGCCCACCTCGGCCTCCCAAACTGCTGGGATTACAGGCGTGAGCCACTGTGCCCAGCCCTGTCCAGTTTTAAAGTAGACTCCTATAAAAGGAATTTTTAACTTTGACTAGGATCTCTATAAATTAGTGCTGAATATACAATTTCAGTAGACATTTTATGTTATAGTATAAACTCTTGCTAGCACAGTTACAAGAGTAGAACAAGCCTAATAAAATTTGCCTACAATTTAAATTATTGTAAAAAGAAGAAGTAGTTGCACAAAGGACAACTCCGGAAGACTGATGATTGTATGAAGTATCCAATAACAAAGACAAAAATGAACGCAACATGACTGAGATGTCAAGCCCTTGATCTAAAAAATGACAAGCAAACCAAGCCTCTGGAAGTCAGGAATATAATACTTGTGTTTTATACATATACATATATATATGTGTGTGTGTGTATATATGTGCATATATATATATATATATTTTTTTTTTTCAATTAAAATTTTTTTTTTCTTAAGAGATGAGGTATTGCTATGTTGCCCAGGCTGGACTTGAACTTCTGGGCTCAAGTGATTTTCCCACCTCAGTCTCCCAAGTGGCTGGGTTTACAGGTGCACGCCACCGCACCAAGCATGTCTATCTTTTAAATCCTTTATTCTGCTTTATGACTTTTACCATTTTACATTGTTACAACACAATTTAATTTATAAATGAAAACTTTCTTGGCATATAATTTAAGAAAGATGATATTAGGGTTTAGCAACAAAAGTTTCTATCCAAAGAAATGTGCCTATGCTAACCTTTAGAGTAAGTGCAGTAAGCAGTGGGGGCCGAGGAGTGCTGGTCTGGACCTGCAGGCTGAGGCTGGCCCGTGTGACCACAGAAGTCACTGCCCTTTCTGGGCGGCACCCGATCTACTATAAAACTGTAAGAAAAAGACCTGCCAAATAATGGCATGAATGAATGACTGGATGAAGACAGATTTTAAAAAATCATCATCTTAGTTTTTCTTAAGTTTATTTTCTCAAAAGAAGCAAAGACAAATTTCGATATGAATCAAGAATTAATCAATACTTGAGAATTTTTACAAATTCTGATAGGTGTACAAACGTTAACTGTAATTACAGAGATGAACGTCGTTAGTTTTTGGAGACGTGCAATAAGGTATTTTGAGATGAAGTACCAAGAGTCTGAAACTAACTTTAAAATGATTTAGAAAAAAACACAGGTGAACAAAGATGGCAAAATACTATTAAGTGCTGAATGACGATAAGTGTGATAAGCTCATGGAAATCAGAGGTTAAGCTAAGAAATCTCTTCATTGTTAGAAATCTGTGAGATAGTTGGGGAGGTACTGAATTCCAAATTGTAGTACTCTGAGGTTAACCCTCAAATGGTAAAATCTGATGATGAAAAGATGAGGGTAGGGGCAATTATTCAATTTACTAAGAAACTGACCACCTGTTAACTCTCCTATATATTTTAAGTAGCCTCCAATCTACACACAGCTCTGCAGGAACACAAGCACACAAGTTTTTTGTTTTATTTTGTTTTGTTTTGTAGAGACGAGATCTTGCTTTGTTGCCCAGGCTGGTCTTGAACTTCTGAGTTCAAGCAGTCCTCCTGCTGTGGCCTCCCAAAGTGCTGGGATGACAAGCGTGAGCCACTGTGCCTGGCCAGCACACGTTTTCTATGTATATCTGAACATCTGTCTTGGCAACATGTGGAAAAGGATGGGGTCTCCAATTTGACTTTAAACAAATTCATCTGCTTTTGGTAAGTCTTGCTAAACGCAGGAGTTAACAAATATGGTCACTGAAAACGTGATCTTATTCCAGTTTCTAATGAATATATTCTTGTATTTTTAAATAAACCACATTAAAGAACTATTGTGCAGATAAAGCAAGTCAATACTGATTCTGGGTAGATAATAAAACTAATTTTCAAAATGAAATGTTCAAGATATCTTCAGTATTGCCAAAAAGGCATTTTGCATTCAGTTTCTTTCACGGTGGAAAGAGTCCCAGCCTAGAAAGCTGATCAGAAGACTCCCGCCCACACGCCAGCAATTGGTATTTGTATGGCTACGTCAGCAGCTTCCTCTGAATCCAGGTACTACTCAGTCATCACTGCTGCTTCCTTGGGGTTGTCCAAAGCCTTTGGTGCTAACAATAAAGGACTAGGAACACTTTTTTTCCTTCACAGAAAGATGTACCTCACACTACATGTGCTTCTTCTGGACAGATATCTTAGGCAATTCATAAAACTCACATACAGATGAATCTTTAAACACTCACAGGGCTTTGGGGGGCTTTTATTTATTTTTATTTTATTTTATTTTATTTTTTTGACACGGAGTTTCGCTCTGTCACCCAGGCTGGAGTGCAGTGGCCGGATCTCAGCTCACTGCGTAACTCCACCTCCCGGGTTTACGCCATTCTCCTGCCTCAGCCTCCGGAGTAGCTGGGACTACAGGTGCCCGCCACCTCGCCCGGCTAGTTTTTTGTATTTTTTAGTAGAGACGGGGTTTCACCGGGTTAGCCAGGATGGTCTCGATCTCCTGATCTCGTGATCCGCCCGTCTTGGCCTCCCAAAGTGCTGGGATTACAGGCTTGAGCCACTGCGCCCGGCCTTTATTTTAAAGGTTCTATTATTTTCAGCAGGAGAATGTATCTACTAAGGCCAAATTATTGACCAAAACTTAATAAATCAAAAAAATTCCTGACTTTCATCCCTGTTGCATATAAGACTGAAGAGTTTTGTCTCATCCAGCAAGGGAAGTGCTGCTAGGCTGCTATCACAAAAGTATCTTTCTTTCTGCTGAATAAAGGAAAGGCTCTCTCACCCCGCGTGGACGCCACACTGCTCCTCAGACAACAATAGCAGACTGTGAAAGACGCCCTTAACCAGCAGAGGTAGACAGGAAGTCATGAACCCACTTCCCCTCATTGACAAGGTTTGTTCAATCAAGAATATCAGCCTATGTCAAAGTAGTAGCCTTTGGGTGTTAAACAAAGAGATACTTATAAGTATAGAATAGACAAGTTAATGCTAGTGCCAGAAAGAAGTTGGGGCATATCTGTTACCAGACAATAAAAGCATCCCTTACAATGTCAATGTGGCCTGAAAAGAGCCCAAAAGAAACAGAGGAAAAAGAAGTTAGAGCACGAGTGCTTTGAGGCGCCCATCAAAAATAACGGCCATACATAAAATGTATTTATCAGAGAAAAATGAGAAATTAACATAGAATACACATGAGCGGTCTCGGCAATAAACACAGTATTAAATTCTTAGGCCCGTCTACTAACATTGAGTGAAAGAAAGACCACACCGTTTTTCAGAAGAAAACTTGTGAAGTCAGTCGCATGGGACTAGGAAGCTCTCACCTGAATGTTGACAAACACGCCATGATATGTCTCATACAGAACTTTGTTACCCTTCGCGTGCAGAGGAAATTCAAACGGGATTTCGGTTTTGCCGCTGGGAAACTTCCCTGGCTTCACCATTTCTATGGTGCTGTTGATAATCTGGATAGGCTGTAAACAAAAATCAGTTCAGTCCATCAGCATGCCCTTGGAGACGTCCTTTCCAATTACAGTGTCTATTAATAACCTTCTGAAAGACACAGCACCCTGACCCACTGGAGGCTACCATCCTGCTGTCTTGGGCAGCTCTGTGCTGGGTCTGGAGATGAACAGTGACTTGGCTCTGTTTTTTAAGACTCTGGCACAATAATGATTGATTTATAACATGAGACACACAGGTGCTTGATACACATGGGAACTGAACTGATACATCCCTCTCTCCTCCCCAGGTATCTCATCTAACTGTTTTAACAACCCCGATCTTCAGGATCAAGAAGCAGACCCTGTACAGTGAGGCTGCCTGGCTAACAGGGCTGATGTGTGAACCCACGGCTCCCCCTCACCCAGCCCCGGGCTCTTCTGGGCAGCGCTGCCTCTGCTCCTGACAGCCCACCAGCTTCCTCGGAGCCTTCCTGCTGCAGCCGCTTGGGGAGAGCAGGCCTTTCCTCCAGCCCTGAGGCCTGCACAGACCTCCTCAGCTGGGCCTCCAAGGAGGAACAGGAGGGTACTAATATTTGGAACCTGCCTTCAAGGCAGGTATTCGTGCTTTTTAAGCGTTTATAGTTTAACATCAGTGGCTCTGAGAAGACCCATGACTTAGGAAGTCAATCTCTTAAGTACTAATGGATTAAAATAAAATCGTAGAAAACAGGAAGCCCCTAAATCTGAACACTGTGAATGCACCTTTCTCTGTCTTCAGTCTTCTCCCCGCAAAATTTAAAGAGTTAATATGTCCTTCAGGAAAAGGAAACCATAAGAATAGAGAAAGAGTTTACATTCTGGAACACAAAGCTCTACCCTAAATGACAAAAAGAACAGTTACTTACTCTATTTTCATCTTACCTTAGTGTCCAATCAACAGTAGCATAGACACAGCTAATAAAATAACAGTTTGGATTTTGGAAGGCATGTAACGTAAGCCACAGGCATAGCTTCTCAGAAGAGCTGTGATCTTTTTTTTTTTGGGAGATGGAGTTTCGCTCTGATTGCCCCAGCTGGAGTGCAGTGGTGCCATCTCAGCTCACTGCAACCTCCGCCTCCTCGGTTCAAGTGATTCTCCTGCATCAGCCTCCCAAGTAGCTGGGATTACAGGCACACGCCACCACGCCTGGCTAATTTTTTGTATTTTTAGTAGAAACGGTATTTCACCATGTTAGTCAGGCTGGTCTCGAACTCCTGACCTCAGGTGATCTGTCTGCCTCAGCCTCCCAAAGTGCTGGGATTACAGGCATGAGCCACCATGCCCGGCTATGATCTTTTTAATGGCTGAAATTAATACATTTATAGTTCTCCTAATCCTATTTATCAAATGGGAATATAAGCAGACTTTCAATAACAGGATATACTCAGAAACAAAGGTATCTCCATTTTTGCAGGTTGAAAAGTAAGTATCAGAAGTATAACTACCACCATCCCTTGCAAAATAACAACAGATAACAATAAAGGCACACAGCAAGTGAAACCCACCATAAACATGTCTTTTTTAAGAGACATGGTGTGTTGCTCTGTTGCTGAGGCTAGAGTAGAGTGCTGTGATCATAGTTCACTGCAGCCTTGAACTCCTGGGCTCAAGGGATCCTCCCGCCTCAGCCTCCTGAGTAGCTGGGACTACAGGCACGCACCACCACACCCAGTTAATTTTTAAAGTTTTTAGACAGATGGGGTCTTGCTATGTTGCCCAGGCTACTCTCAAACTCCTGGGCTCAAGCAATCCTCCCGCCTTGGCCTCCCAAATTACTGGGATTACAGGCCTGAGCCACTGCGCCTGGCCCTGAGCCACTGTGCCCAGCCCAACATTTCAACATTGAACTAAAATTTGCAATCTAAGCATTCTTTCTTACCTTAACAGAATTATAAAAAGCTTCAAACACACCCACACTTTTGGCACTGAGCTGGAGGTTTACAGTTCCTTCCATGGTCAAAGACACTCCCTGGTGTTGGACTGAATCCTTACTCGATATGACCACCACGCCGGAGAGCACTTCCTGGGAGAGAAAAGACAGCCACCAATCAAATTAGCATGCTTCTTTCATTCACCTTGCTTATTAGCAAAAGTAGGTCTCCTTCACAATCAATTTGTTTAAAGATCCAGACATTCAGAGACACCTGGATACCAGGGTGGAGAAGGCCCAGGCCCTGGTAGGGGCCAGGTGCCCACTGATAATGACATGGCAGCCTGGACACACCTGACGGGGAGCACCAGAGTGTGGGGATGAGAAATCTCATCCTGTCACTGCCTTTCAGACATGTCTTCATTCCTGGTTGGGGAATCTCAACAGATGTCTGAGTTCAAGAGTGCAAAGAGAAGGGCCAGGGCAAATAGTAAGTTCCCAGAACTATCACGCATGGGCATAGATGACGTCCCTTCAAAAGAAACACAAGAAAATAAAACCCTGTTCGTTAGGCTCTTTCTCAGTAGCACTGACTAAAATGACAGCACATCTGCAAATGCATGAGTGACTGAACACAATGGTTAGCCTGGTATCCTTTCTGCCCAGAAATGCCTACTGTAGGCGAGATTGGAGGTTATTGGTGCCATCCATGAGGCAGCAGCATGCCACCTTCCGGAAGGACTGCCCTGTCCCTGCAGTTCCTGCTCACACCGGGAGGCATCAGCGCCTCGATTCCCTTGGTTCACACATCATTGAGAGACTTCACAGCAGATCATCTGTGCGTTTATCTGAAGGTAATTACTGAGTAATAGATTATGGATAGTAACTACTTTTGCTATTGGAGAGCAGTTTCTTCCTGTCACCATAGAACTGGACAGTCTCAATTTGTTACAGGGGCTTGAGTGGAAGAGGAAGTTGAGACGATGAAATAGCATCAACCAGAACAGAAAGGCTGAATCCACAATCCACACAGAATAACATGTCTCAGGCTGGGCATGGTGGCTCACGCCTGCAGTCCCAGCACTTTCAGAGGCCAAGGTGGACAGGTTGCTTGAGCCCAGGAGTTTGAGACCAGCCTGGGTAACATAGCGAGACTCCATCTCTACAAATAATAAAAAAAATTAGCTGAGGGTAGTGGCACCCGCCTGTGGTCCCAGCTACTGGGGAGGCTGAGGTGGGAGAATTGCTTGAGCCTGGGGGTTGAGCCTGCAGTGAGCTGTGACTACGCTACTGCATTTCAGCCTGGGTGACAGAGCAAGACCCTATCTCAAAAATCAACAGTAAAAATAAAAATTGGCCTGCAGATCAAACCATTAAAAAACATCTGTCCTACTGGTGTTTAAATCTGCTTATCTTTTTTTTTTTTTTTGAGACAGAGTCTTGCTCTGTCGCCCAGGCTGGAGTGCAGTGGCGGGATCTCAGCTCACTGCAAGCTCCGCCTCCCAGGTTCACGCCATTCTCCTGCCTCAGCCTCCCGAGTAGCTGGGACTACAGGTGCCCATCACCATGCCTGGCTAATTTTTTGTATTTTTAGTAGAGACAGGGTTTCACTGTGGTCTCGATCTCCTGACTTCGTGATCCGCCCACCTCAGCCTCCCAAAGTGCTGGGATTACAGGCGTGAACCACCGCACCTGGCCTAAATCTGCTTATCTTTTATTTCTTCTAGTTATCCAGTGAAAAATTTTTACCAAGTTCTTTCTTTAACTTGAATTTTGGAAGCAAGAAATATTCTATGTCCCTTAAACATGCTAAGTATTTTGTTTTTGGTTCCACTCCCCAACCCAAAGCCTTGAAGTCTAATGAAAACAAACACGATCATCTCCATTTTAAGCAATCTTAAGAATAAAATGAGATCTCTTTGAATTCTGCTTAAAATGGAGATGACCTTGTTTGTTTCAATGTTAATGTTTAATGTTTAATTTGCTGCTCTTAAAAAATTCCTAAGCAGACTTAAACAAAAATTCCTGTGAAGTAACTTAAATTCTAAGTTTAATTAACATTAATTCTATTAATTTTTTGTATAGCCCAGATTCAAATGGAAATTTAATATTAAAAATTTAGGCCAGGTAAGGTGGCTCATGCTTGTAATCCAGCACTTTGGGAGGCTAAGGCAGGAGGATCACTTGAGCCCAGGAGTTCGAGACCAGCCTGCGCGGCATAGTGGGACTCCTTCTCTACAAATAAAAAAATTTTTAAAATGAGGCAGGCCTGGTGGTGTGCTGAGGAGGCTGAGGGCGGGACGATCTCTCGGGCCTGGGAGGTGAAGGCTACAGTGAGCCATGACTGAGCCACTGTACTCCAGCCTGAGAAACAGAGTGAGAGCCTGTCTCAAAAAGAGAAAAAGAAATTTCAATCCACTAGTATATTTTTAAAAATCTACTTGACAAATATATCCCACAAATAAATGAGACAAAATAATTTGTGAGCTTTATCAATTAAACAACACAGTAGCACTTGAGGATGGTTCCGTTCCTATGTAATCATAACACTTTCCATCAATCTCACGGGAACAGATCTCTGGGTCTCACTGATTGGCATATTCTAACTATGACATCAGTAAAGCCTTTTCCTTCCTTAATCCCTGCAGCACAGGAAGAAAAAAGTAGTGACATACCTCAGAAGTAAGCAGAGTAGATATTTTATGACTCAAGGGATTCTTTCATCATTCTTTCAGTGAGACACAATATAGTACAGAAAATACAAAATTAACATTTGTAGATAAATTAGATATTCTTACAGTATACAGGTTTATTCAACTCCTACCAATGAAAGAAGGATAGGGAATTAGCCACCTGAGGCCAAGGAGCCAAGGGATTTAGAAACAGACGGTTTAACAGAGAGGCAAGATCTGTCTACACAATGCCAGATTCATCCTGGCAGAGGAAGATAGGATACACCGGAATAACAGACATTAAGGAAAACCCGAGATCTCACCAAGAACCTCTCCCTCAGATTTTTGTCTAGACTTTCACCAGGAAGACATAAGATTTATGGCTCCAGATAGTACTAATACCTAGTCCAACATCACAAGCAGAGGCCTTCAACTGGGGGCATGACTACAAAGAGGGACCATTCACAGACTGGCAACAAACCCAGAAAGTTACACTGAAATCGTGTGCAGGGTGCTACCGTTTTGGGAGAAGAGCCGTAGCTTTTGTCTCATCATCAAGGAGGCGCCTGGCCTGGGAAAGGCCATGTTGTCAAGCGGGAGAAGGAAGAGGCGCAGCCCCGTGTGGTGTGCGTGCTCATCACAGAAGCCAGCACAGACGCTGGGACCCACCCGCGTTAGGAAGAGCAGACAGACCCCTCTTCAGGGTGAGAAAAGAAAAGAGCTTTCCTTTGAGGAATGTGAACACTTTCACGTTATCCAGCCCAGAGACACTGAAATGAGACAGCAGTCCCGTCCTCCCCTTCTCTGGGTTGTGCTCATCTCTGGAAACCACCTGCTTTTGCCACCAGCAGCTAAGCTATAAATTACCTCAATCACGCCACATCCGAGACTAGAGCCCACACCCTAGAGCTTAACAATGGAGAGCCAATCGCCCATCGATGTCACGTCTGTAAGCCAATGAGAATTCCTGACAAACAACTTTTATCACCCCACTCCCTGTCTCCCTTTCTTTGCCTTAACAACCTACTTGTAACACAGGTGAACGGAGTTCATATCCAAGGTCACTGGGTCCGTATCTTCTGGGCAGCTGTCCTCTCTTTTGCTCATGTCAGCTCTTTATCATACTTTGTGCCTCAGCCTCTTTGTTTTAGGTGGACAGAAGCAATGCATCCAAGAACCACACCACTCAGAGCCTGCTTCAAGGGGGCCAAGTCCCTGCCCTGGAGGAGCTAAATCTGGAGAGAGGCCTGAAGCTGCCCATCTTCAACCTCAGCCCAAAGACCAGCCTGGGAACAAGCATTCCAAAGGCTCCTGGCCATCCTTGCTCTTCTCAGCTTTGCTGGCTCTCACAGCAGAAACCACTGGCAAGTTTGTTCAAAGGGGGGCAAAAGTAACCACAATTTCTAACTTTGTATTCTCTTTTTTTCCTCATTCACTCTGTCAGCCAGGCTGGAGTGCAGTGGCACAATCTGGGCTCACTGCAACCTCTGCCTCCTGGGTTCAAGCAATTCTCCTGCCTCAGCCTCCCAAGTGGCTGGGACTACGGGCGTGCGCCACCACGCCCGGCTAATTTTTTGTATTGTTAGTAGGGTTTCTCCATGTTGGCCAGGCTGGTCTCGAACTCCTGACCTCAAGTGATCCACCCGTCTCAGCCTCCCAAAGTGCTGGGATTACAGGTGTGAGCCACCGTGCCCAGCCTAACCTTGTATTATCTAAATGTAAAAGGCCACTACCAAACTATACAACTCTTTTTCTTATTTGTTTTCTGGAATAAAATGCCAAAACCATAATTGGGACTCTGGATTTGAAAATGGTGGCATCAAGTCAGCGATCCCCTCTTGGCTTCCTGGAAATCACCCAAAGAACAAGAACCAAAACCACCAACTGCATTTTTGGCAAAGCAAGGAGACAGCTAAATACCATGAAATAGGTGAAAGAGCTGTTAAAAAAAGTGAAGACTGAGCAGGGGGACATGTGATGAAAAACAGAAACAAGGCCCCCAGCTCTGCAAATGTGCTTCTTCTGGAAAGTGAGGGTACACCTGGGAACAGCTGAGGCCACACCCAGAGAGGCATCCTATCAACCCACCCCGTGCTGGAAGCAGCTGGTCTCTGCAGCGGTGGAGACAACGAGCCCCTCTGCAAGGTGCAAACGCCCTGCAGCTGGTTACTGCATGGGTTCACGCAAAGTAAAGATGAAAGAAACTCACACGTAAATCCTCCAGCTATTAGAACACTCTAGCCAGCCTGTTCTAGGAATAAATTCATCTCCTGCAAGGAGAGGTTAAAAGGAACCAGCAGAGGAGCACATGACATCTAATGGATTAAAAAATGACAGTGGGAAGGGAAAGGAAGGAGGGGAAATGAGGAAGGAGAGAAATACCAGCGGCAGATGAATACGAAAGCCGGATCAGGTCACTATTCTACTTAGATTTTTAAGCAGTTCGCCATCTCATGCACACAGTAAGAGCCACAGAGGCCTACAAAGCGGGACCCACCCTCTCCTTACCTGACCGCCCTCATGTGGGGCCCTCTGCTCCCTCACTCCTGCCCTCACCCCCTTGCCACTCCTTTCAGAGGCCTGCACATTCCAGCCTTAGGCACCTGCCCATGCTCCTTGCTCCAACTCCTTGTTCTTCTCAGATACCTGCAGGGCTCGGTTCCATGAGCCCACATTTAAAACTGTACTACTCCCTCCCTAGCACTCATTATCCCCCCTCCCTGACTGCACTCTGTGACACACCTTCCAAAATAACGACAAAAGTGCCTCCTTATTTTATTTATTGTCTGTCTCCTGCCCCTGAACATAAACTCCACCAGGGCAGAGTGATTGGCAACAGTATGCATTCAAAGAACACTTACTAAATGAATAAACGATCATTCACCAGAAAAAAAATCCATACCATCATACCATCAAGCAGATGAAAATGGTGAATGTGCATTTCACCATGAATTTTTAAAGTCCAAAGAGACAGTTGCTTCTATAAAGGATGAACACAAAACAGAGCTATAAGAGCTCAGGGAGTAAATGGTGAGGCAAAAGGGAGAGATAAAAATATAGGAAAGCAAACCACCATAGAAAATAAAGTTAAAAGGGTCTGAGGATATACGCAGGGCAGAAATGACAAAATCCAAATAAATTAAATGAAAATTTAAGAAAGAATTCAAAAAGAACCACAAAGACAGAGATAAAATTGGAGACAGGTGACAAGCACACATCTGTGCCTAATTACGTTCCAAATAAGAAAACTGAAATAACGAAACAGAACAAATATTTACTGTGATAATTAAAAAAACACTCAAGGGCAAATGAATTAGGAGCACTCAATGAAAATACTCTGTAGCAAAAGTGTTCTTATTCAAAAAAAATATCCTTTAGGAGTCAGGAAAAAAGATCAAGTCACTCATAAGAGGAAAAGAAACCGTACTTCTCCATAGCAAAATGGAATTCAAAATACAAGTAGAATGATACAACAATGCTCAAGGAAATGAAGTGTGACCCTAGAATTTATACTCACCTAATCTGTCATTCCAATGTAACTGAAAGTTTTAAATGTGCAAAAATAAAAAAATCCAACCAAACTAAAAAAAAACATATACCAAGCAATACTATATAAAAGTCCTTCTTGAGGAATGTACTAAATAGTAAACTATAGCTATCCACGAGATGGCTAGAAAAACTATGTCAAAAGAAGCAACTGTGAGGATTAACTCCATTTAATTGTAAGAAGAAGACTGAGATATGTGATGATTATAATGAAAGAGAATGCAAAATGTAAGTCCTGACAATGTAGAATGTAACTGACACTAGTTGGGAGACTAAGAGAACTAGAATCTAGGAAGTAGTATAATGTACATGGCTTCCCCATCTTTGACAGTTGGGATTGAAAAATGTATTATTCAAACCATACTTCCATACTTTTTTTTTTTTTTTTAAAGACAGGGTCTTATTGTCGACCAGGCTGGAGTGCAGTAGTGTGATCATAGCTCACTGCAACCTCCACCTCCCAGGCTCCACTGATCCTCCTGCCTCAGCCTCCTGAGTGGCTGGGACTACAGGCACACACCACCACACCCAGCTAATTTTTGTATTTTTTGTAGAGATGGGGTTTTGCCATGTTGCCCAGGCTAGTCTTGAACTCTTGGGCTCAAGCAATCCTGCCGTGGCCTTCCAAAGTGCTGGGATTACAGGTGTGAGTCAACCGCACCTGGTCTACACTTTTCAGTATGGTAGCCGTAAGCCATATGTGACTATTGAAACTTAAACTTACATTAACAGTTAAAATTCAGGTCCTTCCATTTCAAGTGTTTAATAGCCACACTATGGCCAGTGGCCATCATGAGGGACAGAGCAGATAAGAAGTACATTCACATCATCACAGAGAGCTCTACTAGACAGTGCTGATTTAAAATTAATAAACCAAATAATGTCGTACAAATAAACTTAACAGAAGTAAACAACAACGAATACTGTAAGTGACTAAGATCAGGTAGTAGAGGGAAGAAAGGGAAAGGAAAGAGGAAATATGCTAATTTACCATTGTTCACAGTAGGAAATTAATAAATAATGTCTAAAATGTGAAGATTCAGGTACAATAAGAAGTTGCAAGGGTAACAGTTAGAACAATAGAAAATCATACAAACATAAAGCAAACAAGACAGACTGTAGAGAGAAAGATGTTTCAAAAGTTACTTAAAAACACATTCCCCCCAACCAAGCAGGAATGACAGAACTAATGCCAAACATATGCCACATTAACAAACGAGCCAAATTAATGCCTATTCAAAAACAGACATTAATATTATATTACAAGGCAAAATCCAATTTTATGTTGTATGACAGAGAAGCACCTAAAATGGCAGGGGTGGAGGGTGGATTTGGAAAGGACAATAAAGAAAGGATAAGCAAAGGCAAAGAAAGAAGGCATGGATTGTCATCTTAATATCAGACGATGCTGAATTCAGAGAATGAAGGATTAAACAAGACAAAGGGTACTTTACAATTCTAAAGGAGCACTCGCAATGAAGACTTGTGAAGCCGGGTGTGGTGGCTCATGCTTGCAATTCTAGCACTTTGGGAGGCCGACGCAGGAGGATTGTTTGAGCCCAGGAGTTCCAGACCAACCTGGGCAGCATAGTGAGACCCTGTCTCTAAAAAAAGAAAAAGACATGTGGTATTATTATATTATTATCAGATCAAAAAGTGTCAACATTTGTAAAGCAAAAACTACAGGGAATAGATTTAAGGCGAAACTGAGTAAAAGAAATTCGTTGTGGGAGATATTAATTTACAGATCATGACCGATAGAGTAGACAGAAAGAAATGAGGATACAGAAGACCTACAGTACATATCAACAGGGTATAACGAACTGGCACACACAGATCTTTACACCCTGAAAACAGAGCATATGTTCTCTTCAATGTCCATGATATACTTTTAAAAACTGGCCAAACTGATCCCTTAATAAGTCCAATAGGTCTTTCTTCGGGGCGGGGGGAAGAAATGCAAATTATTAAATAATCTAATCAAAAAGAAAACCACAAATATCCAAAGTAAGAATTAACAGGCAACTACTAGAAAAATGGAGGTAATTAAAAGATAATATTCAACTTATTCAACTATATGTAAGTAAATTTGAAAAGCTAAGTGAATTATTTTTCTGGGAAAATATAATTTATCCAAAATCACTCCAAGGGAGACATGAAATCCAAGCAAATCAATCATCATAGAAAAAATAAAGTTCTAAATAAGGTCCCCAAACCTGACAGCTTCACAGGAGATCATTCCCTGAATTTCCCTGTGTAAAGAACAGAAAATTCCAATATAAAACTATTAGAAAGCAAGGAACTTTAAAAAAAAAACAAAGCAAACATAACAATGACAGCAAAATAAGACAAAACTCTACACACTCAGAGAGACAGTGAGAGAGAAAGACAGGAGAAGAGAGAAAACTAGACTATTCTCATTTGTAAATACCAGTGCAAAGGTCCTAAATAAAATATTAGCGAATGCAGTCCAGTAGCAACTTAAAGCAACACTATATATAACCAAGTGGAATTTAGTCAAGTAATATTAGCATAGTTTAATAAAGAGAAAACTAGTAGTACAACTCATATTAATAGCTATTAGGAGAAAAATTATATATAGTCATCTCCATAGATGCTGAAAAGGTATTTAATAAAATTTATGCATTCCTCATAAAATTCTTAGTAAAATAATAGAAGAATACTTCCTTAAAATAACCAAATATATCTACCTTACCCAAAAGCCAGCATCAAACTTAACGAGAAAACAAGATATCATCCATTTAAGTCAGGAATAAAAGAACGTTATCCTTCGATTAACGTTCTGCAAGTACTAGTTAATACAATAAAACTAGAGAAAGAAAGAAGTAATTCAAAGGGAGAAGGTAAAATGATCACTATTTGCACATGATATGAGTGTATACCTGAAGAAACCCAAGGGAATCTACTGAAAAACTACTATCAACATGAAGAGAATTTCAGAAAACATGGCAGCTGGGTACAAAATTAACATAGAGAAACCAATAAGTATCACGTATAAACCAAAAACTAGTGAGAAGATACAATGGAAGAAATGGCCTTATTTTCAAAAGGAACAAAAAGTTAAAATATTATAAGTCAATTTAACAGGAAATGTCTAAAATTCCCAGATGACAAAACTTAAAACATGCCTGAAAGCCACAAAAGAAAATCTGAAGAAGCGGCAAAGCATGCCGGACTTTGAGTAGGAAAGATTTAACACCCTTAACAAGTCTGCTTTCCCAGAAGTAAGTTTATAAAGGCAACCTCATCTTAAAGAAAATACCACCACAATTGTTTTTCTTTTTGAAAGGGAGATGGCGGGAGTGGGAGGGATACACTAGACAAGCTGATTCTGAAGTTTATATGCAATGATAAATCCGAAAAGAAGAAAATTGGAGAAACTAGCACTGTGAGGTATTACGATGCTACTATAATTTACAAAGTGTGGTACAGGACACATGTTCAGGCTGAAAGATCAATGGAACAGAAAGTCCAGAAATAGATCCAGATAGTATAGGAAGCTAATATTTGATAAAGGTAGCATTTAAAATCCATAGGCAAGAGAAGGAATATTCAATAAGTGATATCGGAAAACTGGCCAGAGAATTCGACCAAAAAAATTAAGTTGAGCCAGGCACAGTGGCTCATGCCTGTAATCCCAACACTTTGGGAGGCCAAGGTGGGAAGATCACCTGAGATCAGGAGTTCGAGACCAACCTGGCCAACATGGTGAAACACCGTCTCCACTAAAAATACAAAAATTAGCCAGACATGGTGGTGCACGCCTATAGTCCCAGCTACCTGGGAGGCTGAGGCAGAAGAATCGTTTGAACCCAGGAGATGGCGGTTGCAGCGAGCCAAGATTGCACGACTGTACTCCAGCCTGGGTGACAGAGTAAGACTCTGTCTTTAAAAAAAAAAAAAAAAAAATTAAGTTGGACCATACTGAAACTTTTTGTGTATGACAAATGTAGCAAATACTTAACTGTAAAAACTGAAATAATAAAAATTTTGGACAAAACCATAGAGAATAATTTTTATCATATCAAAGTGGGAAAGGCCTTTCTATGAATGACTCAAAACTCTGAATAAATATGACTACAAATATGACTATGAACAATATTGCTATATAAATGATATACTAGGTAAAATATCTACAACTTAATATAACAAATTAGCAAAGGGTTGGTTTCCCTAATATTTTAAGAACACCTAAAAGAAATCAATGAAAGGCCGGGCACGGTGGTTCACGCTTGTCATCCCAGCACTTTGGGAGGCTGAGGTGGGTGGATCAGGAGGTGAAGAGTTCAAGACCAGCCTGGCCAAGATGGTGAAACCTCATCTCTACCAAAAATATAAAAATTAGCCAGGTGTGGTGGTGCACGCCTGTAATCTCAGCTACTTGGGAGGCTGAGGCAGAAGAATCACTTGAACCTGGGAGGCGGAGGTTGCAGTGAGCTGAGATCACGCCACTGCACTCCAGCCTGGGCGACAGAGCAAGACTCCATCTCAGGGGGAAAAAAAAAAAAGAAATCAATGACAAAGATAAATCACTCAGAAGAAAAATGAAAAATAATGGGCAAATGATCTGAACGAAGAGCTCACAGAAAAGGGAATGCAGATTGTTCCTAAACACAGAAAAATATGCTCAATCTCAACAAAAATATGATAAATAGCAATTAAAACAAAGATTTTTAAATGTCATTACATGTGTTGTCAGAGGGGAGGCAACAAGCCTTCTCTGCATTGTTGGGGACAACCTAAAATGTTGCAACCTTGTGCTGGCTATTTGGCAAGACCAAAAACATTTTACAAACACATGGGCTCAGCAGATACATGTGCAGATGTGAGATGACTTATGAACATAGTTATTCATTTCAACACTGTTTGTAAATAACAAAAGATGGTCGACAAACTAAATTCCAACAATAGGAAAACAGTGAGTTTTCTTTCCACAATGTGGTGGAGCTCATTTATATTGGTACACATGGGGATGCAGGGCTAGTTTCCTTGTTTTATCTTAAGAACTGACTCCTTATTGCATATGAATCAGCACGTCCAGTCTATGTCCCTCACTCCCATACATTCTTTTCCTTTTTTTTTTTTTAATTTAAAAGCTGTATATTGCACCATTTGTGAAAAAGGGGGAGAAAAAGCACATTTGTACATATTCACTTGCAGATGCATACAGTATCTTTGGAAGGAATCACAAGAAATTGATAGCTGTGGTTGCCCCACAGAAGCCCTTGATGAATAGGGTGGGCGAGGCAGGGGGTATCTATCTTGAAATTCATGAATGTTGAACCCTATGAATTGATTGCCTATTATAATGAATCTATTTTTAAATAAAACAAAATCTCAGAGTGGGTAGCCTTTAGACTTCAATGTACAAAGTTCTAAGCCTCTTAACTTTTGATAACCCACGAGCATAATAGTCTCTCCTCAGGAAATGATCTGAAGATTTTGTGTTAAGAAGTCACATTTCTGGCCGGGCGCGGTGGCTCAAGCCTGTAATCCTAGCACTTTGGGAGGCCGAGACGGGCGGATCACGAGGTCAGGAGATCGAGACCATCCTGGCTAACACCATGAAACCCCGTCTCTACTAAAAATACAAAAAACTAGCCGGACGAGGTGGCGGGCGCCTGTAGTCCCAGCTACTTGGGAGGCTGAGGCAGGAGAATGGCGTAAACCCGGGAGGCGGAGCTTGCAGTGAGCTGAGATCCGGCCACTGTACTCCAGCCCGGGCTACCGAGCAAGACTCCGTCTCAAAAAAAAAAAAAAAAAAAAAAAAAAAAAAAAAAAAAGAAGTCACATTTCTTTGGGTTATTTCTTATTTTGGACTTGAACACAACTGCTAGAGAAGTAAAAGCCTCTTAATGCCTCAGTCATTCTCTCTGCAATGCTTTTCATAAATGGTCCTGGCAGTGTGATGCACTGTGACAGCCCATCTTTGTTCCCCACAGTCGTGTGCATATATCTAAACAAGGCCTTCCCTCCTAAACCACCTGAGATTCTTTCATCTCGTTTAATCTAAAGATCCGGTACACCTATAGTGAAATGCCTTTTTATTCACCAATGAGGACCAAATGTACTTCGCAGTTAACTAACATGAAAACAAAACACCAAGGAAGTTACTGAGCTGGGTGGGAAAACATGAGTGAGACAACTGCTTGTTGAAACACTCTACCCTTTCTTAGCAGCACCGAGAGGCCCATTATGATTAGAAAGCGGAAATCAGAAACATTTAAGAGATTTCAATTTGTTAGGTATCCCCATCTCCACTATTTGATATAACTGTTTTCCATCTTGTTTGAAAAACAGGATAAACAATCCCCAGATAGTTCTCCACATGGTAACGGCCAATATTACGTGGTATTTACTTAAGTACATGGCTTACGTACCTGTGCTGCCAATACAGAGTTCCTCGTACAGAAAGAAACAAACAAACAAAAAAACTAAGACAATGCCACTCAGCCACCCCATTCCTAGATTTTAAAACCCAAGTGAAATGAAAGCTATGTTCACACAAAAATCATGCACAAGTGCTTCTGGCAGCTTTATTCATAATCACCCAAACGTCTTCTACAGGTGAATGGATGATCAAACTGTGATACACCCATGCAAGGGCAGATAACTCGGCCATCAAAACAAATAAACTATTAACACACAACTTGGATGAATCCGAACGAAATGCATTATGCTAATGATAAAGCCAGATTCAAAGGCTACCAAACACATAATCATATTTATGCCATTTACGTGACATTCTGGAAAAAGCAAACTATAGGGACGGAAAATGGGCTACAAAGGAACACAAGGGAATTTGGGGGGCATCAGATCTGTTCCGTATCTTGAAGTGTGGATGGCTACAGTCTCAAGGAACTCTACACTGAAAAGAGCCATCTGTTTGCAATTATACCTGTTTTTAAAAAACACAGAAATTATCATGTATAAAAGGAAATAGTTATATTACTTTCTGGACAATTGAGTCATATTCTAAAATTGATTAATATTTAAGTAAAATCTACAAAAGTCAGTTCACTAGCAATGAAACTGTAACAAAATAACAAGATGTCAATTTACATGGCTTACGTACATGTGCTGCCAACATAGATAAAAAATACCATCATTTGACAAATTGTTTGGCATGCTTGCTGTGTCAGACACTGTTTTAGGCACTTGGACATGGCAGGGAATACAACAGGTGAAGCCCATGCTCTGGGGGCTTTAGTAGCACATTCTGGGGCAGAACCAACATGGTAAAACATAGCTGGTTCCTTCTAAGTATGGCATAGTATCCACACGGGCGTCAATACCCAGTAAAATGGGCTGACAAAAAGCATGCTGTCCAACAGTGTGATGTGAAACTTCAAGATCTGAAACTTCTAGCTCTGAAACTTTCTTGAGAGCCTGGAAAAGAAACTGAAACCACTGAATAAAAGTTTAGAAGAAAGGGAAAAATACTCTTCACAAAAAGTAAACATTAATAAATGTAAGTATATGCAGGGTCTTGAGCAGCAGAGCATTAAATTCTAATCGTGGTGTGTTGTGTGGGTTCAGGAGTTAGTACATATTAGTCAAATTATGTTAACAGACTACCGGATACAGACTTCAATATATGATTTCAGATTTCAATATAGATTGAGCATCCCTAGTCCGAAAATCTGAAATCTGCAATGTTCCAAAGTCCAAAGCTTTCTGGGCGCTGACATGACATTCAAAGAAGACCCTCACTGGAGCATTTCGGATTCTGGATTTTTGGATTAGGGATGCTCAACCATTAAGTATCTACAAATACTCCAAATCTGAAAAAATTCCAAAATCCAAAACACCTCTAGTCCCAAGCATTTCAGATAAGGACTATTCAAGAAATAACATTCAAACTTGTAGGTTTACAAAGTTGACACTGGTTTGGAACTATTGGCCTAAGTGCATGTAAAGACTCCAGACTGTAAACCAAACATTTAGGAGGGCTCCAATTACAAAGGAGCCTGGAGTTGGCATAATTATAGGCCAAAGTAATGACCGTGGAACACAGGCAGTCCGCCAAAGAAAACGCTCTGTAGAGTCAGCCCACACTTACATAATGAACAACCCAAAGAGCCATCAGACTGAAATCCCAGTCAGAGTGAAACCATGTATGAATGACAATAGTGCAGTGTTCAATCCAAGCCAGGATGCAGGCAAACCTCAGAGTAGAGGACAAGAGATGAGTCTAGCAGCAAATGAGGCTGACAGCCTAAGGGGCCCTTGTCAGAAAGCAAGAGCACGGCTAGGTGGGGTGGCTTGCACCATACTCCCAACCCATGTTGGGAGGCTAGGCTGGGAGGATCACCTGAAACCAGGAGTTTAAGGCTGCAACAAGCTATGATTGTGCCACTGTGCTCCAGCCTGCGTTAACAGTGCGAGACCCCATCTCTAAAATAAATAAGTAAATAATGAAAGAGCTCAGGCTGGGTGCGGTGGTTCACGCCTGTAAGCCAGCACTTTGGGAGGCTGAGGCAGGCAAATCACCTGAGGTCAGGAGTTCAAGACCAGCCTGGCCAACATGGTGAAACCCCATCTCTACTAAAAATACAAAAATTAGCCAGGCATGGTGGCAGGCACCTGTAATCCCAGCTACTTGGGAGGCTGAGGCAGGAGAATCGCTTGAACCCGGGAGGCAGAGGCTGCAGTGAGCCGAGACATTGCATTCTGCCTGGGTGACAAGAGCGAAACTCCGTCTACGGTGGGAAAAAAAAAGAAAAGAAAAAAAAAAAAGAGCTCAGCAAAAAGAGCACTGTAGGGCAGATCATGTGTTAATGAAGCAGTACGGAACGGGGTCTCTGCTTCAGGTTACTCCAGGGTGGGCTCTGGGGACAGATCACCTAAGGCTGCCCTATGAAACTACTGTGAGATGCGGAGAACGTCATGTGGTTAATTCTGGGCATTGTTCATGGGGCAGTAGAGGAGAAGGGGCAGAAGACATTCTTTTGTATTAGTTGCATTTTCTTAGCAAGTAAAAACACATATTTTCAATTTACAAAACAGTTTTTTAAAATCTGAAACATACGGTCAAACTATCATGACTGTATTTTTTTTAGATTAGAAAGAGCTTATTTTTTTTCCTGATGATTAATGATGAATGGGATTTCTGCCCGTCGGCTCCTAATTTTCCATCGACAGGACTGCTGCTCCTTTCCCAAAGATGAAGATTTGGGTTTTAGAGAAATTGTCTTAAATAATTCTTTCTGATAAAACAAAAGAAGAGCTAATTTTGGGCTGACATGATGCCTGGCATGTAACAGTAAAACCATAAAAGTAAATAAGACTGTCATGGGGGAACGGTAGTGAGGATGAAGGGAACTCGGCCATCACTGCAAAGCATGTGAGCCAATGCTACCTGCCACCAGAGACCTGCCCAACAGATCAGAGCACACACAGCAGGTATAACCCTCACAGCCACCCAGAGGTCAATTCTGTCAGAGCATCAGTAATCCAGGGTCAGGACAGCTTGTTCCTATCAGAAGCAGAAGAGTCATAATCTCATGTTGTCCTTCCCAGCTCAAGTTCCCAGGACAAGTAAGTAGGACAACAGTGAAGGTCTCCAGAGCTCACCAGCTTTTGCTGAGACTGCTAGTCTAAGAGCCCCAGCTGAGTAAATTCTCAAGGAGGAAAATGGCAGAAAGTATCCAAGGATAGTCAGTAAACTGGTGGGTACCTTTTTGGCTTCAATGCTCCAGTAAATAAAGGCAAAATATTTAAAGCCTCATTCTATGCACTGCATTTTTTTTTTTTTTTTTGAGATAGAGGCTGGAGTGCAGTGGCACAATCTCAGCTCACTGTAACCTCTGCCTCCCAGGTTCAAGCGATTCTCCTGACTCAGCCTCCTGAGTAGCTCGGATTACAGGTGCCCGCCACCACACTAGGCTAATTTTTGTATTTTTAGTAGAGACAGGGTTTCTTCATGTTGGTCAGGATGGTCTTGAACTCCTGACCTCAGGTGATCCGCCTGCCTCAGCCTCTCAAAGTGCTGGGATTAGAGGCATGAGCCACCGTGCCCGGCCCTAGGCACTGCATTATATCTGAAAGCTGACAGAACTTATAAGTTTCAACATAGGACCAAATTAAATAGGTTGGCATGAAAAAACTTCAACCTTGTTGCCTCTCGCTGGTCACGACATCCTGGAGCTAATACTTTACAAGAGAACCACTGGCCCCAGGCTTGTGAAGACACCTCAGCAGCCACTTTGGGATGTGAGGAAGAGTCAGGGAAGGCAGGGAGAAAACAGATATTCTCACTTAAAGTAGAACAGCTCTGCTTTTATCTGTTTATAAAATAAAGTATTTTAATATTTATTATTAAAATTGACATATTAGAATTTTATGTAAGACTTCATTTAATAAAAGGGTTTCACTGCTTTTTTGGAAAATCTTTATCCTAAACAATGTTCATTTTATTGACCTATTTATATGAGGAAACAACTATTTTAACTAACCAGATGAAAGGTAAAATATATTTTCTATCATCTTGGGAAAGGCACTATTTCTCTGAGCCTGGATTTTTTTTCTGCCAACAAGTGACAGCACAAGCTCTCCATTACAGACAATAAAAAGCCCAGGTGGTTTTTTCATGGCTGCTCGCCATATAAACATGTCCATAACGTGTTCTTGTAGATAAGTTAGAGGACAATAAGAAGTATTTTACAAAAATTCCATCTTTACATATTTGTGTTTGTATGAAAAATATCCAGGACATACTTTTTTATTTTATTCGTGGTAATAAATTTAAGTTTTACCACTTTATAATTTAAAAATGTAAATATGGAGTTGGGGCATGGTGGTTGGGAGGCTGAGACCAGAATATCGCTTGAGCCCACAGGTTTGAGACCAGCCTGGGCAACATGCGGAAATCCCGTCTCTACAAATAAAAACATAGCCAGGCGTGGTAGCACACACCTGTAATCCCAGCTACTCGGGAGGCTGAGGCAGGAGAATCGCTTGAGCCTGGGAGATGGAGGCTGCAGTGAGCAGAGATTGTACCACTGCACTCCAGCCTGGGTGACAGAATGAAGCTCTGTTTCAACAACAACAACAACAAAAAAAGCAAATATATGTAAAAAGAAGAAGTGCAGTTTCCCAAAATGAGGTCTGTAAATAACTGATCTAGAAAATGCTCTGGAAAAAATAAAAAAGGATCAGGTTCTGAGGTCAACTGACCTCTCCCTGGGCTCTGGACAGCAAACAGGCAAGGTTTCCCTCTGAGTTTCGGCCATAGGGGCTTCTCGTGGGCAAGCCCCTGTCCGCAGGTGACGCGTGGACCACGCGCTTCCGAAGCGTCTGGCCTGTGTGCTCTCGGGGACGGGGACAGGACGCAGGTCAGCCCATCTGGCCGATGGCTAACAAGTCAGTCTGTTTTCTGAACGTAAGCTGAAACCTAGAAAAGTAACTGGTTGGGGTGGGGGTGCAGCCACATGCAGTAAAAGCACTGCCTGTCTGTATAACAACCACCTGATGGAAAAAGAAATGCGTGAAATGGGGAGCGTTACGACGTCACAAACTCCAGCGTGGTTGAAATGAAAGCGGAAAGCAAATGGCAAACTGGCTTCCCCTTCCAGCTTTTCACAACCCTGCCTTGCTCACGGTCAGCCCAGAGCAAGGGCGGAAGAGAGGACTGCAGAGGAGGGAAAGGAGTGGGGAGCTAGAGCACCAGAGGCGTGGGAGGATGGGGACAAAGGGGCACCAAGGGCAATGGCAGTCACGACTTCCCAGGACAGGGGACGGCTGGGACCGGCGGAAAGTCCGCGTTAGCTGGATTGGAAACCGAGTCCAGACAGAACAGATGGGCTCTGTCGCCTCCGGGTGGGGCACCAAGCGGGGAGCCGGGCCACGGGGCAGGGGACGGTGAAGCACCGTGCAGCGCCCACCAGCCTGCAGCGCCCACGAGTCTGCGCTGCGCTGCACATGGTACTCGCGGCTCCAGCTGGCCAGTGTGTGGAGGAGATGAGACCCTCGCCAAGAGACTAAGCGGCCACAGCAGGGGGAAGCGTTGCTCACATACCCCTATATCGTTCACACTACGAGGTTAACTGCCGTGAGATCTGCCTGCAGTCAGACAGAAACCTGTTCTAGCAAAACGTTGCCCAGCGACTTCAGTGAGTGCGGCTGACCCGGGCGCCCCCACCCCGGAGTCCAGCAGCAGCACCGATTGCGCAGGAGGCGCCCCGCAAGCATCCTTTCCTGATCCGTGCTGCGGTTCCCAGGCCCGTTGCAGCTGGCTCACAGAGACTGCGCACGCAAAGCGTCTCCATGCCCTGCCATTCACCTTTCGACATACAGAGCCGCATTCCAACTTTTAGTGATAAAACCCGGCGCCAAAACGAACACGCGATGTTACGTGTGTTACCTCTGCGCATGCGCCGGGCATTCCCTGCACTCCAGAACCTGATGAACGCGCGGTGGGTACCCCAGGCTTCCGTGCTTTCGCTTTCCCAGAAGCTACGTGTCCTCAGTCTACATATTGTTACCTGGAAAATAAAGTTTTCTCCTTTTTCCTTTCTTTGTTAACAGGCAGAAGGTGTAGGCTGCAGGTTTCGGGCCTAAGAGAGAGCATGTCTGGAGACACAGAGTAGACTCCTAGATGACATGACGGAGATGAGCGTCTGCGTCGGGGACTCGGCATTAGGAGGAGGCAGAGGAAAAGCCCATCATCGTGGCTGAGGGAGATCTGGCAAGCAGCTTGCAGGGGATGAAGGGTGTGCAAAACAGGCTGAGACCTGTCCAGTGCCGAAACACGCCGCTGTGGTCAAGCAAGCTTTACCACTGCTCAGGCCCAGGCTCGTACAAGATTTGCGGCAACAAACACCAAGTGGAGAACTGCATGAACACTTTTTATCGCATCCCAGTTTTCAGACAATCTCGGATAATCCTGAAAATGCTTCTTATGCATTACATAAGAGTTTAGGTTATGATTTAGCAGACAAGCTTTTTCAGGAGGATTAGGTTATTAGCGGAAAAAGAGAGCTACTTAAAGTTTGGATGACTGTATTCCTAAAAGGTTCATACCTCTCCAAATTATCTTAAGATCTCTCCTAGCAAAGATTTAAATTTTTATACCCTGAGTCCTTACAACAAGCGTTCACTACAACTGATCATTCATTTACTAAGAATCCAGCAGGTTAAAGTAGAATACTTAAGCTTAAAAAAAAACTAGCATTTTAGCTTTGCAATTTTTCTTCATAATAATGAACTCTTATGTATAGAGTTTCTCCTTTTCTTTTCACAAGAAATTACGGGCATGCCAAATTCAGGTAGTACTGAGGTTCTTAAGGTAACAATACTCAGTCCACAGTGTATAAATTTCTTCTCATTGTAACCTGGCTATGCTGGGGCGTAAATATCTTATTTACGTTTTTCACAACCATAATATTTAACAATGTCATTTTCATGAGTACATGTGTCAGAATTTAAGAATGTAAAACATTCTGAATTTGTAAAAACAAATGCATTAAATTTACACTACAGAAATATTTACTGCAGGATTTTTCTAACCAGTAAGCTCCCCTACGGCGTTCCAAGACATAAAGTAATTTACAATGCATTTGAGTCCAACTTTTTGACCAAGAACACATCTACTGCACTAAACAAAGGAGTTGCAACAATACCAAAATCACCCTCGGCTCTCAGGGCCAAAAACGCTGTCTGCTCTGTATGTTCTCCTTGGTCACTGACTCTCCTTCCTCCAAGTAGACATAGACAGTGGGCACATATTTGACAATCGGTGAAGCATCTGACAAGCACTCATTATGCCATTTGGAGGGTGTACTAATGTAACTAGCATTGTGGTATACAAAGGGCAGTTCTAAGGGTGAACAGACCTCAGAGCGTGGAAAAAAAACTTGACAGTGCCACCACCTATTACTGCGGCCCCTACGAGGTGTTGGAAGCTAGGATAAATGTCTTAAAACACGATCTCATTAGTTTTCAAAATACAGCCTTTGAGTAGTATCATCTCCATCCTACAGATGAGAATTAAGACCCAGAGAAGGCACACAGAATCCTAGATTTAGGACTAAAAAGACGTAACTTCAAATATCTGCTCTCATCTGAACCAAAAAATGGGGAAAACACCACCTCTTAACAGTATATGGAAGGATTAAAGCACTCTGTGAGCTGGAAAAGGCTGTCCTAGTCTACCTAATTATAAAACAGTGTTAGTTAGGTATTTCCATGGGAAATTTAATCTTTCACTGGAAGTGTGGAATTAGGGAATTTTTAACACAATTCCTGATTATCATACCATACATGGGTCTTTGGAAAGAGAAGTCAAGTTTTTAAGCCAGGCATGGTGGCTCATGCCTGTAATCCCAACACTTTGTCAGGCCAAGGCAGGAGGATTCCTTGAGGCCAGGAGTTTGAGACTGACCTGGGCAACACAGCATGATTTCATCTCTATTTTAAACAAATACTTAAAAAAGAAGTTTTCTATCCAAGGGGAAGGATGCGCTTAGGGAGAAGGTGCCCCAACAGCAATGCTGCAAGCTTGGAGAAAGGGTCTATATTTGCAATGAGCCACAGGAACTAGGATGAAGACCATGGAAAATCAAACCTTGGACAATTTTCTATTATATTCCATTCCCGAATCAGACAGAAAACCATATTTATAGGAATTCTGGAATCTCTACTCCCAATTTATTTGAATCATGATCTTAAGAATGACTATTCTAAAGCAAACACAAGTAATGGAGGGTGCAATGTGTAGCTCTGGGGCTATGTCAAAATAAGAATAAATCTTACCAACATCTTTCTGGACTTGATACCTAGAATATTATTTATAATTACGAAGCAAAACCCATAATATGCTTACAATACCATAGTTTCCCCTTTCTGATCAATGCATTTATAAAACTAGCAGTCTTATGCATTTTTAAAAATGTTTTAAGGCTTCCACTCATCGTTTAATAAAGTTTTTGAGCACCTATTAAGTGGCGAGTACTGCCAGGCCCAGGAATACAAAGATAAACAAAATCAAATATTTTAATTGAGTGGACTAATAGAACAGTCACTACAACAGAAGATAATTAGTGCAATGACAGCGGTATACACACAATGTATTTGTAAACTATTGCCAGTTACTACTAAATTATAGAAAACATTCCCATGTTATTCTGTTCACTTTGTTTCCTTTGCTGTGTAGAAGTTTTTTAGCTTGATGTAATCCCATCTGTCCATTTTTGCTTGGGTTGCCTGTCCTTTTAAGGTATTGCTCAAGAAATCTTTGCCCAGACCAATGTCCTGGAGGGTTTCCCCAATGTTTCTTTTAGTAGCTTCATAGTTGCAGATCTTATTAAGACCTTAGTCCATTTTGATTGTCATTCCCATGTTATTCTGTCTTGTCCTGACAATTAGACTTGACATTCCTTTATCCCATCATAATCTCACTTTCGTTAGTTACTCTTTTTGTAATTCTGCTTGTAAGAAATTTTCTAAAATTTAAATATTAAAATTAGGATTTTTTACAAGGCTATGGGTGACAAGAGTTGTTGCTATAACAGAAACTGAAGCACACATTTCTAAACAACTCATGTCAAAAAAAAATGGAAATTAAAAGATATTTTAAGTTGTACAATAATAGAAAACACTACCAATCAAATCTTGTGGGACACAATTTTCAGACATGGCAGTGGAGCATTATCTCGGGGTCCTCTGACATTCCCACAGTGCATGAGGTTATTAAACCATGAAACCTCATCAGGGTCCTTTGGAGCAGTGTCTTCTCCTAGAATCTAGGTGAAGTGATCCTACTTCCACTCTCCTCTCCAGCAGGACGTGGGGAGGGTTACAAGGGTTTGTTTGCTTTACAATAATTCACTCACCTATTAAAAACAAAAAAAACTTAAGGTACGAAGTACTACTTTAGAGTAGAACTTAGTGCAAAATGTCTGCATTTTTAAAAAGGAGGCTACAATTCAATATACTAAACAGCCAACTTACAAAGTTAAAAACAAAACAAAACAAAACAGAATAAACCTTAAGAAAACAAATATTTTGGAAAGACGATCAACCTAAGTCACATTAAAAAACTGCTGTTGCTGCCAGATTAGATGAGGATGAACAACTATAAATACCTGGTCAATCAAGTGAAAGAAACAGTCTACAGGACTCAGACTGCATCCCAAACGTCTGCAAGTTCTTGTTCACTAGGTTTACATTGCCTATTCCTCATGACTGAGACCAGCAGTGCATGGTGGGCACTTAGTTTAATACTTGATTTTCAAACTAGATTCTAATGCTTACTTTTCAAAACTAGATTCTAATGCTTAGTTTTCAAAACTAGGTTCAATGAAGCTCCAGAAGGGCCCCTAGCTTCTCACTTTTCCCCCTAGATGACTATACCCTACTTTATGCTCCTTCATACACCACAGATGCTCTTATTTGAGCACTTGATCATCTTTTTAATCATCTCTCATTTTATATATTTGCCTTTCTCTACTAACCTGTAACCCTCATGAGATCAACAGACATTGGTTGAATGAAGTTGATTAAATAATATAAAAAAGAATGGGACTAATGAAAATGTTAATATGAAAAGGTATCCAAGATAAAGGTACATTATTAAGCAAAAGAACAAGTTGCGTGTGTGTGCACACGTGTGTCTGGAACAGTACACAAATCATCAGTGAATACATCCAAGGGCAGAACAGGGGGTCAGGAAGAGTAGGAGACTTGACTTTTCATTTTACCTTCTTCTGCAGCATGTTACCTTTTTTTTTTTTTTTTTTTCCTGAGACAGAGTCATGCTCTGTTGCCCAGGCTGGAGTGCAGTGGTGTAATCTTGGCTTACTGCAACCTCCGCCTCCCGGGTTCAAGTGATTCTCATACCTCAGCCTCCCAAGTAGCTGGGATTACAGGCGTGCACCACACCCAGCTACTTTTTCTGTTTTTAGTAGAGATAGGGTTTCGCCATGTTGGCCAGGCTGGTCTCGAACTCCTGGGCTCAAGTGATCTGCCTACCTGAGCCTCCCAAAGTACTGCAATTACAGGCACGAGCCACCACACCCAGCCGGGATATTACGTTTTTAACATGTCATGTATTACGTTTATGTATTTTTTAAATGCTTCAACTGTAATTTTTTAAAAATCATTTTGTCAATATTTTTTCTTAAAAAAAAAAAAGGTCAATTTTAAATCTAAGTATAACTTAGGTTTCTCTGGCGTCCATAGAATCAAGCCATTTTCAAATGCTTCCACAACAAAGATACCGAAAAGCACAATAACAGAATCAGCATATCTTCAAAGTAGAAGTCGTATCAGTCTCTTTTTATTGAAATATCTCAATGTTATTCACAGCACTACTAGGAAATGAATAACATTTCTATATTACAAATTCCTCCATTTTGCATAAAAATGGCCACTCCTAGGGAGGCAGAATAATGGTGTTTGATGGACATGCTTTGAACTGGAACTGATCTGAGTTGGAATCCAGACTCGGTCATTAGTCGGGTGAAGTTCTTCAACTTGTCTAGTTGGGTTATGAAATTCTTCAACTTGTCTAAGCCTCCATTTCCTCATCAGAAAAATGAGAGTGGTACTGCCTGGCTGTCAAACCCTACCCCAGAACCTCTGCTGGAACATAAGCTTGCCTTATGTGCTTACACTGACAAACACGTTTCACTTGAAAGACAATCACTCATGACCTCAAGCCTGGGATAGTACTGCTTAGAATCAGGCTAAAGTAGGTGGCAGCCACCTCAAGCAACCCAGAATTGTAGGCGTGGTGCTCTGGCAGGCCCATAGGTAAGTCAAATCTTTGGTAACTGAATCTTTACTGTCACTGTTGAGATGTACGGAGAAAAGAGAAAATGTGTATGCTATCAGCTCCATTGCAGCCAGCTAAGGGTGAGGAGGGTAGGAGAGAAGGGCCGCTTCTCCCACAAGCACAGTGCAAACTAGAAGTGACATATGCACTGCCTGCGGTCAATGAGGCCTCCTGGAGGACCAGACCGCAAGGGTCCTGCTACGTGGGGCTTGGAAAGCAGCCATGACAGTGCTGGCTGCCTACTCCACCTACCCTGAGTCACAGATCATGGAGTCTAGCACATGAATCATGGGCACTCATGTCAGAGATTTTTGTCAATTGATTAATTAGTTTAATAACTTTCTCTTTTCTGTCGCCTTTTAAAAAAAATATAGCAATGTTTTTCTTTTATATTCACCATATAATGTTTCCTTTAAAATGCATGTAAGTGTAAAAAGTGACTGAAGGTTGAGAGAAGCTGCCTTCAGCCATCAATTGCAGATTCTGTTCCTGATACTAGCATCAGGAGATGTAGTCTAGAGGGACAGAGCTGACTCAGTCTTCAACTCTGCGACCCACAGGAAGTGGTCCTGGCTGTGGATGACTTCTGCTGGGACAACTTTACCATTCCACTGCTTGCCTCTTTTCTAATATACTTTTCATTACTTGTATCATATTTAAAACCACAGAAGATATCTCAGCATCCCAGCTGGAGTAACATTTCTGAAAAGAATGTGCTAACTTGTTAATGAAATAATGAATACTAAAGTTAAATGCATAGAGTCTCCTGTCACTGCCCTCCCATTGTTATTTTGAAACATTTCCAAGCTCCAGAAAAGTTATGAAACTATAAAGTAGTGGAAAAATTTGAACCGTCATACAGTGCCGGTAGACTGTGAAGTGGTACAAGACACTTTGGAAAATAATTTGGCAGCTCTTCAAAAAGTTAAAGTAGCTCAGCAAAATCCACTCCTAGGTATACACCCAAGAGAAATAAAAATATCCTCTCACATAAAAACTCGTACTACAATGTTCATAACATTATTAATAGTGAAAAGGTAGAAATAACTCCAATGTCCATCAAGAGATGAGTGGTTAAACAAAATATGATCTATCCATACAATGGAATATTATTCAACCATAAAAAGGAATGAGGAACTGACACATGCTATGACAAGCATGAACACCGAACATTACTTGAAGTAAAAGAAGCCTGTCAGTCAAAAGGGTCACAAACTGTACGATTCCATTTATATGAAATGTCAAGAACAGGCAACTCCAGAGACAAAGTCGATTTGTCACTGCCAGGGGTCAGGAGGGAGAGGGAATGAGGAGTGACAGCTAATGGGTTCAGGGTTTCTTTTTGGGGTGAAAATGTTCTAGAATTAGATCGTGGTGATGGATGCGCAACTCTGCAAATACACTAAAAAACTACTGAATTGTATACTTTCAAAGGGTACATTTTGTATTTTAAATTATCTCTATAAAGCTGTTATTTTTTAAAAAGAATACAAAGACCCATGTAGCTTTTAACCTCATTCAGCAATTGTTAGTATTTTGCCACATTCACTTTCTCTTTTTCTCCTATACACACATGTGCATAAACATATGTGCACAGTCTATGGCTGGACACTTTGACCCTAAACACTTCAGCATGTGAAGTATTCTCCTATATAACCAAAATATTACGCTGGAGAAATTCAACACCAATACACAACAATTATAGTCCATATTCGGATTTATATTTTATCAGAAATTAAGCATTCTATTTGGTTCTCATGTCCCTTTAGTCTTTTAGTCTAGAAAAATTATCTCGCCTTTATTTTTTGACATTGATATTTCTGAAAAAACCACGCTACTTGTTTCATAGAATGTCCCTCAATTTGGATATGCCTGATTGTTTCCTTATGAACTGACATGGATTAAACATTTTTGGCGGGAATACTACATAGCTGAGTTGTGACCTTTTCGGTGCATCATGCCAAGGGGTACCGAATGTCAGTCGTCTCATTAGTTGTGATGGTAAAGTGGTGTTCATTGTTGTGCTTGGCTAGAGTGTGACTACCAGATTTCTCCATTATAAAGGTACCTTTTTCCCTTTTGATTTTTTGAGAGGGGGTCTTACTCTGTGGCCCAGGCTGGAGTGCAGTGGTGCAATCTCGGCTCACTGCAGCCTCTGCCTGCCGGGTTCCAGCGATTTTTCTGCCTCAGTTGCCGGGGTAGCTGGGATTACAGGCGTCCGCCACCACGCCCGGCTAATTTTTGTATTTTTAGTAAAGACAGGGTTTCACCATGTTGGCCAGGCTGGTTTCGAACTCCTGATCTCAGGTGATCTGCCCGCCTCGGCCTCCCAAAGTGCTGGGAATACAGGCGTGAGCCACCGCGCCAGGCCAGTTTTTTCCCTTTGTAATTAACCATCAAAGGGATGAACATTTGAGCTTGTGTAAATACCAGGCTTCCCCAGTTCTTTTGCCCAAAAGTTTCAGCATCCATCCAAGACCTTTGTCTGGTACTCTGTCCCTTCTGAGATTACTTTGCATTAATATGCCCAACCACTGCTATCAATTTTATTCCGAAGAGTGCTGGGGCTGTGATTTCAACCCAAGCTGCACATGCATCATCGGTATCGCCGAGAGTGGAACCCGAGCAACCATATTTTAAAATTCCTCAGGGTGACTGATTCTGATGTCGAGTAAGGGTTGAGATTCCCCGAGTCAGAGGAACCTTACAACACCCTCATTTGCAAATAAGGACACTGAGGCCCAAGGAGATGAAATGACTGGCCAATGTCACAAAATCTGTTAATGGCAGAGTCAATATTTTATTTTTTTATACTTGCATTTTAATAGTCAATCCTTTATCTCAGTCGAAGAATAAAACCAGAAAAAGGAGTAACTTTCGTAGTATGTTAAAAGTGACTGTCACTTAATATATGCTGCCGCCAGACATACCATTACTGCTTCCGAGGTTAGTTTTAGCTTTCGTTCATTGGACCTTTGCGGGCACCTTAGGAGAGAGGGAAAGGGGAGTCTGGTCGTCAACTCCTCTGCCCTCAGCGCTCACTGCGGGAGCTCAAGCCTGAGGGCCCAATGCCCACCGCCGGGTGTTCAAGGGGCCAGATGGGAAGAGCTGCAGCCCCGGAGCCGGGCGCTTGCCCTGCACGTCCCGCAGATGCTGCGCGGCGCCTCCCGCGGGGCCCCTCGCAGGGCAGGCCAGGCTCGCGCGGGAAGCACCTGGCGGGGACGCACCTGGCGGGAACGCACCCACCTGGCGGAGACGCACCTGGTGGGACAGCCCTGCCCCGCCTAGGGACGCCGGACGTGTGCAGGGCGATGGAGACAGCGGAACCTGCAGACCCGACCAACCCCACCTCCACCCCAAGCCCCCACTTACCCCGGCGTGATAAACTTTATTCGCTCTTTTAATCTTGATGTCCACGGCCGTTCCCATCTCCAATTCTCCACAGCAGCCGCCACTTCCGGCTGCGCGTGACCCCAGGGAAACAAGGGGCGCCTCGCCCCTTCGTTCTGGGCCCCGCCCCTTTCCCTCTCAGCCGGCAGCAGCTCACGTGACCTCGCACCTACGTCGCACACACTTCCTAGCTCCGAGAGGCGAACGCCCCACGCCTTCCTCCTTCCGGCACAGGAGTGGGCCTTAGTGCGGGGAGAAGAGCTGTCACCCTTCACCCCGCCCCCTCCGGGCGTGAAAGGCGGGACCAAACTAGCTCCACCCGGGATAGTCTTACGCCGGAAATGCTCCTTTTCTTTCTGGGTTAGCGGAGGCAGGGAAGAACTCTCGGCTCTCCCGGCGTGCCCCGCGGCCGGGGGCGGGACCGAGGCCGTCTATTGGACGCAGCCTGCGCAGGAAGCATGATGCTCCCGTCAGGCTGTGCGGCGCAGAGGGGTACCACTATGGATTTGTCTTTCTGGAGGTTATAACTTGGGAATGCCTGTCCTCCTCAAATGTCCTTAATCTCCTCAACTGTAGCCCTCTACCGCTTTCTCCCTGGGGTTCTGAAGAGCCGGCGCCCCCTTGTCTGTCCGTGGCCAGGCGCCGTTCCCTGCCCTTCCCTCGGGAACGGTTCCGGTCACCTTCAGGGGTGCAGCCCCTGCGCGCTCGTCCTGCAAAGCGCTGATCGGCTGGCGGCTCGGCTGCCCAGCGTCCCAGCGCCAGCCGGGCCTAGGGCCAAGGTATCGGGAAGCGCCAGGTGACCTCGCTCCGCTCGGAGCCGCGGCGTTGGGTCACCCGCCGGGCGGGCTCCTCGGGCCGCGAGGGATTGTGGGTGTTCCCCAGGCGCGTGTCCTGGAACCGGGTATTAAATATTCAGATCCGTGCGCCCCGCGCTAAAGGGTGGAAAGGCACGGCCCGCAGGCTCTGGCGCTTGGCGGTTGATTGCAAATGAAAGACTGGAAGCTGAAGTGAATCTCCCTATTCTTACTCCCAGCAACAGCTGATCCCAGATATAGTTTGTGGGAGTGGGGGGCGTTACTGCAGGGCAGGGCAGTGCACTGTTAACATACTTCGTTTACTGAGTTAAAATCTCTTGTAAATGTTGTAAATGAGGATTTTGCCAGTAAGCAGAAGGTCAGATTTCATTTTGGCAAGTGATTTAATTAATGCGGTGAAAAGTGTTTTTGTTTAAATTCTTTGCTTTTTGTTTATTTGATTCTGATAATTGTTCTTAAAAGTGCATTACTGGGCGCCTGTGGTCCCAGCTCCTCGAGAGGCTGAGGCGTTAAAAAAAAAAAAAAAAAGTGCATTACTTTTGGGATGACATCAGAAATTATCTGTAAAACGATTGCAAGAATTAGTATCATGAATGCCTCCCTCTTGAGAATATAAAATGTTTTACAGGCCAGCAGTGATGGTACTGCGGCTACAACTGCTTTTGAAGGTTAATAAATGGTATTTTCAAATATTCAGGTCTTGGTTTGCAGCTCCTCTCTGCCCTCAGGGCTTTGGTCTCTGCCTTGAATGTTTTCCTGGCAACTCAGACTCAGCGATTTTAGAACAATTCATTAGGGACTTGAAAATCACAGTCTAGTCTATTAGAATTCAAGAAGTGGATCCCTTTCCGCTAGACTCGCCCATCATTTTCAAATGGTAAAAAATCAATCTCAGTAGACACTGCAGAGAAACAGAAAAAGAAACACATGTATCCACATTGTATACTTGTTTTTTGTTTTGTTTTGTTTTTGAGACGGAGTCTCGCTCTGTCGCCCAGGCTGGAGTGCAGTGGCACTATCTCAGCTCACTGCAACCTCCGCCTCCCGGGTTCAAGCGATTCTCCTGCCTCAGCCTCCCGAGCAGCTGGGACTACAGGCACGCGCCACCATTCCCAGCTTATTTGTGTATTAGTAGAGATGGGGTTTCACCATGTTGGCCAGGCTGGTCTCGAACTCCTGACCTCGTGATCTGCCTGTCTCGGCCTCCTAAAGTGCTGGGATTACAGGGGTGAGCCACCGCGCCCAGCCTCCAGTTGCTATCCTTTTAAATCTTTTCCATCCCTCACACTTTAGATGATACCTTAACTTTCTGGTCCATTTGAGTTACCAAAAATCAGACCTTGTTAAAGTGTCGATTTCATGTCTCAAGTGGGACCCTAAATCCCTTAGTGTGAGTGGGAAGGTGCAAAGCGTGGTTTTGGCACGCCGACACTTCTGAGCGTCTCTCTTCAAGGCCTGGCTTCTGTGTTGAGATAAGGAAGAGGAGAGAAAATGAGACAAATATGTCTTAACTGGCCACTGCTGAATTTTCTTAGTTGATTCCTGCTTCTCTGGGTAACTGTCTCGTTTAAAATTCCTTTCGCGGGGTACACATGGGGAGTTCGGGTGGAGCCTTCTCCCTGCCACACAGTTCCATGGGAGATCTGTCCCCAACTTGATCTTTTCCATCACCCCCCTGTCAGCACCCAGCAGTACACTCAGACTCTCAGGCAAGATCGCTCAGGACCATTTATCTTCGGCACAGGAAGGATTTGACCCAGGAGAAATACACATCTTTGCCACAAAAAAGGGCTGGACTGAAGACCACCCCATGGCTGCTCCCCTCTCCCCAGCTATCCCTCTTCAATTTTCTTGTTCCCTCTTGCAATACAGACAGAGATAAATCAGCAAGAGTGCTGGAGGAACAGATCTGCAGGCAAATAGAATACCAGACTCCCCTTCCAGTAGGCCCCCTGATACCTAGGAGAGATTGTCCTGTGTCCTTCCCAGCTACATCACTTCACACCAGAAACATTGTCCTCCACAATACTGTCTCCTTTCATTCCTTCCCCTGCCTTCCTGTATAGATTGAGGAGAGGACTGGGGAAGTATTTGGTGGAAGAGGGGGCCAGATCTGCAGCTTTTTCTTAAGCCCTGGGGGAAGTGGCCCTAATTATAGGCATCTTTCATTAGGAGATGGAGTGCCATGCCTGTAGTTTTCCATTGTGAGCCTAGTGCCAATTCTAGGACAACAGCAGAGGTCCCACTAAACATCCTTAAGTGGGTGCTAAGATTCTCTGCCCAGACCCTTCCTTCAGGACTGAAGGACATGTTCCCTGAGCTGCTAGGAGTATTGATCTCAACAGCGTTCAGCTAAGTCTCTCTTCAAAGCTTTCCTTTAATGAAGAAAACTGCCTTGCCTAAGGTCATTCCCCCTTCTTGGGGGCAGTCCACACCTGACGATTAATCCATTTAGGATATACAGGCCTCTCCCTTGTCCCAGTTTAGGACAACTCTGAAGGACCATTCCATATCCAAAACTCCTAGTATTAGTTAAATACTGATGTGTAGCAAATTAGCCCAATCTGTAGTAGTTTTAAGTAACAAACGTCTCATGTCTGCGAGTTGGGAACTCAGGAGCTAAGCTTCCCTGGGTGTTTCTGGCTCAAGGTGTCAGGTTCTTGCAGTCCTCTGAAGACCTGTTGTGGGCTGGAATATCCACTTCCAAGATGGCTCCCTCACATGACTGAGGTTGGGAGCACTCACTTCCACTCCACAGGTTGCTTGAGAAGCCTCACAATATGGCAGCTAGCTTCTCCCAGACCAGTCAATCAAGAGAGAGTGCAATTAGGGAGCTGCAATGCCCTATGTGGCCAAGTATCTGAAGCACATCTACTTTTCTTCTCTCCATTAGAAGACAGTCACTAAATCCAACCTACACTTGGGAAGGGGAATTTAGCTCTACCTTTGGAAGGCAGGGTCAAAGAATTTGAGGACGTATTTTAAACCACTACACTCCGCATTGAATCCAGCTTCCTACGCCCAAACCCTGTGCACCTCTTGATCCTGAGAGCACCTCCCCAGTAAACTTCCTGCACATTAAATCTCCATCTCGTAGTCTGCTTTCTGGCAGCCTAACCTCAACAATCCAGTTACGCTAGTTTCTTAATAACCCTCAAGACAATCTTATGATACAGGAATAATTACTATTTCCTCACCTTACAGAAGGGAAGACAGGCACAGAAAGATTAATATACTTGCCCAAGGTCATATAGCAACTAAGTGGAGCCACCAATTCTGACTCCAGAGTTCATATAGGCAATTGCTGATCAATGCGCCACATACATGCATACAACAAACGCCTGGGTGCATAACAATGGGGGGCTCATGATCATAATCAAAAGACTGGACAAAAGACTGCCAATCAAATGGGAAAATCCAGCAGAGGTGCAATGTCATAGTTAAAGGCAATCTTAAAGAAAGGAATTGGGGGTCACTGTATCAACTGATAGTGAAGATAGAGTATTAAAACTACTGCAGAATAGTATAATGCTTTTTTGCTAGGGCTGCCACAATGAAGTACCACAAACTGGTGGCTTCAAACAACAGAAATTTATTCTTTTACACTTCTGGAGCCTGCAAGTTCAAAATCAAGATGTCAGCAGGGTTGTTCTGAGGACGGTGAGGAAAGAATCTGTTCCAGTTCTCTCTCCTTGGCTTTTAGGTGGCCCTCTTATGTCTCCTCACTCTATCTTTAAAAAATATGTCTTCATGGCCGGGCACAGTGGCTCACACCTATAATCCCAGCACTTTGGAAGGTCAAGGCAGGAAGATACCTTGAGCCCAGGAGTCCGAGACCAGGCTGGGCAACATGGCAAAACCCCCCATCTCTACAAAAATATAAAAATTAGCTGGACATGGTGACACATGCCAGTAGTCCCAGCTACTTGGGAAGCTGAGGTGGGAGGATCGCTTGAGCCTGGGAGGCAGAGGTTGCAGTGAGCCAAGATCATGTTACTGCACTCTGGCCTGGGCGACAGAGCAAGACCCTGTCTCAAAAAATGAAATAAAATAAAATGTGTCTTCACGTTCAGTGATGTTCTTTCTGTATGAGTGTCTGACTCCAAACTTGCCCTTTTTCTAAATACACCAGTCATCTTGTATTAAGGTCCTTTTAACTTGATTACTTCTGTAAAGACCCTACTTCCAAATACAGTCACATTCTGAAATACCAAGGGTGAGGACCTTAATTTGGCAGGGATGCAATTCAACCCAGAACACATTGCAACAAAATATGTACAACAAAAACATGAGACACACAGTGATAAATGGACAGAGACAGCGAGTAGGAGATTTAAACACAACGTGGTCTATCAGAGACTAAGTGGAGACAAGATAAGGACGAGAATTTTTTTTTTTTTTTTTTTTTTGAGACAATCTTGCTCTGTCACCCAGGCTGGAGTGCAGCTACACAATCTCGACTCACTTCAACCTCCACCTTCCAGGTTCAAGTGATTCTCCTGCCTCAGCCTCCCAAGTAGCTGGGACTACAGGCGCCCACCACCACACTGGGCTAATTTTTATGTTTTTAGTAGAGACAGGGTTTCACCGTATTGGCCAGGCTTGTCTTGAATTCCTGACCTAGGACAAGGATTTTTAACAAAATAAGAAGTACAATTTATAAATAAGACAGAATCATGGGGAATTCACATTTCAAGTGCTTGTGGTGCATGTGTAAGCACTATTGCTTATCAATTATACCCATCCTCATAAATGGGATTAGTGCCTTATAAAAGGAATCGAAGGGAGCTAGCTAGTCCTTTTGCCCTTCTTTCCCTTCTGCCAAGAGAGCACTTGCCGTTTGTCCCTTCTGGAGGACTCAGCATTCAAGGCGCCGTCTTGGAAGCAGAGTGGAATCAGACACAGAACACACTGGTACCTTGTTCTTAAACTTCCCAGCCCTCGGAACTGTGAGAAATGAACTTCCATTGTTTAGAAATTACCCACTCTGTGGTATTTTGTTATAACAGCATGAATGGACTGAGACAGTTGCATGTATGGCCACTAAGAACATCTCAATTTTGATTATGTACAAGTTTGATTAAGGATGTCCCGGATACCTTAACTACCACAACTTACACCACTTGGCAGTTAAGACACGCTTTCTCAAATAACAAAATGTGAAGCATTCTTTGTAAACAAACAAAAATACAATATTTGTTTTTTATAAACAAATAATATATATGAAATTTATGTATAAATAAACATAAAAATAAAATTTTTAAATAAAATAAAATTTAAATTAAAGATAAATTAGCCAGGTGTGGTGGCTCATGCCTGTAATCCCAGAACTTTGGGAGGCCAAGGAGGGTGGATCACCTGAGGTCAGGAGTTCGAGACCAGCCTAGCCAAAATGGTGAAATCTCATCGCTACTAAAAATACAAAAATTAGCCAGGCATAGTGGTGCAGGCCTGTAATCCCAGCTCCTCAGGAGGCTGAGGCTAGAGGTTCAGTTGAACCTGGGAGGCAGAGGTTGTAGTGAGCCAAGATTACGTCACTACACTCCAGCCTGGGTGACAGAGTGAGATTCCATCTCAAAAAAAAAATAATTAGTTAAAATAAAATAAAATTGTAAAATAAAATAGAATTTTCAATACAAATATACATAAAAATTTATATAAAAATTTTTATTTATAAATTTTATCTTATAAAATTAATGTTAATTTTATATTTTATATAAATTTTTATTAAAATATGAGTAAAATACAATATTTGTTTCTTATTTGTCATGAAACAAATAAAAATATAACAGACTAAATATAACAAAGTATGAATGCTTCACACCAAAACCTACGGGATACAGCTAAAAAAAGAATCCTCTGAAAAATTATTGGAAAAAATTTGGAAATTTGGCCAGAGTGAAATGATACACTATCTGGTATTTGCTTCTAAATAACTGTAGGAGGAGGAAGAGGGAGAAGGAGGGGAAGGGGGAGGGGAGAAAGAGGAAGATGAGGAGGGGTGGAGAAGGAGGAGTGGGGAGGGGAGAAAGAGTAGGATGGGGAGGGGCGGAGAAGGAGGGGAGGAAATGGAGGAAGAGGGAATGGGTACCGGAGGAGGAGGAGGAAAGGTTTTATTCACTCGTTCACTCTGCCTTTGTATACGCTTGAGTTCCATAACAGAAGAGAAGATAAATTTACACAGTAGGATAATATTTTTGAAATATTAAGCTGAAGTATTTTCAAAATTCCTTGTCATTCCCAGCAGGTGCCTCTCAACTCTCTCTCCATCAAGTTTATACCCTGAAGCAAAAAATGTGTGTTGAAGAGCACTTTGCCAAAGATCTGAAACATGTTTGGTCTAGAGGAAGGGGAATAGAATGAGAAGAGCAGAAGTAGCTCCTGGGGTGGGGTCCAACCGTATGTCATGCTTGGAGTCAGTGTCCCAGTTGGGGTTAGAGATGCGCAGGTCCATAGAAAACATGATAGGAAATTCAGAGCTCAAGAGAGAGAAGAATCAAAGGATTAAAATAACAAAAATTTAGAGGTATGGGCTGAGTCAGCCAGGGGGGAGTCCCAGCTCTTTCTAGCGGTGCCTCTAGTGTCCTATGGCCTGTGCAGAGATGGGATTTCGAGATACTCCAGCTGGGATATTGGCAGACACCCAAGGGACGTGGCATTTTTGAACCACATGCCTCTCTCCATCCCAAGTAGAATACTTTTGGGGAAAGGTAAGCAGGAGACTGAGGATATGAAAAGAGAATTCTAAAACACTGGCTATCAGCTGGCTTCCAACTGAATAATGAGACTGATTTTCTTTTCCCCTGTCCTCAGCAGAAATGGTTACTGGGGAGCTTAACTGGGTTAATTTATAGAGAAATGAAGACTGGTACTTTTTTGGTCATCTATGTGTTATGCCTGTAAATTTTGAAACAGCTACATATACAAAAATCAATAGGCATTTCGATTTAACAGCAACAACCAGTTAGAAAATAAAATGAAGATAGAGATTGTATTCTCAACAGCAATCAAAATATAAAATATTTGGAGTAATTTGAATGCGATCTATGTTTGAGTTATATGAGAAAAACTATAAGACTGAATTAAGAAATGTGAAATATGGCAAAATAGAGAGATTTACAGTATTTCTGAATAGAAAATCTATTTTAAAATATCCAGTTGTATACAATTAGTTTTTAGAGCTAATTTATTACTCTCAATATCCTAATATAATTTTTCATGAGGAAATTTAATGAAATGATGTTAAAGTTCTTCTGAAAAAATAAAGAAGTATTTTGAAATGACATCTCTTAAAAGAGCTAATTGTAGGAGAAAGGTTTTTACTAGGCATAAAATATAGTAAAACTGTAAGAATTAAAACAGCATCATCCTGACATAAGAGCAATTGGATAGGCCAGATCGTTCAGAGCAGATCCCAACATATTATGTGTAGGATTGATTGTTTATTTATTTATTTATTTATTTTTTGAGACGGAGTCTGGCTCTGTCGCCCAGGCTGGAGTGCAGTGGCCGGATCTCAGCTCACTGCAAGCTCCGCCTTCCGGGTTCACGCCATTCTCCTGCCTCAGCCTCCTGAGTAGCTGGGACTACAGGCACAGCCACCACGCCTGGCTAATTTTTTGTATTTTTAGTAGAGATGGGGTTTCACCATGTTAGCCAGGATTGTCTCCATCTCCTGACCTCATGATCCACCCGCCTCGTCCTCCCAAAGTGCTGGGATTACAGGCGTGAGCCACTGTGCCCGGCCTATTTATTTTTTATTGTATATATTCAAATTGTATATAAAATTTCAATATATGATAAAAGAGGCATTGCAAATCTATAAAGAACAGAAGATTACTCAGTAAATGATATTACACTAAATGACTAAATTTATTTATATTACACTAAATGATATTACACTAAATGATATTTAGAAGAAAATTTCATTTAGATTTTACTATCACAGCATATATCAAAAAAAAAAAAAAAAAAAAGGAAGAGAGAGAGAGAGAAGAAAAGACCTAGTTGGATTAAAGAGTTCGGGAAATAAACAAGTTAAGGCATAGACTTAATGAAAAGTGTGA
Source organism: Theropithecus gelada (assembly GCF_003255815.1). NCBI lineage: Eukaryota > Metazoa > Chordata > Mammalia > Primates > Cercopithecidae > Theropithecus > Theropithecus gelada. The sequence goes on along the minus strand of NC_037670.1, from coordinate 25,585,488 downwards.
AAAACTTACAGGAAAGAAGTGTTGCCTGAGACATCACAGTAGATTTGAACAGAAGGCAAACACACCATACTCTTGGATAGGAAAGTGTAACATCATAAAAATGTTAAGTCTCTTCTGCTTAGTTTATACATTTAAATTAACACTAATAAAAATATTAATTTACTTATGGAGCAAGGCAGGTTGATTATAAAATTCATTTGGAATAATAAATAAGGAAGGATAGCCAGAACAAGTCTCAAAAGAGATGAACAGGTCGGGGGCAAGGGGAGGAGGAGGAGCCTACGCTGTGTTGTACAGAGAATGGCACCTGGGACTCATTTTAGCCAGTGGAAGGCGGTGAGAGTTCCGCACCTAAATGTGTTTTTTTTTTTTTTTTAAACGGAGTTTCACTCTTGTCTCCCAGGCTGGAGTGCAAAGGCGCGATCTCAGCTCACCGCAACCTCCACCTCCTGGGTTCAAGTGATTCTCCTGCCTCAGCCTCCCGAGTAGCTAGGATTATAGGCATGCACCACCATGCTCTGCTAATTTTGTATTTTTAATAGAGATGGGGTTTCTCCATGTTGGCCAGGCTGGTCTCGAACTCCTGACCTCAGGTTATCCCCCTGCCTCAGCCTCCCAAAGTGTTGGGATTATAGGCATGAGCCACTGCACCCCCCAGCCTCTGCACCTAAATCTTAAAAAGGCCTGGCAACAGCCTTGGCACAGTGGCTCATGCCTGTAGTCCCAGCACTATGAGCCAAGGTGGGAGGATCGCTTGCGGTCAGGATTTTGAGACCAGCGTGGGCAACCCAGCGAGACCCTATCTCTACAAAAAAAAAATTGTTTTTTTTTTTTAACTAGCTGGTCACAGTGGCATGCACCTGTAATCCCAGCTACTCAGGAGGCTGAGGTGGGAGGATTGCTTGAGCCCAGGAGTTTGAGGCTGCAGTGACCTATAATTACACCACTACATTCCAACCTGGATAACAGAGCAAGACTCCATCTCGAAAGAAAAAAAAAAAAAAGGCCTGGCCTGGCAACTTCTGCTTTCACATGCTGGGAGGGCTGAGTACGATGTAAGGAGCCCAGTGACCCTGATGGAAAGACTGTTGAAGGACCACAAAGAGGAGAGGCCCTGAACAATATGGAGAAAGAACGGGTGGGAGAGAGAAAGAGAAAACCTCAGCTCCTCCAGCGTAGCTGGGCGTGGTGGTGCATGCCTGTAATCCTAGCTACTTGGGAGGCTAAGGCAGGAGAATTGCTTGAACCTGAGAGGTGGAGGTTGCGGTGAGTTGAGATCGCGCCATCGCATTCAAGGCTGCGTAACGAGAGCGAAACTCTGTCTCCAAAAAAAAAAAACAAAAAAAAAACACAAAAGGAAAGAACATTTTGGGAGATATATACAACAAATATGACAAGAAAAGTTCACATTTTGACCATAGAGCACGTGTTAGTTTTCTATAGCCATGTAATAAATAACTGTAAATGTAGAGAGGTGAAACAACACCCACTGATTAGCTCACAGCTCTGTGAGTTCAACTGGATTCTCTGCTTAGGGTCAGACAGGGTTGAAATCAAGGTGTCTACCAGGCTGGGCTATTACCTGGAGGCTCTGGGAAGCACCCAGTTGAAAGCTCATTGAGGTGACTGGCAGAATTCAGTTCCTTGTGGTTGTAGGACTCCAGTCATGTGCCCTCCCTGACTGTCAGCAGGGACCACTCTCAGCTTTTAAAGACCTCTCTGATCAGTAGGCAGGGCCTCTCCACCATCAAATCCAGCCATGGTGCGTCAAATCCTTCTTGTGCTTTGAATCTCTTTGACTTCCCTTTCTGCCGTCCTTTCTGCTGCCAGGCAGAGAACATTTTCTGCTTTTAAAAGGCTAATGATGTTAGATTAGGCCCATCTAGAAAATTTCCCTATTTTAAGATTAACCATACCAGGTAACATAATCTTGGGAGTTATACTTCATCATCTCCACAGCTTCCACCCTCACTCAAAGGGAGGGGATTATAGAAAGAAGAAGGCCATTGGGGGTCATTCTTAGAATTTTGACTACCAGAGGGGATACCATTCACATCTATAATAAGAACTAAGACACAGGACATGAATAACAGTTTGCAAAAGACGAAATCAAGTAGTTAGCAGACATATGGGAAAATGTTTCACTTCAGTTGAAATAAAAGAAATTCTAGTAGGAATCTTCTACTTCACAGATTAAATTAGCAAAAAATACTAAATATTGGCAGCTATGTGGTGAAACAGGCATTTCATTCATTGATGATAGCAATGTGAATAGTACAACACATGTAGAAAGAAATTTGGCAATATATACCAAAGCCTTTAAAATGTTCATATTCTTTGGCCCAGTAATTTGACTGCTGGGAATCTATATAAAGATTAATTCTAAATTTGGAAAAAAAAATTTCCCAGCAATCAAATAATCCTAAATTTGAGGGAAAAAAACATTTTTTGAACACTGATATGGTTTGGCTCTGTGTCCCCACCCAAATCTCACCTTGACTTGTAATAATCCCCACGTGTCATGGGAGGGACCTGGTGGGAGGTAACTGAATCATGAGGACAGGTTTTTCCCGTGCTGTTCTCGTGATAGTGAATAAGTCTCACAAGATGTGATGCCTTTATAAAGGGGAGGTCCCCTACACAAGATCTCTTGCCTGCCGCCATGTAAGATATGACTTTGTCCTTCATTTGTCTTCTGCCATGATTGTGAGGCCTCCCCAGCCATGCAGAACTGTGAGTCTGCTAAACCTCTTTCCTTTATAAATTACCCAGTCTCGGGTATGTCTTTATTATCAGCGTGAGAACAGACTAATACAAACACCATGGTATTCACGGCAAATTATTAATGATGAAAAAGTGGAAACAATCTAATTGGCAAAATGGACATGGTTGGATACATTACGCTTTCAAATCAACGAGATATTAGGCAGTCACTGAAAACATGGTTAAGCTGAAAGAAAATACAAGGTCTAATAAATGGAGAAACATTCTATGTTTATGGAGTACAAGACTCAAGATGTCATCTCCCCCTCAATGCAATTCCATTCGACAATCCCAGTTTTTAGTTGAAAAATTTAAACACTTGTATGATAATGCAAAGATCCTATAACAGCCAACACATTTTGAAAAAATAGAGCACAGCGGGAGGATTTACACTGCCTGACTTTAAGACCTAGTATAAAACAACAAGGATCAATGCTTAAAGATAGATAAGCAGATCAATGGAACAGATTAGGGAGTCTAGAAATAAAACCATACACATGTGGTCAACAAAAATCATATATGACTTTCAACAAAGGTGCCAAGGTAATTTCATGGGGACAAGGAAGCCTTTTCAACAACTGGTGCTGGAACAACTGGATATCCATATGGGAAAAAATGAACCTTGCCTGTTACTTGACACCATATACAAACATTAACTAGAAATGGATCATAGACCTAAAAGCTAATACTATAAAGTTTCTTTTTTGTCTTTTTCTTTTTTTTTTTTTTTTTTTTTTGAGATGGAGTCTCACTCTGTCACCCAGGCTTGGAGTGCAGTGGCACGATCTCGGCTCATTGCAACCTCTGCCTCCTGGGTTCAAGCAATTCTCCTGCCTCAGTCTCCCAAGTTTAACTGGGACTACAGGTGCCTGCCATCATGCCTAGCTAATTTTTATATTTTTAGTAGAGACGGGAGTTTCACCATCTTGGCCAGACTGGTGTTGAACTCCTGACCTCGTGATCCACTCGCCTCGGCCTCCCAAAATGCTGGAATTACGGGCATGCCTGGGCCTGGCCTCTTTTTTTTGAGATGGAATCTCACTCTGTTGTCCAGGCTGTGGGGTGCAGTGGCACGATCTCAGCTCACTGCAACCTCCGCCTCCCGGGTTCAAGCAATTCTCATGCCTCAACCTCCTGAGCAGCTGGGATTACAGACGTGCGCCACCACTAATTTTTTTATTTTTAGTAGAGACAGGGGTTCATCATGTTGGCCAGGCTGGTCTTGAACTTCTGACCTCAAGTGATCCACCCATCTCGGCCTCCCAAAGTGCTGGCATTACAGGCGTGAGCCACTGCGCCCAGCCTAAAAGTTAATACTATAAAGTTTCTGAAAGAATACACATTGGGGCCGGGCACAGTGACTCATGCCTATAATCCTAGCATTTTGCCAGACTGAGGCAGGAACTTTGCTTGAGGCCAGGAGTTCCAGACCAGCCTGGGGAACATAGGGAGACCCCCCCATCTCTACAAAAACAAAAACAAACAAACAAACAAATTTGCCAGGTGTAGTGATGCATGCTTGTAGTCCTAGCTACTTGAGAGACTGAGGTAGGAGAATGGCTTGAGCTATGATCATGGTCACGCCCCTGCCCTCCTGCCTGGGCAACAGAGTAAGACCCTGTCTCAAAAAACCAAACCAAACCAAAACAAAACAAAAGACTATAGAGACAATTTTTCTAACATTGGGGTAAACAAAAATTCTTAAACATAGACATAAAAATCATAAATTGGAAGAAAAAAGTAGGTAAATGATACATCTGTTCCTCAAAATACACCCCAAGACAAGGAAAAGGCAAGTGATGAACTGGGAGGAAATCGAACAGTGGACAAATCTAACCAAGGGTTTGCACTCAGAATATATCAATCATAAGACACACAGGTCAATCATAAGACAACAATCTAATTAACAAACGGTTAAAAGATTTGAGTAGACACTTCGCAAAAGAAGAAATATGAGTGTAACAACATAAATAGAACAGAAATAGAAATAAGCACAGTTAAAGATGATTGGCATCAGGGGCCTTCAGGGAAATGCAAGTTAAAGTCATACTGAGATAAAGTTTGACAATTCCAGGGTAGGTGAGGACACGGAGCAACTGGGACTCTCGTATTTTGTTGGTGGGAATGCAAAATGAAACAACCATTTTGGAAGATAATCTGGCAGTTTCTTATAAAGTTAAACATACACTTACCATAAGGCTCAGCATGCTCACCCCTAAATATTTATCCAAGAAAATAAAAACATATGTCCACACAAAAACTTGGACCTGAATACTCATAAAAGAAACTATTCTATTATTCATAACAGAAACTAGAGAAACCTAAATGTTCATCAAATGATGAGTGGACAGACAAATTGTAATATACCCACACAATAGAACACTGCTGAACAATACCAGTGAACAAAACCACTTCTATACTTCAAAAGAAACAAAAACCCTACTGATACACACAACATAGCTGAATCCCAAAAACATGCTGTACAAAAAGCCAGCCATGGAAGACTACATACCTAATATTCCATGTATATTAAGTTCCAAGCAGCCAAAACTAAGCAACAGTGACATAAAAACAATCAATGGGCCAGGCACGGTGGTTCATTCCTGTAATCCCAGCACTTTAGGAGGCCGAGGTGGGTAGATCACCTGAGGTCAGGCGTTCGAGACCAGTCTGGTCAACATGATGAAACCCCATCTCTACTAAAAATACAAAAAATTAGCTGGACGTGGTGGCGGACACCTGTAATTCCAGCTACTCGGGAGGCTGAGGCAGGAGAATCGCTTGAACCTGGGGGGCAGAGGTTGCAGTGAGCCGAGACTGCACCACTGCACTCCAACCTGGGCGACAGAGTGAGACTCCATCTCAAACAACAACAACAACAACAAACAGTGGACACCTGCGAGGTGACTGGAGGCTGCCTGCAAAGGGTCATGATGGAAATAATCTGTATTTGAATTGTGGAGGTGGTTACACGGTTGTCTCCATTTGTTAAATTCATTAAACTATATATATAAAGTGGGTGTGCTTTATTTTATATATATTATACCTTTACAAGTTGACTTCAAAAGCTAAATAATATAGTTATGAAGACCATATTCTTTTCCCTTTTTTTTGAAACAGAGTCTTGCTGTGTCACCCAGGCTGGAGTGCAGTGGTGTGATCTCGGCTCACAGCAGCCTCCACTTGCTGGGTTCAAGTGATTCTCAAGCCTCAGCCTCCCAAGTAGCTGGGATTACAGGCACACACGAGACACTACGACAGCTGGCTAATTTTTGTGTTTTTTTAGTAGAGATTGGTTTTTGCCATGTTGGCCAGGCTGGTCTCGAACTCCTGACCTCAAGCGATCCACCTGCTTCGCCCTCCCAAAGTGCTAGGATTGCAGGTCTGAGCCACTCCACCTAGCCTGGAGACCATATTCTAACATATAAAATGGTTGTGTTAAAATAAATGTTAAAAAAGAAAAAATACAGGCTGGGCGCAGTGGCTCACGCCTGTAATACCAGCACTTTGGGAGGCCAAGGTGGGTGGACCATGAGGTCAGGAGTTCGAGATCAGCCTGACCAAAATGGTGAAACCCTGTGTCTAATACAAATACAAAAATTAGGCCGGACGCGGTGGCTCACACCTGTAATCCCAGCCCTTTGGGAGGCCGAGGTGGATGGATCACCTGAGGTGAATAGTTCAAGACCAGCCTGACCAACATAGTGAAACCCCATCTCTACTAAAAATACAAAATTAGGCGGGTGTAGTGGCGCATGCCTGTAATCCCAGCTACTTGGAAGGCTGAGGCGACAGAATCACTTGAACCTGGGAGGTGGAGGTCACAGTGAGTCGAGATCATTCCATTGCACTCCAGCCTGGGCAATAAGAGTGAAACTCGATCTCAAAAATAATAAATAAATAAATAAATAAATATATAAAAATTAGCCAGGCATGGTGGCAGGTGCCAGTAGTCCCAGCTACTCAGGAGGCTGAGGTAGGAGAATCACTTGAATCTGGGAGACGGAGGTTGCAGTGAGCAGAGATCTCGCCACTGCACTCCAGCCTGGGTGACAGAGCAAGACTGCATCTCAAAAACAAACAAACATACAAACAAACAAACAAAAAACCAGAATTATATCTACAATATGAATACAGATGTGAAAAACAGGAAGCAAACAACACGCATGCAACATAAGCCTATGTATACATACAGCTCTCTCACACAAGGCCTAGCAGAAAAAGAAATGGCCTGGAAGGATTAATAGCATCTAAACTGGAATGATTAGGACTATTAGCTACCTTTTGTCCTGTTTTGTTTTGTTTTGTTTGAGATGGAGTCTCCTCTGTCACTCAGGCTGGAATACAATGGCACAATCTTGGCTCACTACAACCTCCGCCTCCTGGGTTCAAGCGATTCTCCTGCCTCAGCCTCCCAAGTAGCTGGGATTACAGGCGTGTGCCACCACGCCCAACTAATTTTGTATTTTTAGTAGAGATGGGGTTTTGCCATGTTGGCCAGGCTGGTCTTGAACTCCTGACCTCAGATGATCCACCTGCCTCAGCCTCCCAAAGTGCTGGGATTACAGACATGAGCCACCGCGCCTGGCCCTTTTGTTCTGTTTTTGCTCTTCTCACAGATATGCATTATTTCAAAAATATTTGCCAGTAAATGCAAGTATTTACTATTCAAGTTAAAAATATTTTCTATTAAATTAAAAAAGAGTGAAAGGAAATTGAATTGACAAGAGCAGTATTAGCATTATTTCAACTGCAAGAGCCAGAAACCAATTTATTTTTCTTTTATTTCGTTATTACTATTTTTTTTTTTTTTTTTTTTTTTTTTTTTTTTTTTTTTTTTTTTTTTTGAGACAGAGTCTGGCTCTGTCGTCCGGGCTGGAGTGCAGTGGCCGGATCTCAGCTCACTGCAAGCTCCGCCCCCCGGGTTTACGCCATTCTCCTGCCTCAGCCTCCCGAGTAGCTGGGACTACAGGCGCCCGCCGCCTCGCCCGGCTAGTTTTTTGTATTTTTTAGTAGAGACGGGGTTTCACCGTGTTCGCCAGGATGGTCTCGATCTCCTGACCTCGTGATCCGCCCGTCTCGGCCTCCCAAAGTGCTGGGATTACAGGCTTGAGCCACCGCGCCCGGCCATTACTATTTTTTTTTTTTGAGACAGGGTCTCACTCTGTCACCCAGGCTGGAGTGCATTGGCATGAACAGGGCTTAATGCAGCCTCAGCCTCCTGGGCTCAAGTGATCCTCCTGCCTCAGCCTCCCAAGTGGCTGGGACTATAGGAGTACACAATCATGGTTGTCTGATTTTTTGATTATTTGTAGAAACAGGGTCTGCTATGTTGCCCAGGCTATTTTTTTTTTTTTTTTTTTTTTGAGACGGGGTCTTGCTCTGTCACCCAGGCTGGAGTGCAGTGGCACAATCTTGCCTCACAGGCTCCACCTCCCGGGTTCATGCCATTCTCCTGCCTCAGCCTCCCAAGTAGCTGGAACCACAGGTGCCTGCTACCACGCCCGACTAATTTTTTGTATTTTTAGTAGAGATGGGGTTTCACCATGTTAGCCAGGATGGTCTTGATCTCCTGACCCCGTGATCTGCCTGCCTCGGCCTCCCAAAGTGCTGGGATTACCGGTATGAGCCACAGCACCCAGTCTGCCCAGGCTAGTCTTTAACTTCTGAGCTCAGGAATTTTCCCACTTCAGCCTCCCAAAGTGCTGGGATAACAAGCATGAGCCACCATGCCCAGCCTAGAAACCAATGTAAATAACCTTAAGCCAAACACAGATGAATTGACTTTCCTAACTCAACCCAGGATGGAGTTGTTTTCAGTTGAGTTATATATACAAGGTCAATTTACCAGTTTCTGGATAGTCTTCTTACCATTTATAGGGGAGACATCTAAGTTATGTCAATAGGCAAATCAATGAATACTGCATCACAGTTTCAATATTTAAGAGGCAATAAGAGAAGGAAAGCGTGTTGAAACCACACGTTTTATCTATTACCTTCATTTCATTCTCACAGCCTAGCAATAATTCAACGCCAACGTGTGGCGACACGCGTCCAGTTCCCTGGTTTGTGTGTTTGCTTTCTCCTTGCCTGCCACGGTGCGGAGTGTCGTTTGCGATGGGGTCCTGCCCTGTGCTGACTGTAAACCTCTTGAAGCACGTCAGCAATGCGCCAGCACGTCCTAAGCATTTGTGGACTGAAGTTATTCCAAATTCTAAAATGTAAATCCACTAAAAGAAAATATAAGAACTGTAGCCTGAACTTGCCAAAAACAAGTCCCCCAAATGTGTGTAATGGCAGGGGTCTCCATCCCTCCTGCCCCCCTTTTTATCTCCCCTACAGATGCGGACTGGTTAGGAACTCATGATACAGCAGGAGGTGAGCAGCAGGTGGGCCAGCAAAGCTTCATCTGTACTTACAGCAACTCCCTATCGCTGGCGTTACCGCCTGATCTCTGCCTCCTGTCAGATCAGCGGCGGCCGCAGTGTCTCATAAGAGTATGAATCCTATTGTAAACCGTACATGTGAGGGATCTGGGTTGCACGCTCCTTATAAGAATCTAATGCCTGATGATCTGTCTCTGCCTCTATCAACCCCAGATGGGACCGTCTAGTTGCAGGAAAACAAGATCAGGCTCCCACTGATTCGACATTATAGTGAGTTGTATAATTATGTCATTATATATTATTACAATGTAATAATAATAGAAATAAAGTGCCCAATAAATGCAATACACTTGAATCATTCCAAACCCATTCCCCTGCCCTGTCCATGGGAAAAAAAAAAAAATGTGTTCCATGAAACCAGTTCCTTGTGCCAAAAAAGTTTGGGGACCACTGTGATGGGGTAAAGCTAATAACTCTGCAAAGAATAGGGCAAGCCTTTGTAAAATACATCAACATTTACTTGATTTCCTGTCACTGCAGGAACGCCTAAGAAGATTTCAGGGAGTGGGGCTAACCGTGGTTGAACCATGACAGTGGCCAGGTCCCTGCTCTGGCTCCCATATCAGCTGCAGGAGCCGCAGTACGTAGCATGTGTGCTGGCCCTGCAGGAAGAAGAGGCGGGCCCATCCAGGCAGCAGACACCATGCTGGAGCACAGTGGACTCCTCAGCAACCAGCTCTTGGTGGCTGCCAGGGCCTCATCAGTTTTGGCTGCACCAAATCTCTTTCTTCCACCACTCCCAACTGCCCATTATCCTGGGCTTCTGTTTATTGGGATTTCCTGGAACTCCAGGAGTCCCATGTGGCAAGAAGATGTCAAGTGATGCCACAGGCCCTTAGGGAAGGTCCACATCTTCGCTCCAGATCCAGCCAGGCTCACTCCCTGATCCTGAGTGGGTCAAGACGCGGGCCCTAGGGACAGGTCCTCCAGGTGAGGTATCCTTAGTTCCTGTCAGTTATTGTCCCATTGATTTCTTTTCTTTTCTTTTCTTTTCTTTTCTTTTTTTTTTTTTTGAGATGGAGTCTCACTCTGTCACCCAGGCTGGAGTGTAGTGACGCAATCTCGGCTCACTGAAACCTCCGCCTCCTGGATTCAAGCAATCTGCTTCTCCTCTGTGTGTCTTCTCCCTTTTCCTCCTCTTTATTTTATTTTATTTTTATTTTTTTGAGGTGATTTTCACATCTGCTTTTCCTCTGCATGTCTTCTCCCTTTTCCTCCTCTTTTTTTTTTTTTTTTTTTTTGAGACAGAGTCTTGCACTGTCGCCTGAGTTGGAGTGCAATGGTGCCATCTCGGATCACTGCAACCTCCACCTCCTGGGTTCAAGCGATTCCTGAGCAGCTGGGATTACAGGCGCCCGCCAACATGTCTGGCTAATTTTTTTTGATTTTTGATAGAGATGGGGTTTTACTATGTTGACCAGGCTGGTCTCGAACTCCTGACCTCGTGATCCACCCACCTCGGCCTCCCAAAGTGCTGGGATTACAGGTGTGAGCCACTGCACCTGGCCCCCTTTTTTTTCCTCTTATGAGAACACCTGCCATTGGATTTCGGATCCACCCAGATAATCTAGGATGATCTCATCTCAAAATCCTTAATTACACCTGCAGAGAAGTTTTTTCAAATGAGGTCACAAGTACAGGTTCTATGAGGACATCTCTTTTCGGGAGGCCAACACTCAGCCCGCTATGAGTACACGTATCTCATAACTAAGAGGCTCATAGAGCACACGGTCTCTCTCCTCTTTTTAACACATCATGGTCTTATTTTGTCATAGAATATTTTCCTCTGCCTTGGGTCTGATTTCTTCACTCATTATCTAGTGATAATTATCTAGTGATAATGAGCGAAGAAATGTCTGAACCAGGATGAATGAATTCTGAATGAGTTGTCGCCATTCTCCAAAGTTTTCCTCCTATGCCCAAATTCCTCCTCTGGATAGCAGTTCATTCCTCTACATACAGAGAGCTATGGAGGTACCCTGAAGGTGCTATGGTTTGAATGTGGCCTCTCCAACATTCAGATGTTGGAAACTTAATCCCCAGTGCAACAGTGTTGGGGAGTGGGGCTTGATGGGCCTGATGCTGCTATAACAAGGGCTTTGGGGCATGGGTCTGCTTGCCTCTGCTCTTCTGCAATGTGAGGAAGTGACTCTTCTCCACTCCAGAGGATGCAGCATTCGAGACCATCTCAGAAGCGGAGACCAGGCGCTAACCTGCCAGTGCCAGGATCTGGGACTTCCCAGCCTCTAGAACTGTGAGAAATTAATTTCTATTATTTATTTATTTATTTATTTATTCACCCAGACTGGAGTACAGTGGCATGATCACAGCTCACTGCAGCCTCGAACTCCTGGGTTCAAGCAATCCTCCTGCTTCAGCCTCCTAAAAAGCTGCGACCACAGGCATGAGCCACCACACCCAGCTAATTTTTGTATTTTCGTAGGTGGGGTTTTGCCACATTGCCCGGGCTGGTCTCAAACTCCTGAGCTGAATCTATCCTTCTGCCTCGGCCTCCCGAAGTGCTAGGATTACAGGCACGAGCCACCGTGCCTGGCCCCAACATGTGTTTTTTAAGGGAACACGATGCAACACAAAGGTGATCATTGAAATGATCACCTTTGCATTTCAAAAGACCCTGCATGTTGCCTGCAGCATGCAGCGTGTGTTAGAGGGTAGCACCTCACCGCACATTCCACTTGGCAAAGGTTTGTAGTAATCTCAGCAATAGACCATGGTAAGCGGGCAATGCCCATGGTGGCAAAGTAGGATGAAAAGATGTGAGACAGTAGAGAACAACGTAGCAGCTAGCCCCAGTGTGACTTGGTCACTGAATGGACCTGTGCTGGGAGACCGAGAGAGGCTCCACTTGTAGATGAGGGGTCAGGGTTCTATGTCCCACCCAAATCCCAATTCCCGTCAGATACACGCACAGAGCCTTCATGAAAAGTATGGTCGGTGCAGGAAAGAGTCCCCGCTTCCTGGTTCCCTGCGCCCTGGAGCCTCACTCCGCTCTGGGATACACCCCGGCCATCACGCCCAAATTATCCATTCACTGATCAGCAGTAGATACTTGGTATATTCTGAGCTTCAGGAGGCAAAACCCCTCTATTTACTTTTGGAATTAGTAAACTTCCATTTCATGTTTTTCCCTGAGGGGTGTTTAATGTGAGGTCCTTTTTTCTCTCTCTCCCTACTTTTTTAAGGGAAGAGCATTAGTCTGCGTGCTACACAAAGGATACTTGTTGAATTACGTCAAAGATCTTCATAAGATGAGTAGCAGTTAGGTAGACTGTCTGCTTTCCGGAATTTCACGTTTGCATTGAATCCTCACCTGAAAATTTACATATAATTTTAGGGATCATGGCAGGGACTCTAGACATTCTGTTAGATGTCTCCCCCTGTATGTCCTCCCCTTCCTCTGTGATAGCAGAAACCTCAACTTTTTTTTTGAGACACAGTTTCGTTCTGTCTGGAGTGCAGTGGTGCCATCTTGGCTCTCTGCAACCTCTGCCTCCCAGGTTCCAGCGATTCTCCTGTCTCAGCCTCCCGAGCAGCTAGGTTACAGGTGCCCGCCACTATGCCCAGCTAATTTTTATATTTCTAATATTTTTAGTAGAGACAGGGTTTCACCATGTTGGCCAGGCTGGTCTTGAGCTTCTGACCTCAGGAGATCCATCCACCTCAGCCTCCCAAAGTGCTGGGATTATAGGCATGAGCCACTGCACCTGAGTCTCTTGAGCGACTGTTATTTTGTAATTTCTGACACTTGCAGCTGCCTCCAGTCCCAACTAGGACAAAATCTGGTATCTGGAAGTGGGAAAATGTACATTGCAGAACCTAGGTTGTGGCACTGACTTAGCAATGACATGGCTGGGACTCATATATTGCAGGTAGGAAAAATGATGGTCATTAGGACATGGCAATGGGACATTTGGAGGCATGTTCCCAGGGTTACTTTAGAAGGCATACTACATGCTGACCAAGGCTGAGAGTCAGGACGAAATGGTTGGAAGATGAGAATTTGGGGCACAGCTTCCTCCTGCCACTTCCTGCAAAATCCAAGAGAAAGGTGAACTTGGGGAAAGCCAGCCAGTCTGTCAACCAAATGAAAAACATCGTTTCGGCAAAGGAGCCCTCTCTGCCTGCCATTTGCAAGCAAATTTGACTGATAAGCTGGTAATCTGGGGCCTCGCTGGACTGAAAAACCCAATGGCTTCTGGATCCCAAGTAAAGGTTTTACTGAGGTCTCAATGTTTCACACAGGGCTTTACATTTCCAATTCTCTGCTGGACACAGAGCCAGTCCAGAGGCAAGCATGTCGGAGAAGGTAACTTTTCTTTCAGTTCGTGGATTTCCAGCCCACAAAGAGCCCCTCTAGATTTACAGAGAGCTCTGAACACCACCCCGGGGTGCAGGACTTTGAGCTGGAGGAAGTGTCTGGGGGGGACTCTGAAGTTGTTGCCCTTGGTAAGGGTATGAATATGTACCATGTGTGGGAGGAGAGATGTGTATGGATATCAGGTGGCTACGAGGGCAGGCTGTGGCAGTTTGCTTTTCTTTTCCAACATTCTCCTCCCCTTCTATAGCAGAATCCTGGCATGTCATGAATAAGCTATGTATTCAGATACTGAGGTCCTCAATTTCCAGGGAAGACCAGTAAGCCCTGGAACAGCGTCGAGCCTCTGGCCACAATCAGCTTTGTCCTTTCGCTCCAGTGTACTGTTATAAGAAAATGGTTGGGGCATTGTGAAGTTAAAGCGAGCATTGTCTACACACGATCACCCTCACTCCTAAGACCAGTGAAAAGTACGGGGGATTCCCAAAACCATTCTCAGTTTCTATAATTCACTAGAAAGACTCACAGAACTCTCTGAAAGCTGGTGTACTCATGGTTACTGTTTGTTACAGCAAAAGGATACAGATTAAAATCAGCTGAGGGGGCCGGGCGCGGTGGCTCATGCCTGTAATCCCAGCACGTTAGGAGGCCGAGGCTGGTGGATCACAAGGCCAGGAATTCGAGATCAGCCTGACCAATATGGTGAAACCCCGTCTCTACTAAAAATACAAAAATTAGCCAGGCGCGGTGGTGCGCGCCTGTAATCCCAGCTACTCAGGTGGCTGAGGCAGGAGAATCGTTTGAACCCGGGAGGTGGAGGTTGCAGTGAGCTGAGATCACACCACTGCACTCCAGTCTAGGTGACAGAGCAAGACTCTGCCTCAAAAAAAAAAAAAAAAAAAAAGAGAGGAAGAACACAGGGCAGAGTCCAGGAAAGAACCCATCGCAGAGCTTGCGTTGTTGTTATCTCCCTGGGAAGCCACGGATAGTGCCACTTTCCTGGCATTAACATGGACAACACATGTGGAGTTTGCCCGCCAGGGAAGCCCACCCAAGCCTAGAGTTTTTATTGGGGTTCCATTGTGTAGTAATGATTGATTTCCCATGTGGTTGATCTCAGCCTCCAGCCCCTCTGGATGTTGAGCTAATATGACGTGACCCCAACCGCCTCCCTAAATCACACTGTTAGACTTCCTGGTGTGGCCAGCACCCAATCTAAACAAAGATATTCCCATTGAGCGTGATTTTCCAAGGGCTGAGAGATTACCTACCAGAAGCTGAAGGCAAAGGCTGGACCTCTCTTTGGGCAAGGTCAAATTCTTTATTAAACAGACACACTGTTCTACAATAATGGAACCTCCCTTTCTAACTAGCACAAAGCAGCCAGAATCAAGAATCCCAACCTCTGCCAGAATCCCAGCCTTTTGTGCATCTGCTTACAACCCATTGTGACCACGTGACTAAATTCTAGTCAATGGGATGTAAGTGGAGGTTGTATTTGCCACTTCTAGGAAGTGTCCTTAAATAGAGGGGCCTTGTTTTCCTCTGCTATCTTTTTGCTTCCTATATGGGGCTTGAGGAGCCATCTTGGCCCATAGGTGATGCTTGGGGGAGCAACAAGGTGGAAAGAGCCTGGGTTCCTGTTGATTGAGGTACCCTTGATACCTGTACCAGGTTGCCTGGAGAAACTACTTCTATCATGTTTAAGCTGCTGTCATTTTGGGTTTGATATAATCTCAACACTTCGCTCGAAACTTACATTTATATTGGTTACATCCAGATTTGCAAAACTCTGCTCATCAAATTGACGATCTCATCTTTAATCCAGCTCACACTCATGCTGCCAAACTTGGCCTGTCACTGGAACACTAGACGGGGTCCTGGGCGGTTGCTTCTCTGGAACACTGGCCTTTATTCCCAAGCCTTCATCACATTCAGAAGGGACTATTTTTTTCTTTTTCTTAAGAAACTCACAGTCTACATGTTCTAAGTAAATAATCCTCACACTTTCTGTGCCTCACCAGTTGGAGATTGGACTGAACGTCTAAACTTTACTAATGTTATATCTAAACTTTCAAGTCAATTTTTGCTGCACCTTTAAAAAAACTGACTAAAAGGTATTTTTTTTAATCAAAACAAACATTTACAGATCTTTCCAAGACCTGATATTTGAATTTTGTTCACACTTTATCAAAGTGGGCCAGAATTTCCTATGTGCAATGGCTTGGCATCGTGCCTATAGAAAGCAGGATAAGCACTGAATCTCTGCCTTTTATTTTTTGTTTTTAGTGTTTTGCTGTCCTTTGTTCTTCATAAAGACCTTACGGCAGCTTTTACAAATATCTCTAAAAAATTAATCTTTAAAATATAAAAGATGGACAAAAAACCCTTTGTACATTGTGAAGACAGGGATTCTATCCTTCCTTCATCGAAGAGCAGCAAAATATTGCAAAGTGGATATGGTCCAACCTCTGTCATCATCTTTCCTGTTTGTAGTCTTGGGATTGGAGTTTGAAAGAGGATGGAAGAAATGGCACTAGAAACCAAAAGTTGCGTTTCTTTTTTTTTTTTTTTTACACAGAATCTTGCTCTGTTGCCCAGGCTGGAGTGCAGTGTGCAATCTTGGCTCACTGTAACCTCCACCTCTCAGGTTCCAGCGATTCTCCTGCCTCAGCCTCCCAAGTAGCTGGGACTACAGGCGTGCGCCACCACACCTGGCTAATTTTTTGTATTTTTAGTGCAGAAGGGGTGTCACTGTGTTAACCAGGAAGGTCTTGATCTCCTGACCTCGTGATCCGCCCTCCTCGGCCTACCAAAGTGCTGGGATTACAGGCGCGAGCCACGGCTCCTGGCCCAAAAGTTCCATTTCTAATTTGTCTATCTTAATGACTTGATTTTCTTATTTTCATAGTAAATAGGAATGTGTCTGCGTGTTGAAGAAATATGAACATTAATTTTCTCTAAACTGCACAGTCAAAAACAATGTTTACAACTTTAATAAATATCAATGACTTGTTTCTTACTTTTCTCCATTAAAACAAAGGAAAGAAAAGATGTACAACACCTGAAGAACAGAAATATCATCAAACCTCAACAGGGTCACCTAACAGTAATTATGAAGCAAGGGACTCTTGCCAGAGATTTGTGTCCTCAGTGAAAAAGGCCTCATGGAATTTTCTTGCTAAAAGGAACCTGAGATTTATTGACACATGTATCCTCCTTTTCCAGATGAAACACTCAAGGCTTAGGGAAGTCATAGTGTACAGAAGGTCACCCGCTAATTAGCAGCAAAGGCAGACTCAGCACCCAGGTTGTTCTCGCTCCTGGACCAGGGTTCTTTGTGAACATCCCATGTCCTCTTTATGATGGTTACAGATGTTTCATATCATCAAGGTTAAGATGAAAGATCTCAGAAGCTGCAGAAGTGCTTACACAGAAAATCACCAGATCCAGCTAACTCACTCTTTTGTGATTGGAAAGAAACGTAGTCTGGTGAAGCAAAAGATTTCTATCTCCAGAATAATGCAGAAAGCATTTTTACCTACCAAGCCACAACAAACCAGTGAAAGAACATTTAGATTTCCGAAGTCCGTGGTCAGCAATACAAAAGTCACCTAAGGAATAATGCCAGAGGCATATCTTCTCTTGTAGATTGTAAATTCCTTGAAAACAAGAACTGCTCAACTTCCTATCTCCTATGACACCCAGCACACAGTTGATGCTGGAATTTCTTTTTAATGAACGAAACACATAAATCATTGCTTTAAATCCTGGAATTATGCCCTTTTCAAAAGAAGCACTTAATAGACATGTGTCTAATTTCCTGTGCTGTCAGAAATATTATTTAATCACACTGTTAAAAATAAAGAACTCTGGGGCCCACTGAACTACATTCTCCAGGCCATTAGCTGCTCTTTCCACTTTGGGCCTCTCAGCTGTGCGGCCGGAAATGGATGGTGGGGAGAGGAGCTTACACTCTTCTGCAAATATCCTGGAATCTTGGCTATGTCAGGAAGTGTTTGGAGGATGCCTCGGAAGCTGAGAAAGTATTTCCAAAGCAGCATACACACAAAGATATTTGAAACAGAGAACATCCACTCTGAAATAGATGCATGGAGTACATTCACAGAATATCATGTTTTCCTCAGGTTTAAAAGCTACAGCCCAGTACTCTGAACCCAAGAATTAAGGTAACTGTAAAAAATGAGTGCCTCAGATAGTTGTGATGTTTGCAACAGGTCACTTGGTTTTACATCAATCTCATGGTAAAATACATATAAAGTTGTGATGAAGCTCATAGGCATATTATAATAGTTCCCTGGTAAATGACACCAGCATGTTGCATAAACAACTATATCTTTTAGGCTGGGTGTGGTGGCTCATACCTGCAATCCCAGCACTTTGGGAGGCCGAGGCTGGTGGATAACCTGAGGTAAGGAGTTCAAGACCAGCTTGGCCAACATGGTGAAATCCCGTCTTTACTAAAAATAGAAAAATTAGCCGCGTGTGGTGGTGCGTGCCTGTAATCTCAGCTACTCGGGAGGCTGGGGCAGGAGAATCGCTTGGACCCAGGAGGCAGAGGTTGCAGTGAGCCAAGATCACGCCATTGCACTCCAGGCTTGGCAAGAAGAGAGAAACTCCATCTCGAAAACAAGCAAACAAACAAAAAACCCCAACAAAACAAACAGAAAAAACTGTATCTTTTAAAAAAGATAGCCAACGGTTTTCCACTGAAAAATAGGTATTATTAATTAAAATCTAAGAATACAAACCAGCCACGGTAAGAAAACTGTCCTCTCCTCTTTGCCGCCTGTCTATACAATTGAGATGCTGTGCAGTTTTCCCCTCAGCTCGTAACACTGAAACAGCAAGAAACTGTCTAAGGTCAGAATTTCTAGTCATAGGAAACTTCCAGCAATGCCAATGTGGAAACATTTTGTTTCATTTCAGAGAGTTAAGAGAGCAAATCAAGACACGAAATGATCCCCCGTGGAATACGCCCCTGCTACTGAGAGAATAAACTACTGATCTACGCAACGGCATGGATGAATCTCAGAGACGTTTTGCTGACTGAGAGAAGTTGGACACAGAAGACATAGTCAATGACTCCATGTGTATGAAATTTCTAGAAAAGGCAAAACTATAGAGACAGAATGGTTGATCAATGTTGTGGCTGATCAAATCGAGGCACAGAATGATCAATGGTCGCCTGAAGCTGCAGGTAGGAGCAGGAGTGACCTCAAAGGAGCAAGGGGAACTTTTGGAGGTGGATGGAAGTATTGGGAAACTGGACTGTGATGGTTCCTAAGTGCATCTGTTCATGAAAACCTATCACACTGTACCCTCACAACATTTACGGTATGTAAGTTAGACCTCAATAAAACTGTTTGTATTTATTTGATGTATTCTATTATTATTATTATTATTTTGAGACAAAGTCTCACTCCATCACCCAGGCTGGAGTGCAACGGTGTGATCTCAGCTCACTGTAACCTCCGCCTCCAGGGTTCAAGCGATTCTCATGCCTCAACCTCCCGAGTAGCTGAGATTTCAGGCATGCACCACCACACTCGGCTAATTTTTTTCTATTTTTCGTAGAGACGGGGTTTCACCATGTTGGTCAGGCTGGTCTTGAACTCCTGACCTCAGGTGATCCGCCCCCCCCCCTTGGCCTTCCAAAGAGCTGGGATTACAGGTGTGAGCCACTGCGCCCAGTCAATAAAGCCGTTTTTTAAAGAAAGCAATTAAAAGAGGCCGGGCACAGTGGCTTGCGCCTGTAATCCCAGCACTTTGGGAGGCTAAGGCGGGCAGATCACCTGAGGTCAGGAGTTCAAGACCAGCCTGGCCAACATAGTGCGATCCCGTCTCTACGAAAAATACAAAAGTTAGCCTGGCGTGGTGGCAGGCACCTGTAATCCCAGCTGCTCAGGAGGCTAAGGCTGGAGAATCTCTTGAACCCAGGAGGCGAAGATTGCAGTGAGTGGAGATCGTGCCATTGCACTACAGTCTGGGTGACAAGAGCGAAACTCCATCTTAAAAAATAAAACAAACAAACAAACAAAATACAATTAAAAGAAAGGATCCTTTCAAGGCCAGTGCAAAACTGCTTTGCAGAAACAGGTGACCTCCTTTGCAATAGTCATTGTAGCCATCACACTTCCCAAGTGTGGGACACTTTGTCCTGAGCAGGGGTTCTCTGAGGTGCACACCCAGATACTGTTACACCAAACCCGGCTTGGTGGTGTTTCAAACGCTAGAATTTATAATTTCTAAACATAATGATTATGATATTAGTCAACTCATAGTACCAATGTTGAGTCCAAGAACATGAATACACGGAATTGAGCAAAACGAAGCATTTCCCTAATTTCGGGGGATGGCAGGATGACTGGGAGCCAAAGACAGCCTTGTGGGCTTTTGCTGGACTACGCAGCTGTTTGGGGCAGCTCCTGGAACGAGGAAAGGTATTTCGGGTGTAGACTGAAACGCCTTCACTAACAACTGCGGAATGCTGGCTATACACATCACCATCACCGCAGAAATGTGGGGAAATTATTTTAGGAAAATCCATCTTGCTCAGAGGCAAAAGAATAAATCGAACATTCTGTAGTCCACCTCACCAGCGTTTCTATCCACAACAAGGGGTTCTCAAACTTGGGTGTGCCTCAAAATCTCCTGACCTGCCGAGAAGGCAGATTCCCAGGCAGGGCCCCAAGGCCGTAGAATTGAATGCCTGGGACCAGGTGCCGGAGTCTGAATCTTTAACCAGCCCTCAAAGTGATGAGGGTCCTCAAAACACGGCGTAAGGAACACTGACCTCCAGCAATGAAGAAAGTGAAGACACCCAGTTAGTCTGTGCTGTTTGGGCACCTCTGCTGAATTTAGTTCTGCTTCTTTCTCTATCTCATCTGCACATCTCACGTTGTGCCTTGGTCCTTACCTGCCTTAGAGTCTTGCTGTCAGGGACAGGAGTCCCCCCAGCCGTGGTGAACTGGAGACAAACGCTTGTTAAAAGGTTTTCTCTTGCCTGCCCCCCTTCCCCTCCATGGGACAAGACTATAACCAGGGCTGATTAAGCCTGTGCCTATTGGCTTCTACACTGGTTCTCACTTGATCACTGGAGAGGAAGCTGCAGCAGATTCTTGGTTCTAACACCCTGCTGGGGTTTTAGGTTGATGGCTTATGCCTATAATCCTGAAGCTTTGGGAGGCCGAGGTGGGAGGATGGCTTGAGGCAGGAGGTGGGAGGATGGCTTGAGGCAGGAGCTGGAGACAATGTCTCTACAAAAAAGTTAAAAAAAAATTTAGCTAGGAGTGGTGGCACACGCCTGTAGTCTCAGCTACTCAGGAGGCTGAGGTGGGAGGATGGCTTGAGCCCAGGAGTTAGAGGCTGCAGTGAGCCGTGATCACATCACAGCACTTCAGCCTGGTCAATAGAGTGAGACCTGTCTCTAAAATCAATCCATCAGTCAAACCGTGTTGAGGGGGAGGGAAGCATAGACTTGGCTGAATTGGACAACCCAGCCTGGGACAGAGCCCTAGTGAGGCCACCTGTTCTGCTGTCCCATAGGAGGGGAGGGATGGCCCCTGCATGAGAGCACCTGCACATGGTGGTCCACTATGCTCTTGGTTCCTGGGCTTCAGGGAGTCTTCGACTTCCCACCCTCCTCTGCAGCAGCCCAGCCTGTGAGTGGTGACCCTTGGCTTTTTCTGGAAGATTCTCCCCACCCACCCAGACCCTTGGGGGAAGCCTTAGGCAGCCAGATCCATAACACGGGACCCCAACCCCTAATGCTCTGACCAGGAGTAAACTTAACCAAAACTGGCCATCAGAGCCCCTTTTCCTGGAAACCTACACTTCTAAGATAGTCCCATCTTGGTATGTGCTGGTTTCTCATACAGAGCAGACAAAACGCTGGGGCTGGAGCATTGCTGAGTGACCGGCATAGAAAGCTCAGATGAAAGGGAAGCAGGTCGTGAGATGGAGAGGGTGTCCTGGGTGACTGCATTCAGCACCCCTCGGGAGTCAGTCCCCTCCTGAGGCCCAGCTGAGGTCCTGAGCTCAGTTCTGTGAGACGCCCCAGCGTTATTGGAATAAAAAGCCTTTTATTGTAGCGCCTCCCTAACGCAGGAACGATCACGTTTCCCTTGCCGTCTCTGTCCTTGTTTTAACCCATACCCTCTTTCTGTAGACAGGATGTCAAACCATGTTGTCTTCCTTATAGTGCAAAATGGGAATTTTCCCAAAAAACTGATTTGGTTTGAATGAACTGACTATCTTTGGTGACAGTATGAAATTATTATTTATAGGTGCAAAAATAAACCTGTGAACATGTTTTATCGTAAAAAGAGTTCTTGTCTACTAGAGTAACGTTGAAATGTTTACACCTGAAAGGATGTCAGGAATGGCTTCAAAACAATGCCAGAGCCGGGCATGGTGGCTCACGCCTGTAATCCCCGCACTTTGGGAGGCTGAGGCGGGTGGATCACGAGGTCAGGAGTTCGAGACTATCCTGGCCAACATGGTGAAACCCTGTCTCTACTAAAAATACAAAAATTAACTGGGCATGGTGGTGTGCACCTGTAGTCCCAGCTACTCAGGAGGCTGAGGCAGGAGAATGGCTTGAACCTGGGAGGTGGAGGTTGCGGTGAGCTGAGATCGCGCCACTGTACTCCAGCCTGGTGACAGAGCGAGACTCCATCTCAAAAAACAAAACAAAATAAAACAAAAACAAAAACAGAAAACAATGCCAGGGAGGCCGGGTATGGTGGCTCACGTCTGTAATCCCAGCACTTTGGGAGGCTGAGGTGGGCAGATCACTTGACTTCAGGAATTCAAGACCAGCCTGGCCAACATGGTGAAACCGCTGTCTACCAAAAACACAAAATTAGCCATGCGTGGTGGTGCATACCTGTAATCCCAGCTACTTGCGAGGCTGAGGCAACAGAATTGTTTGAACCTGGGAGGTGGAGGTTGCAGTGAGCTGAGATCACGCCATTGTACTCTAGCCTGGGCAACACAGTGAGACTCCATCTCGAAAACAAACAAACAAGAACAAACAAACAAACAAACAAAACCAATGCCAAAGGACAGGAAGTGGGTGAGGATGTAAATGAAACAAGGTTGACCTTGAGCTGATAATTATTGAATCTGGGTGACCACAGTTCATTGTACCAGTCTGTCTTCGTCTGTGTATGTTTCAAATTGTCCATAGTGAGAAGTTTTAAAAAATGCTGATTTAGGGGTATACCTACGAAATAACACAAAACCACCAGCCTTCCAAAGTGAGTAGAAGCTTTTTAAGTGGGAGATCTAAGTGTGGCTCCAAAGGCAGCTACCCTTAGTGGGACTGGGTGTGGTACTGTGTGTGCTGGTGTGTGAACAAAAACATATGGGGAAATGTACCTCTTTCCCTTGGATGAAAATAGCAACTTGGGCTTCGTGTTCAATACATCTCTGATGATGCAATCCAAAAAGAAATATGCTAAACTCTATGGCATTCTTTTAAATTAATAAAAGGCACATTTAACTATGTACTTCGTAGATTGTATTAAAAGTTATTTGGTAGACTTAAGGGTAAGAAGCATTGGCTCCAACTAGAACATTTTCCTAATAGGTTGAAAGCATATGTGTCAAAAGTAAAGCATTTTGGGAGTTCTCCAGCAGCTATAAAAAGCTCAATGTATCTATGCATACCTTCTAATTTAGAGGAGCGAGTGGGAGGTAGGAGGTGGCCGATGCTTGTTGGATATTCAAGAGCATCTGTATTCACTTTTTTATAAATTCATTATGGTTAAAGAGTGGTCTTTTGTAGCGGTGTGGATTTCAAAAGAAATAATAGAAGTTTTCCTTTGAAGTTGTGATTATCCATTGCACCCTTACGCCCGCCCTGTTTTTTTTTTTTTTTTTTTTTTTTTTTTGAGACAGAGTCTGGCACTGTCGCCCAGGCTGGAGTGCAGTGGCCGGATCTCAGCTCACTGCAAGCTCCGCCTCCCGGGTTCACGCCATTCTCCTGCCTCAGCCTCCCGAGTAGCTGGGACTACAGGTGCCCACCACCTCGCCTGGCTAGTTTTCTGTATTTTTTAGTAGAGACGGGGTTTCACCGGGTTAGCCAGGATGGTCTCGATCTCCTGATCTCATGATCCGCCCGTCTCGGCCTCCCAAAGTGCTGGGATTACAGGCTTGAGCCACCGCGCCTGGCCCAGCCCGCCCTGTTTTTAAGGAGGCCAAGTTCTGTTTTGTGTATGAGGACCCAAGGGGGCCACTGCTACTCGGATGCCCCATCACTGTCTAATTCTGTGGTTAATCTCACAGTGTGGACACACTTGGGGGCCCACCTCTGAACCAGGAGTCCCTGACCACTCTGTTCATGTCTGAATGTCCGCCCCTTTTCATTTCCCCCTTCTTTCCATTTACTCCACGATGTCTGCAGTGGAGGTGCTTGCACACTTCCCTTGTGCTTTGCAATACTGCTCTTTCTTTTTTATTATTGTTATATTTTTTTAGAGGGAATCTTCGCTCTGTTGCACAGGCTGGAGTGCAGTGGTGCGATCTTAGCTCACTGCAACCTTCGCCTTCTGGGTTCAAGTGATTCTCCTGCCTCAGCCTCCTGAGTAGCTGAGATTACAGGCGCCCACCACCACACGTGGCTAATTTTTACATTTTAGTATAGAGACGGGGTTTCACTATGTTGGTCAGGCTGGTCCCGAACTCCTGACCTCAAATGATCCACTTGCTTCGATCTCCCAAAGTGCTGGGATTACAGGTGTGAGCCACCGTGCCTGGCCATCTTTTAACTGATCTTTCTACGGTAGCCTTCTGCTTTTATAATATATGTGTATTCAGAGCAACACATCCAACTCTCTTAAGTTATGGGCCCTTTGGGTCCAACAATAAAAGACTAATTCTCTACTTCATGGAAACAAGAGTTCATTGTAAGAACATTTTTCATCAAGACACATTGAGACCAAAAATAAAACCGTATTTCTCCACTCAGGAACCAAGTGCCCCTTGTCATCACATCTCCACATATTCATGAGCTGAATGAGATTAAAGATTTAAAATTACAAGGGTGGTCTTTTAAAATGTTTCTGTTGGCCAGGCACAGTGGCTCACACCTGTAATCCCAACACTTTGGGAGGCTGAGGTAGGAGGATTGCTTGACCCCAAGAGTTCAAGACCAGCCTGGGAAATATAGTGAAACCCTGTCTCTACAAAAATTACACAGAAGTAGCTGGGTGTGGTGGCGCTCAGGTACCTGGGAGGCCGATGTGGGAGGATCCCTTGAGCTGGGGAGATCGAGGCTGCAGTGAGCCATGATGGTACCATTGTATTCCAGCCTGAGTAGTAGAGTAAGATCCTCCCTCAAGAAAACAAGTTTTTGTTAGAATAAAATATTTACACTACACAAAAAATAAAGCAAATAATATTATCGCTAAGTCATGGACCGATTAATAGTTGACATTTTTTTCCCGAGAGAATAATATTAACAAGAAGTAAAACCTAGAGCAGGCGTCTCATTGATACGTTCCAAACCCAAGCTAAATTTTAGTTAAATTGTACACTTCAGATTTTGAAATAATGCATCATTTAAAATATTTTAAAGAAAAATGCAAAGGCCTTTCAAACCACAATTTCTGCTATGGATTGTATCTCTGTAGATGTGCCTGACTTTGAAACAAAGTAGTATAATATCAATCATTAGGCCAGGTACTGTGGCTCATGCCTGTAATCGGAACACTATTTTTTTTTTTTGAGATGGAGTCTTGTTCTGTTGCCCAGGTTGGAGTGCAGTGGCATGATCTCAGCTTACAGCAACCTCCACCTCCCGGGCTCAAGCAATTCTCACGCCTTAGCCTTCTGAGTAGCTGAGATTACAGGTGTGCACCACCATGTCCAGCTAATTTTTTGTATTTTTAGTAGAGATGGGCTTTTGCCATTTTGGCCAGGCTGGTCTCAAACTCCTCACCTCAAATGATCTGCCTACCTTGGCTTCCCAGAGTGCTAGGATTATAGGCATGAGCCACCATGGCTGGCCAATGCCAACATTTTGAAAGGCTGAGGCAGGAGCATCATTTGAGGCCAGGAGTTCAAAATTAGACTGGGCAGCAAAGTGAGACCCCATCTCTCAAAAAAAAAAAAAATTAGCCTGGTTTGGTGGTGGGCACCTGTAGTCCTAGCTACTCAGGAGGCTGACGTGGGAGGATCACTTGAGCCCAGGTGTTGGAGACTGCAGTGAGGTAGGACTGTGTCACTGCACTCCAGCCTGGAGTAAGACAGGGTAAGACCCTGTCTCCTGTTTTTTTTTTTTTTCTTCTCATAGCTTTATTCTATAGGACCCCAAAGAGGAAAAGGTCAAGTTCAATATCACTGTGTGCTTCCACTTGGAAAGGAACAGCACTTATACCAACTGGAAGCAAATTTGCTTTTTTTTTTTATACTTTAAGTTCTAGGGTACATGTGCACAATGTGCAGGTTTGTTACATATGTAACACGTGCCATGTTGGTGTGCTGCACCCATTAACTCGTCATTTACATTAAGTATATCTCCTAATGCTATCCTTCCCCCCTCCCCCCACCCCACGACAGGCCCCAGTGTGTGATGTTCCCCTTCCTGTGTCCAAGTGTTCTCATTGTTCAATTCCCACCTATGAGTGAGAATATGCGGTGTTTGGTTTTCTGTTCTTGCGATAGTTTGCTGAGAATGATGGTTTCCAGCTTCATCCATGTCCCTACAAAGGACATGAACTCATCCTTTTTTACAGCTGTATAGTATTCCATGGTGTATATGTACCACATTTTCTTAATCCAGTCTGTCATTGATGGACATTTGGGTTGGTTCCAAGTCTTTGCTATTGTGAATAGTGCTGCAGTAAACACACGTGTGCATGTGTCTTGATAGCAGCATGATTTATAATCCTTTGGGTATATACACAGTAATGGGATGGCTGGGTCAAATGGTATTTCTAGTTCTAGATCCTTGAGGAATCACCACACTGTCTTCTACAATGGTTGAACTAGTTTACAGTCCCACCAACAGGGTAACAGCATTCCTATTTCTCCACATCCTATCCAGCACCTGTTGTTTCCTGACTTTTTAATGATCACCATTCTAACTGGTGTGAGATGGTATCTCACTGTGGTTTTGATTTGCATTTCTCTGATGGCCAGTGATGATGAGCATTTTTTTACTTGTCTGTTGGCTGCACAAATGTCTTCTTTTGAGAGGTGTCTGTTCATATCCTTTGCTCACTTTTTGATGGGGTTGTTTTTTTCTTGTAAATTTGAGTTCTTCGTGGATTCTGGATATTAGCCCTTTGTCACATGAGTAGATTGCAAAAATTTTCTCCCATTCTGTAGGTTGCCTGTTCACTCTGATGGTAGTTTCTTTTGCTGTGCAGAAGCTCTTTAGTTTAATTAGATCCCATTTGTCAATTCTGGCTTCTGTTGCCATTGCTTTTGGTGTTTTAGTAATGAAGTCCTTGCCCATGCCTATGTCCTAAATGGTATTGCCTAGGTTTTCTTCTAGGGTTTTTATGGTTTTAGGTCTAACGTTTAAGTCTTTAGTCCTTCTTGAATTAATTTTTGTATGAGGTGTAAGGAAGGGATCCAGTTTCAGCTTTCTACATATGGCTAGCCAGTTTTCCCAGCACCATTTATTAAATAGGGAATCCTTTCCCCATTTCTTGTTTTTGTCAGGTTTGTCAAAGATCAGATGGTTGTAGATGTGTGGTATTATTTCTGAGGGCTCTGTTCTGTTCCATTGGTCTATATCTCTGTTTTGGTACCAGTCCCATGCTGTTTTGGTTACTGTAGCCTTGTAGTATAGTTTGAAGTCAGGTAGCATGATGCCTCCAGCTTTGTTCTTTTGGCTTAGGATTGTCTCAGCAATGCAGGCTCTTTTTTGGTTCCATATGAACTTTAAAGTAGTTTTTTCCAATTCTGTGAAGAATGTCATTGGTAGCTTGATGGGGATGGCATTGAATCTATAAATTACCTTGGGCAGTATGGCCATTTTCACAATATTGATTCTTCCTATCCATGAGCATGGAATGTTCTTCCATTTGTTTGTGTCCTCTTTTATTTCGTTGAGCAGTGGTTTGTAGTTCTCCTTGAAGAGGTCCTTCACATCCCTTGTAACTTGGATTCCTAGGTATTTTATTCTCTTTGAAGGTAGGACTTTTATTCCCTTTGAGGTAGGACTGTGCCACTGCACTCCAGCCTGCGTGACAGGGCAAGACCCTGTCTCTTAAAAAAAAAAAAAAGGCCAGGCGCCGTGGCTCATGCCTATAATCCCAGCACTTTGTGGGGCCAAGGGGGATGGATCATGAGATCAGGAGATCAAGACCATCCTGGCTAACATGGTGAAACCCATCTCTACTAAAAATACAAAAAAATTAGCCGGGCATGGCGGCGGGTGCCTGTAGTCTCAGCTACTTGGGAGGCTGAGGTGGGACAATGGCATGAACCCGGGAGGCGGAGCTGGCAGTGAGCCGTGATTGCACCACTTTCGCCAGCCTGAGAAAGACTCTGTCTCAAAAAAAAAAAAAGATTTTACATACTTTTGCACACAACTCTTAGTGAGAAATATATTTTTTAGCAATATAATAAATTCTGAAGAAAAGTTTTACACAAGGAAATATTTAACGTTCTACAAAAATATTCTGATACTTTGTATTCTGTTCTCTTTTGCTTTTTAAACATTTTATCATGACCTACAAAACTGATCTCACAAACCACCCATGCAAAGTGATCTACAGTTTGAAAAACATTGCTTTCTTAACAAATAATGACATTTAATATTTAGTCATAACAAACACCCTTGTAGCCTGCTTAACTTTGAAAAATGCTAAAATTGTGCCATACTTGCCTAATTTTTAATTAATTAATTAATTAATTAATTTACTTAGACAGAGTTTTGCTCTTGTCGCCCAGGCTGGAGTGCAGTGGTGCAATCTCGGCTTGCTACAACCTCCACCTCCTGGGTTCAAGCGATTCTCCTGCCTCAGCCTTCCGAGTAACTGGGATTACAGGAGCACGCCATCACGCCCAGCTAATTTTTTTCATTTTTAGTAGAGACAGGGTTTTACCATGTTGGCTAGGCTGGTCTCAAAGTCCTGGCCTCAAGTGATCCGTCTGCCTGTGCCTCCCAAAGTGCTGGGATTACAGGTGTGAGCCACCATGCCCAGCCCATACTTAATTCATTTTTTCGAGATCATAGTGGAAGGCACCTGTGTACCCCTCTCATGTCAAATGCATCTTCCTCTCTCCCAGAGGCAAGAACTATTCTGAATTTGATGATCATGATCCCCAAGTCTATGTTTATATAATTGCTATAAGTGTATGAACCCATAGGGGATATATAACATTGGTTTTAATGTTCACAAATTTAAACATGCTATATTACTCTGCAGCTTATTTTTTCCTGTGTATTATGATGTTTTTAAGATATATTCATATCGGGCTGGGCACGGTGGCTCACGCCTGTAATCCCAGCACTTTGGGAGGCAGGTGGATCACGAGGTCAAGAGATCGAGACCATCCTGACCAACATGGTGAAATCCTGTCTCTACTAAAAATACAAAAAATTAGCCAGGCTTGGTGGTGTGTGCCTGTAGTCCCAGCTATTCAGGAGGCTGGGGCAGGAGAATCACTTGAACCCCGGAGGCGGAGGTTGCAGTGAGCCAAGATCATGCCACTGCACTCCAGCCTGGCAAGATAGATCCATATTGACATGTTGTTCTTTTTATTTTGTTTTGTTTTGTTTGAGACAGGATCTTGCTCTGTAGATTATGCTGTAGTGAAGTAGTGCAATTATAGCTCACTGCAGCCTCGAACTCCTGGGCTCAATCCATCCTCCCACCTCAGCCTCCTGAATAGCTGGGACTATAGGCGTGAACCACTATGCCCGGCTAATTTTTTCTTTTTTCTTTTTTCTTGTAGGAACAGAGTCTCACTATGTTGCCGAGGCTGTTCTCAACCTCCTGGGCACAAACAATCCTCCTGCCTTGGCCTCCCAAAGTGCTAGGATTACAGGTGTGAGCCACCACATCCGGCTGATGTATTGTTCTAGTTCATACTTTTTTTTTTTTTTTTTGAGACAGAGTCTCACTCTGTTGCCCAAGCTGGAGTGCAGTGGCACGATCTCAGCTCACTGCAACCTCCGCTTCCCAGATTCAAGCAATTCTCCTCCCTCAGCCTCCTGAGTAGCTGGGACTACAGGCAGGTGCCCCCACACCCAGTTAATTTTTGTATTTTTAGTAGAGATGGAGTTTAACTGTGTTGGCCAGGCTGGTCTCAAACTCCTGACCTCAGGTAATCCACCCGTGTCAGCCTCCCAAAGTGCTGGGATTACAGGTGTGAGCCACTGCGCATTTTAACCACTGTAGGGTATTCCACTGTATACATGTTCTGGGCTCTATGATCCATTCTCCTGTTAATGGGTTTTTAAGTTGTTTATCATATTTTATTATTGCCAATAATGTTACAAAAACATTCTTGTGCACCTCTCATTCTGTACTAAAGCTAACATTTCTGTTGAATATGTACAGGAGCTGAGAGGGCTGGATAGTGAGCTTTACCACCTATTGCCACAAATTGTTCTGTAATGGGGCTTCTGCTCCTACTGGCTGTGTATGAAATTTGCTGCTTGTCTACACCTTGAACAGTGACACAGAGGCTGTCCTTCCGTCGTCGTATCAGCTGTGCCTTCGAGAAGCCATTGCAATTTTCTGTCAAGCCGGCTGCATCTGCATGGGGTGGTATGTGGGTTCTATCATTGGACCCCAGCGTCACAGGCCCACTCTGTACCTTCTTGGCTCTGAAGTGGGTACCTGGTCATGTCTATGTTATATAGGATTCCTTGTCTGTGGATCAGGCATTCTGTGAACCCCCAGAGAGTGGTGTGTGCAGGAAAGATAAATCCAGAATAGACTCAGCGCATGTGCGGAAGGATCATTTGGCATGGAAGGGGCTCGGTGTAGACAGGTGCTACCAAGGGATTGGTTGGGCTGGTTGAGGAACACTGTCTTATCGGGGGCTTGACATTGGTCTCTGTTGCTGGCAGTTGGACATTTAGAAGTGGCAGTAGCTCGATCGGCCTTGGTAAGTGGGAGTCCATGCTGTGGCTCCTCCTGTAGCCTCCACCTATGCCAAGGGGCAATCCAGTTCTCCTTGCTGTGGACTGAAAGCTTGCATCCTTAGATTCATGTGTGAACGCCTAATCTCCAATGTGATGGTATTAGGAGGTGAGGCCTTTGGGCAGTGCTTGACTCATGGTGGGGGAACCCTCGTGAATGGGATTGGTGCCTTTGTAAGAGACAGGAGACAGCTTCCATCCCCTCTCTCTCCTTCTCCATGTGAGGAAACAATAAAACAACTGCATTCTGCAAACCAGGAAGAGAAGCAAATTGGCCAGCATCTTGACCTTGGCCTTCCCAGCTTCCATAACCGTGAGAAGTAAATTACTGTTGTTTAAGCCACCTGGTCCATATTAATTTGAAGACACCCTTCATGCCAGTTCTCTAGCAGTCAGTGAGGAAGGCTGGCTCATGTGAACTTGGCGGTTGAGTGTCCCTTCTATAAGGGATAGTTTCTCCTTCTCCCCGACTCCCCCAGCCCCCCATAGCTTTCTTGAGACACAATTGATATACAATAAGATGTAAATATTTAACGTTTAAAAAATGAGTTTTAACATAACTATATATCTATGAAGCCATCACCATAATCAAGACAATGAACATATCCATCACTCCTAAAAATGTCCCTTTGTCCTTTTGTAATCTCTCTCTCCCCAAAAACTTTTTAAGGGACACTTGGAATGTGCTTGTCTCAGTGGAAACTGACTTAGGTAAATAGTTCAGAGAAACCACCTGCTTTTCCATACCCCTGACTTCTATAAATAAGGATCACCATAAGAACAGAATTACCAGAAGGCATATTTTTCTTAAAAACATTTTTGTTGGGGCCAGGGTTGGTGGCTCATGCCTGTAACCCCAGCACTTTGGGAGGTTGAGACAGGAGGATCACTTGAGTCCAGACATTTGAGCCCAGCCTGGGCAACGCAGTGAGACCCCATCTCTACAAAATAATTTAAAAATAAGCCGAGTGTGGTGGCATGCACCTATAGTTCCAGCTACTCAGGAGGCTCAGGCGGGAGGATCACTTGAGCCTGGGAGGTGGAGGCTGCAGCGAGCTATGATGGCACCACTGCATTCCAGCCTGTTTCAGAGAAAAAAAAAATTGTGTTTGCATTATAACTCATATACCATAAAATTCACCCCTTTAAAGCATAAATTCCATGTATAGTCACAAAGTTATGCAAGTCTTGCTACTATTTAATTCCAGAAACTTTTTATCATCCCCAGAGAGCAACTTTGTATTCCTTAGCAGTCAGTCCCCAGTCCCTTTTCTCCCCAGCCTCTGGCAACCACAGAGCAGCTTTCTGTCTGCTTGGATTTGCCAGTTCTGAGCATTTTATATAAATGGAATCATACATATGTGGCCTTTTTGACTGACAGGCTTCTTTCACTTAGCATAATGTTTTCAAGTTTCACCCATGTTGTGGCATGTATCAGTACTTCATTCCTTTTTTGTGGCCAAACAATATTCCATTGCATGGATATAGCCATATTTTGTTTATCCACTCATCGGTTGATGGACATTTGAGTGGTTTCCATCTTTTGGTTGTGATAAATAATACTGCTATAAACACTTGTATACAAGTTTTTTGTATGGACATGTTTTCAACTCTCTTGGATATCAACCTCGGAGCAGAATTACTAACTCATATTGTAAAATACATGCTTAACTTTTTGAGGAGCTGTCAGACTCAGACTGTTTTTCAAAGCAGTTACACTACTTTATATTCCCATGTTTCAATTTCTCCATGTCCTAGCCAACATTTATTACCTCATTTTTTTTTTTTTTTTGGTGGTGGGGCAGAAGAACAGGGTCTCACTCTATCGCCCCAGGCTGGAGTGTAATGGTGCCATCTTGGCTCACTGCAACCTTCATCTCCCGGGTTCAAGCAATCTTCCCTTCTCAGCCTCCCAAGTAGCTGGGACTACAGGCACACACTGCCATGCCCAGCTAACTGTTTTGTAATTACCTCACTTTTTAATGATGACCATCCAATGATGTCAAGTGGTATCTAATTGTGTTTTGATTTGCATTTCCCTAATAACTAATGGTGTTGTATATGTTTTCATATGCTTACTGACCTTTTGTGTATTTTCTTTGGAGAAATGTTTATCAAAGTCATTTGCCCATTAAAAATTGGTTTATTTACCTTTTTACTATTGAGTTGTAAGAATTATTTATACATTGTATATACAGTCCTTCTATCAGATATGTAATTTGCATGTTTTCCCCCTCATTCTGTGGGTTATCTTCTGACTTTCTTGACAATGTATTTGGAAGCACAAAATATCTTAATTTTGATGAAGTTCAATTTATTTTTATTTTTTCTTTTGTTGCTCTTTCTTTTGGTAGCATATCTAACAATCATTATCAAATCCAAGGTCATAAAGTTTACTTCTATATTTTTTTCTAAAAGTTTTATAATTTAGCTCTTAAATTTAGTTTTTGAATCATTTTTAGTTAATTTATATATATAGTGTGTGAGGTAGGACTATAACTTCATTCTTCTGCATATGGATATCCAGAGTCCCAGCACTGTTTGTTGAAAAGACTATTCTTTGTTCTTCTGTGAGATTTTTTAGTTATTCATTCTGAGTCTCTTGCATTTCAATATGTATTTTAGGATCAGCTGATCAATTTCAACCAAAAAGAGAGAGGAAGCTAGAATTTGGATAGAGATTGCATTCAATCTTAGATCAACTTGGGGAGTATTGCTACCTTAATAATATTCAATCTCCCAATCAATGAAACTGGGAAGTATTTCCATTTATAGATGACTTCTTTAATTTCTTTCAATGATATTTTCTGGGTTTCAGTGTACAAGTATAATCCTTCTTTGGTTAAATTTTTTTTCTAGTGTTTTATTTCTTTTGATGCTATAGTAAATAAAACTTTTTTCTTAATTTTAATTCAGAAATTTAATTTTTAATTTAGATTGTTCTTTACTGGTATATAGAAACTCAATTGCTTTTTTGTATATTGATCTTCTATCCTGTAATTTTGCTGAATTCATTTATTAGTTTTGGTGAATTTCTTAGAATTTTGATATGTAAGAAATATTTGATATTTTTGCAAATAAAACTATTTATACTTCTTCCTTTCTGATGCCTTTTATTTCCGTTTGTTGCCCAATTGGTCTGACTACAACCTCCAATACAATGTTGAATAGAATGGAAAGAGGAGCAATTCTTGTGTTGTTCCTTATCTGGGGGAAAGTATTCCATTTTTCACCATTAGGTATGACATTGGCTGTGTTTTTCGTTGATACCCTTATCAGGTTGAGGAAGTTCCCCATTATTCTTAGTTTGCTGATTTTTTTTTTTTTTAATTATGAAAGTGTGTTGGATTTTGTCAAATGCTTTTGCTGCATCATTGAGATAATCTTGTGTTTTTTCCTCTTTCTACATTAATATGGTATATTAATTAATTAATTTTCAAGTATTAATTTAACCTTGCATTACTGGGATAAATCTCACTTGGTAATGCTGTATAGTCTTTTTGTACACTGGTAGATTTGGATTTTTAGTATTTTTTTTTGGAAGATTTTCATATCAACATTTATAAAGGAAGCTACATGTGGTGGCTCACACCTACAATCCCAACATTTTTGGGGGCCAAGGCTGGAGAATCACTTGAGCCTAGGAGTTCAAGACTGGTCTAGGCAACATAGTGAGATCCTGTCTCTAAAAATATATAGAGAGAGACATATATTTATAAAATAAATCATTTCATAAGAAAATCACTGAAGAGCTAAAAAGTTAGTGGGGAATTTTCTGGCCAAATTCCTGAGAAAAACGTGAACCAGAGAGGTAAAAGGAGTATTAGTACACCGAAGATATTTTTTAACTCTGGATGTTTATGATGGTACAAATTCGAGCTTTGATTCTCCAGCTTCAAGTGGGAGACAGAAGTCAAGGATCAGGACTCCCTAGGATACCCACATTTGGCTGAAACCCTGAAGTACTCCACTGTCAACACTTGAGCACAATACCATCACCACTTCCCCTGGCAAAGCATTTCAGATATGATATGAATTTTAGAAGAAGCAAGCTCAAATCTTTCTTCTTTTTTTTTTTTTTTTTTGAGATGGAGTCTCACTCTGTCGCCCGGGCTGGAATGCAGTGGCCGGATCTCAGCTCACTGCAAGCTCCACGTCCTGGGTTTATGTCATTCTCCTGCCTCAGCCTCCCGAGTAGCTGGGACTACCAGCGCCCGCCACCTCGCCCGGCTAGTTTTTTGTATTTTTTAGTAGAGACGGGGTTTCACCGGGTTAGCCAGGATGGTTTCGATCTCCTGACCTCGTGATCAAATCTTTTCTAAATGAAAGCATTGTCACGCTCTGTATTATAGAAACTGCTCAAGTGATTTTTGAACAGCAATAATCAGCAAGCAGGAATACAAGAAAACACTAGCTAAATACAACAGAAAAAAAAGACTGTAAAAACAGACCTAAAAAACCTACAAATATTGGAATTATCCAACAGATTATTCAACCATGAGTCCCATGTTGAAAAAAATAAAGGATAAACCTAAACAAACGTTCAGAGAATAAGAACCTATTAAAAACAACACAGTAAAACTAATTACAACATCTAAACTAAAAATAATATAAATATAATTAAAATTAAAAAGAGGTGCTTGGCAAGGTATCAGACAGTGAAGGAAGGAAGAACTGATGAACTGAAAGACAGATGAGAAGAAATTTGCATTGTGTAATACAGACTTTTAAAATTTTTATTTATTTATTTATTTATTTATTTATTTATTTATTGAGATGGAGTTTCGCTCTTGTTGCCCAGGCTGGAGTGCAGTGGCGTGATCTCGGCTTGCTGCAATCTCCACCTCCTGGTTTCAAGTGAGTCTCCTGCCTCAGCCTCCCAAGTAGCTGGGATTACAGGCGCCCGCCACCACGCCCGGCTAATTTTTTGTATTTTTAGTAGAAACGGGGTTTCAGTGTGTTCGCCAGGATGGTTTAGATCTCCTGACCTTGTGATCCGCCTGCCTCGGCCTCCCAAAGTGCTGGGATTACAGGCGTGAGCCACCGCGCCCGGCTGGCTAAAAGTTCTTTAAAAACCTAAGGGGTCTTGGGAAGGCTGCTTCCTTATGGTAGATAGTGCTAACTGACAACTGCGCCAACATGGATACGAATATAACAATTTTGCAACATAAAAGCAACATGTAAGTATGCTCTAACCTAAAAAAAAGAAAAAAAATTCTTACTACATCTTAAAGAGTCATGTTAAAGTTTTTTCAAACAGAAAAATATATACCTAAGAAACCAGTAATTATTCGAACAGTTAACTACAAGTTAATTAACTTAGTGGGGAAAAAATGGGTTCAACTGTTGCTCATGTTTGCTTCAAAGAAATGCCATTCAACTAAGAACTTTGCGCATTCATCTTATAACTGAAAGTTCTGATGCCTGGGGGCTGTAACACACATGCTACAGGAAGTCATCAGCTCCAAGCATTGGTGGGATGTGACAGACACTGTACAGGCTATCTGACCCAACCTCCAATCCCAGTCTCTTCCCCTTACTCTGATTATCATAGAGTGAAACTGAATAGTTCACTTTCCCAGCCTCGATTGCATTTACGCATGGGCATGACACACAGTTCTGGCCAGTGAATGGAAGTAGCAGGCTTCTGGGGGCCTGATTTCTGGAAAAAGTCGAAGAATCTTAAACTCCCATCTTCTCCCTTCCAATCCTGGCAGATATTTTACTGCCACATATGTAAGTAACTCTACAGTATGTTGTTATTATTATCATTTTTGTTAGCCCATGCATTCTAGCAGAAATGCTATTGCTCCCCTGTCACAAGGGGTCGGGGGAATTTGATTAAAATACCTTAAAAAGCTGCTTGGAAGGATGTTAATACAAAAGTGACAATCACTGCTCCAGAGAGTTAATTATCTCTTAAAGAAAAGTTAAATATGCAAGAAAACTACATTTAATTCATACCCACATATTTACCATTTCCCAGTGCTTATTTACTTACTTCACATTTTATTTTATTTTTTTGAGACAGAGTCTCACTCTGTTGCCCTAACTGGAGTGCAGTGGCATGATCATGGCTCACTGCAGCCTTGAACTCTCAGGCTCAGGCCATCCTCCCACCTCAGCCTCTCGAGTAGCTGGGACTACTGGTATATGCCACCAGGCACTGCCAGCTAATTTTTTGTTTGTAGTTTTTGTAGAGACAAGTTTTCACTGTTGTCCAGTCTGGTCTTGAACTCCTGGGCTCAAGCAATCCTCCTGTCTTGGTCTCACAAAGAGATGGGATTACAGGCGTGAGCCACTATCCCCGGCTTTATTTTATTTTTTACATAGAGATGGGGTCTCATTATGTTGTCCAAGCTGGTCTTAAACTCCTGGCCTCAAGCAATCCTCCTGCCTCACCCTCCCAAAAGTACTGAGACTACAGGTGTGAGCCACCACACTCGGCTTTAGTTTATTTATTTATTTATTTTATTATTATTATTATTTTTTTTTTTGAGACAGAGTCTTGCTCTGTTGCCAGACTGGAGAGCAGTGGCACAATCTCGGCTCACTGCAAGCTCCATCTCCCGGGTTCAAGAGATTCCCCTGCCTCAGCCTCCTGAGTAGCTGGGATTGCAGGCGCCCGCCACTAATTTTTGTATTTTTAAGTAGAGACAGGTTTCACCATGTTGGCCAAGCTGGTCTTGACCTCCTGACCTCAAGTGATCCACCTGCTTCAGTCTCCCAAAGTGCTGGGATTACAGGAGTGAGCTGCCACTGCGCCTAGCCTTTTTTTTTTTTTTTTTTTTGAGACGGGGTCTCACTCTGTCGCTCAGGCTGGAGTACAGTGACACTATCTCAGCTCATTGCAGCCTTGATCTCCCAGCTTAAGTGATCCTCCCACCTCAGTCTCCTGAGGACTACAGAGGTGTACCATCAGGCCTGGGTAATTTTTAAATATTTTTTGTAAATTCCAGGTCTCGCTATGTTGCACAGGCTGGTCTCCAACGCTTGGGCTTAAGTGATCCTCCCACCTTGGCCTCCCAAAGTGCTGGGATTACAGGCATGAGTCACCTCGCCTGGCTTATATTTTGTTTATCCACTTATTTGCTTCTACCTTTTGGCTCTTGTGAACAATGCTACAATGGACATAGGTATGTAAATATCCCTTCAAGACCTTGCTTGCAAATCTCTGGGGTATATATCCAGAAGTTGAGTTACTGGGTCTCATAGTAATTCTGTTTAATTTTTCCAGGGACTGCCATACTGTTTTCAATAGAGGCTTCACCATTTTACTTTCCTATCAGCTGTGCACAAGCATTCTAATTACTTCACATTCTGCCAACCCTTGTTATTTTTGTGGAGTTTTGGGTTTTATTTTTATTTTTTATAGTAGACATCTTAAGGGGTGTGAAAGTTTTCCTTTAACAGAGTTGAGGCTGAGTGTGGTGGCTCACGCCTGTAACCCCAGCACTTTGGGAGGCTGAGGTGTGTGGATGGCTTAAGACCAGGAGTTCGAGAGTAGCCTGGACAACATGGCGAAACCATGTCTCTACCAAAAATACAAAGATTAACTGGGCGTGGTGGCACATGCCTGTAGTCCCAGCTACTCAGGTGACGGGCGGGAGGGTCACCTGAGCTTGGGAGGTCGAGTCTGCAGTGAGCCATGATTGTGCCACTGCACTACAGTCTGGGTGACAGAGTGAGACTCTGTCACAAATAAATAGTAAGTTGAACCCATTCACATTTAATATTGTTACTGATTTCAGATATTTTATGTTTTGCGTTACATTGTTCTCTTTATTATTTCGTTTACTTTCTTATTTCCTAGTTATTTTTTTTGATAGACTGAATTTTCTTTTTTTTAAAAAAACTCCCTTCTGATTGTTTGAAAAGTTATACTTATTATTTCTTATTTTTTCTTTTTATTTTTTTAGAGATGGGGTCTTGCTATGTTGCCCAGGTTGGCCTTGAACTCCTGGCCTCAAGAGATCCTACTCCCTTAGCCTCCAGAATAGCTGAGATTACAGGTGCACACCACAGAGCCAGGCTTTTTTCCTATTTGTCTATTGTCAGGTAAAAGCTCATGTTCCTTGAACACCTGCTATGTTCCAGTCCCTACACAGATCTTTTTATATTGATGATCTCATTTAATCCTTATAACAACACTATGGGGTTGCTCCTATTTTTTAAAATAAACTTTATATTTAGAATAATTAATTTTAAATTAGAATTAATTTAGAAATATTTAGAATAAATATTTTTATTTTAGAGTAATGTTTTTAGGACTTAGATTCTAAGAAAAATGAAAGTGCTGTTGGCAGTAGAGAGTTTCTGTTTACTCCACACCCAGTTTCCTTTAGTATTCATAGCTTCCATGGATATGCTGCATTTGCCAAAATTAATGAACCAATAGTGACACATTTTATTAGCCAAAATCCATAGTTTATGCACATTTCCCAGGTTTTTGTCAAAATTTTACAATCTGTGTCAACGTACCACACGACATCAGCCTCTTGTCTCCTTAGGTTCTTGTTGGCTATGACGATAGTTTCTTTGTTTTGATGACCTTGGCAGTTTAGAGGAGATGCCCTTTAATTTAATAAGACCTTTTAAACATCTTTCTCCATAAGCATTTAGAATGAATCAGTATCCATAATTTTTCCCTCTGGAATAAGATAAGATCTTAAACATCTCAGGCTTTGTAGGAATAATCTAAAATTTCAGTTCCAATTGAGCAATAAAATTCTTTCTACATTTCTCTTTCTCTTTAAAATAGTTGATTAAATGTCTTAATCTTAAGATCTCAGTATAAATTGTATCAGTTTATTTGTATTTCTTACCACTTTTTCATGTTTTGAATTTAATTATCTTTCTTGAATTACTTTTTTCCACCTCCCTCCCCCTGAAGAAAATATTTTCAGAAAGGATGGATGCGTGATAAACTTTCTGAGTCCTCCGTGGTCACCCTTTTCTCATCTGCAACATGGAGATCAAAATACCTGTGCCACAGAATTGTTGAAGATTTACAAGTTCATACTTTCAAGCTTTTAGCAGAGTTCACTATACAAGCAATCAATAAATGTTAGCTCTTGTTACTATTACAATGAGCACATATTATTTTGTAATTATAAAGAAACTATGCACAGACACACGCAAGGAAGCAGGAATAGTGGTAAAGAAGGTGATAGTACGGAAAGTGATCTGACAGAATGGAAGAACAGGTGACATAACCACTATTTTCAGCTTGGTAAATGTGGAAAAGGCCTGAGCATCTTTGCCAACCAGCTTAACCTGGGCTATGCTGTCATCCATGGTCCAGACAGCCACGTGGGTGTTAGAAGCCACACGGCCCATCTGTCTCCTTTGAGGTCACTGGAGTTTATCAGCTGTTGTGTACCCTTAGCATGAGTCAGGAGGGTTCTGGAAAAATGTCTTTCTAGTTGCAAGGACCGGCAATTCAGTTCAAAGATTAATACACACAAAATAACACTTGAGAAGCATATGTCATGTCAAATGCAGAACGTGTGTTCCAGAGGGAGGAACAAAACAGGAGCGCTCTCTAAACAGACCAGAATTTCTTCAACTGATTCTTTGTTACTCACGAGCAAGGGAGAGAGAACAAATTGTTATGCCTGACACCAGATTTCAGGACTGGAATTTTGTAGTGTGATTCATGTAGCTATATTTAATATTTGCAGAGTCATCCAGTAACCCCTGTCAGAGCCCAGGGAAGCCTTCACCCTGGGGCAACTCCCTTCTCCACCATCCATGCACTGCTTAGGGACCCTTGTAGGACGGTCTTGGTATGGCGCATCATTCCTCGCACTCTTGAATGGCAGTCGTGTCCCTATAAACACCAGTGCTGGCCAAACACAGCCAGGTCTTTCATGTCAATTTAGGAATGTGTTGCCCTCATAAAGATAAGGCATTTAGTGCGCTTGACCTTGTTAAAGGTCTGTGACCAGCTCAGAATTTTTTTTTTTTTTTGAGACGGAGTCTGGCTCTGTCACCCAGGCTGGAGTGCAGTGGCCGGATCTCAGCTCACTGCAAGCTCCGCCTCCCGGGTTTACGCCATTCTCCTGCCTCAGCCTCCCGAGTAGCTGGGACTACAGGCGCCCGCCGCCTCGCCCGGCTAGTTTTTTGTATTTTTTAGTAGAGACGGGGTTTCACCGTGTTCGCCAGGATGGTCTCGATCTCCTGACCTCGTGATCCGCCCGTCTCGGCCTCCCAAAGTGCTGGGATTACAGGCTTGAGCCACCGCGCCCGGCCCCAGCTCAGAATTTTTAATACCCGGGGAGTAGGGCAGAGGCGCGGTAGGGGATGGACTCTAGTTCTTTCCTGTGCTCAGGGTAGAATCCCGGAATCTGAGTTGCCAAAAAAAAAAAAAAAAAAAAGAAAAGAAAAATCGGATCATTAAGGTAGGATATTATGTTTAAATCTTATAATGTACTTGTAAACGTTGATGGCCTAATATGTAAGTAACAAAAGACATGGCTTCATCAGTTTCTACTTTAAAAGCTTTCACAGGAAAGAGATAAAGAATAATGTGGCTAATAAATGACATGCTGATAAAGTATTAAAAGGAACAGAACGCTTCTGACGGCCTCACACTCTGGAAGGATGGGAAATAAGCAAATGCAAAATACAACAGCTGGGTAGACTCAAAGGAAATAAAAGAGGGGTTTCCCCCACCCCTGTACATTCCCTCAAGTAGGAGCTAAAAAGGAAAATAAAATTGCGCCAAACCATGAGAGGGGAACACTTAAGTATTCTAATATTGTAAATAGACATTCAGGCTGAGTTTTCCATCCAAAAGCTAGGACAGGAAATAAATCCTTAAGCATAAACTAAGAGACTAATAAGGAAATAATATTTTCAGGGCTTTAAACAAATAGTTTTTATTCAATGCAAAAACAACATAATCAAGACATTTTATCACACGTCATATATGACAGCAAATACGCTTACCAGGCTTCTTCCAAGAGCAAATGAGATAAAAGTACTTTGAAACCATAAAATGTTATGCAAATGTGCAGTGATATTAGTGTTATTTGGGAAAATAAAAGCACTGGGTTTCTCCCTTTTCCTGTTTTCCATTCCTTTTAATTTACCTTAAAATACAAGTTTATTTCTGCTCACTCTACCTGAGGAGTTGCCTAGTAGGAAATGCAACACACACGAAATCTGGTTTTTTCTTCCTGTCTTGTTCATTTGTGACAATATTTGTTTTTCCTGGTTGTTGTTTAAAAATTGTTATGGAAAATTTCAAACAGACATCAAGTTAGAGAGAATTTCATTATGAACTTCATGTCCTCATCCCTCAGAGTCTACATGTATTATTAACTTTTTGGCCAATCTTATTCCATCTGTAATCCCACCTACTTCCCAACTCAGATTATTTTGAAGTAAATGCCAGACATCCTGTCATTACCGTTAGAATTCCTAAAAGATAAAAACTATTCAAAAACGAACACGGGACAGAGGCAAGCGGATTACCTGAGGACAGGAGTTGGAGACCAGTCTGGTCCAACATGGTGAAACCCCGTCTTTAGTAAAAATACAAAAATTAGCCGGGCATGTTGGTGGGCACCTATAATCCCAGCTACTTGGGAGCCTGAGGCAGGAGAATTGCTTGAACCTGGGAGGTGGAGGTTGCAGTGAGCTGAGATCGCTCCACTGTACTCCAGCCTGGGCAACA
Source organism: Theropithecus gelada (assembly GCF_003255815.1). NCBI lineage: Eukaryota > Metazoa > Chordata > Mammalia > Primates > Cercopithecidae > Theropithecus > Theropithecus gelada. Next base: position 25,543,123 of record NC_037670.1, on the reverse strand, counting down.
AGAGTGAAACTCTGTCCCGGGAAAAAAAAAAAAAAACAAACCAGGCTGGACATGGCGGCTCACACCTGTAATCTCAGCCCTTTGGAAGGCCCTGGAGGAAGGATCGCCTGAGTCCAGGAGTTTGAGACCAGCCTGGCAACACAGAAACACCCAGTCTCTACAAAAAATACAAAAATTAGCCTGGCATTGTGGCTGCGCCTGTAGTCCCAGCTACTGGAGAGACTGAGGCTGGAGGATGGCTTGAGCCCAGGAGATTGGGGCTGCAGTGAGCCATGATTGCAACACTGCTCTCCACCCTGAGTGACAAAGGGAGACCCTGTCAAAAAAAAGAAAAAAAAAAGAAAAAAAAGAAAGGATCTTACTATAACAATAATTCTTGAATATCACCAAAATCCAGTCAGTGCTCCATTTCCCCAATTGTCCTATAATTTTTTAAACAAGTTGTTTGAATCAGGATCCAAAAAAGTTCCCATTCATTGTGATTGAGGTGTCTCTTAAGATTTTTTAAGCCTGGAAGTACTGGCACAATCTCCTTCTCTCTCTGTCCCTCCTCCTCCTACTCTTTCTCTCCCACCCCCGCCACCCCCAAACCAGGCAGATCTGACCAGGCAGCAGTGATCATCTGATTGACGCACATTGCACTCTCTGCCTGAAAAGATGCTGTACTTCAATGAGTTCCTTCCTTTTCTGTTCTCTCCAAACGGTAATGGCTCTGAGGATTTGGCAAAGGTTTTAGAATCTAGGAATGAATGAGAAAACTCTTTTAAAGGGCCCCTCCACACTACTGAGGTCATTTACTTTTTCTTACTCTTTACTAAAACCTGTATCGATCACTGATATAATAGATGTGAAAGATACTCTAGTGGAAAATGTCATGTAAATGTAAAGGACTGCTGATGGCTATGTTTTCATTCAAGAATGTTTTACGGGGGGAGATCTTTGCAAGGGGAAGTACAAGTAAAACTGAATCATGAGCGATTTATGTTATTACCTTCAGGGCAACCATAAATTAAGCCAGATAATTGTTCCTGGGCTCTGAAAACTCTGGGACAAGAAACCATGGCTATAAGCCAAGAAAAAAAAAGTTGTGTTTTTAAAAATACCCATTTAAAAGAGGAAAAGCAATTACGGAGCAGATCCTGTAAGTAAAGGAAGATGGGGAAATGGCATTCAGTAGGTATCCAACTAGTTATTTGATATGACAGTGGCACAAATGATGCAAAAATATTCTCTTCCTTCCCTCAAAGTTACAGAAACTGGCTCACAGTTTTTTGAGCAGTAAAGAATTTTAGGGCCGGGCTCAGTGGCTCACGCCTGTAATCCCAACACTTTGGGAGGCTCAGTTGGGAGGATCACTTGAGCCCAGGAGCTCAGCCTAGGCAACATAGTGAGGCCCCATCTCTACAAAACATTTTGAAATTAGCTGGTGTGGTAGTGCACGCCTGTAGTCTTAGTGTATTAGTCTGTTCTCACACTGCTGTAAAGGACTGTCCGAGGCTGGGTAATTTATAAAGGAAAGAGGTTTAATTGACTCATGGTTCCACATGGCTGGGGAGGCCTCAGGAAACTTACAATCATGGTGGAAGGGGAAGCAAACATGTGCTTCTCCACATGATGACAGGAAGGAGAAGTGCAGAGCAAAAGGGGAAAAACCCCTTATGAAACCATCAGATCTTGTAAGAACTCACTCACCACCATGAGAACAGCAGCATGGGGATAACCACCCCCATGATTCAATTACCTCTCACCAGGTCCCTCCTGTGACACATGGGGATTATGGGAACTACAATTCAAGATGAGATGTAGGTGGGGACACAGCCAAACCATATCACCCAGCTACTCGGGAGGTTGAGGTGGGGGGATCGCATGAGCTGGGGAGGTTGAGGCTGTGGTGGGTCATGATCGCACCACTGTACTCCAACCTAAGCAACAGAGTGAGACCCTGTCTCAAATAAATAAATAAACAAATAAAATACAAAAGTCAGGCCAGGCTCGGTGGCTCACGCCTGTAATCCCAGAACTTTGGGAGATCGGGGCAGGCAGATCACAAGCTCAGGAGATCAAGACCATCCTGGCTAACATGGTGAAACCCCATCTCTACTAAAAATACAAAAAATTAGCCGGGCGTGGTAGCAGGTGCCTGTAGTCCCAGCTACTCGGGAGGCTGAGGCAGGAGAATGGCGTGAACCCAGGAGGCAGAGCTTGTAGTGAGCCAAGATCGCGCCACTGCACTCCAGCCTGGGGACAGAGCGAGACTCTGTCTCAAAAAAAAGAAAAAGAAAAAACAAATTCAAAGAAAGAATTTCAGAGAGAACTCAATCTACCATTCTCCCATCCCCATCTTTTTCTTTCTTTCTCTCCCCTCCCTCCCTCCCTCCCTCCTTCCTTCCTTCCTTTCTTTCTTTCTTTCTTTCTTTTCTTTCTTTCTTTCTTTCTTTCTTTCTTTCTTTCTTTCTTTCTTTCTTTCTTTCTTTCTTTCTTTCTTTCTTTCTCTTTTTTGACATTGTCTCTCACTCTGTTGCCTAGGCTGGAGTGCAGTGACCCGATCTCAGCTCATTGCAACCTCTGCCTCCCGGGTTCAAGTGATTCTTCTGCCACAGCCTCCAGAGTAGCTGGGATTACAGGTGCATGCCACCACACCCAGATACTTTTTGTATTTTTAGTAGAGATGGGGTTTCCCCATTATGGCCAGGCTAGTCTAGAATTCCTGGCCTCAGGTGATCCACTCTCCTCAGCCTCCCAAAGTGCTGGGATTACAGGTGTGAGCCACCGCACCCATCCCCCCCATCTTTTTCACAGATGAGAAAATGGAGACCTAGAGGGGCTATGAGGCATGCCCAAAGTTGAACAGCCATTTAACTCTGTTGTGGGGTTATAAGGTATAGGTCTCCTGATACCGAATCCAAGGCTCTTTCTCTTGCTTTCCTCTTTTTTTCTATCAGGTTTTGAGAGAATTTACAAAGTGTTTGCCATAATTTTATGGAAATAACGCTAGCAACAAAGGTAATTTGCTATCAGCAATAGTCTTGAATCTGGAGTTTCAATTAAATTTATTAAACATGTGTTGGGTACCTACCACCAGGTTATAAGAATACTTTGAGGTTTCTTTTGCTTTTAACATTAGACTTTTTCTCAGGTTGTTTGTTTGTTTGTTTGTTTGAGACAGAGTCTCGCTCTGTCACCCAGGCTGAACTGCAGTGATACGATCTCCGCTCCCTGCAACCTCCGCCTCCCAGATTCAAGTGATTCTCCTGCCTCAGCCTCCTGAGTAGCTGGGATTACAGGCGCCCGCCACCACACCCAGGTAATTTTTGTATTTTTGGTAGAGACAGGGTTTCACCATGTTGGCCAAGCTTGTCTTGAACTCTTGACCTCAAGTGATCCACCCGCCTCAGCCTCCCAAAGTGCTGGCATGAGCCACTGCGCCTGGCCACTCAGGTTATTTTAGTGCCGCACAGTTTACTGTCACATATATTGGTATAGGAGGTAGAGATTCCTTTTATCAAACTTACCACTAGCATTGCCACCATTTATTTGCTTTTCTCCTCACCATCCTCCAGCCCATCTCTTCACCTCCCATTCACAGCCAAGGATTGACTGGTTTTGTACAGAAGGTGGCCGTGCCTGCTGGTAGGAAGGTTGAGAGGGACATTCACCAGTGGTGCATGTGGCCGTCTGCCTTTAAACTTAAACTTTCGTTTCTGCTGACTTCAAAATGATAGTTTGAAAGGGAGCTTTCATTAGCAGCTGGATCTAGCTGCCTCTTTTCACAGGTAAGACCACAGGACCCCAGAAGGGCAGAGGGCTTGCTCAAAGTAAATCGAGGTATCAATGGCAGATCCAGACACAGAGCCCCGGTCTCTGCAGTGCTCTATTGTTGGATCTTATACACAAGAGAATCAAATCTACTCAGCTGCCTAGGGATTTGTGCAGAAACAACTTCCATTTGTGGTTGCGATAACTGATGCAAGAATTTTCAGTAACAGGATTTCTTGGGTAGAAGTGGGGAAAAAATCCCCACTGGGAACAAATTTAAAATGAAAAGCTGTGAATATGTATGCGTCTCTGAGAAAAGGTGTTTAAGCTGCTTCCTGGAGTGACTTGGGTTACAGAATGAGTTTGTAAGTGCGTGGTGACCCAGTTAATGTAGGAAGTATCAAACTCCAGTCACAAGTGACCTGAGAGAGAAGGAGTCCTCTTTTTAATAAATGTAAACAAATGCTATCTTCATTTTTCCATTTAATTTTTTTTTTTTTTTTTTTTTGAGACAAGGTCTTGCTCTCTTGCCCAGGCTGGAAGGCAGTAGCACGACTGTGGCTCACTGCAGCCTCGACCTGTTGGGCTCAAGCAGTCCTCTCACCTCAGCTTTTGAGTAGCTGAGACTAAAGGTGCACAACACTATGCCCAGCTAATTTTTGTATTGTTTTGTAGAGACAGAGTCTCACTATATTGCCCAAGTTGATCTTGAACTCCTGGGCTCCAGCATTCTGCTCACCTTGGCCTCCCAAAGTGCCAGATTACAGGCCGGAGCCATCACACCTGGCCTAATTTTATTTATTAAAGTAACATATGGCTGGGTGCAGTGGCTCATGCCTATAATCCCCGCACTTTGGGAAGCCAAGACAGGAGGATCGCTTGAGCCCAGGAGCTCAAGCTCAGCCCTGGCAACATAGCGATACCCCATCTCCATAAAAAATAAAAATTAAAAAATTACCCAAGTATGGTGGCATGCACCTGTAGTCCCAGCTACTTGGGAGGCTGAGGCAGGAGGATTGCTTGAGCCCAGAAGGCAGAGAATGCAGTGAGTAGAGATTGTGCCACTGCACTCTAGCCTGGGTGACAGAGTGAGACCTCATAAAAAAAAAAAAAAAAAAAAAAAGAAAGTAACATATGCACATAGGAACAGTTCCAATAGGAACCAGAATCTAATCATGAGGAAATATCTCAGCATGTGAGCCATTCTGAGACAACTAGACTGCTGTCTTCAAAAAACTCAGTGTCACGAAAAGCAAAAAGGCCTGATGGGACAGGGACTATTCTATATTTTAAAAGTCCAAAAAGACAAAACAACCAAATGCAAAGTGTGAAACTTAATTAGATCCTGGATGAAAACAAGATATATAAAAGATATTTTGGGGACTACTAAGGAAAGTCGATTGTGGATTGTATATCAAATGATCATGGGAGATTATTGTGAATTTCTTTAGATGTGATGACGATATTCTGGGCATGGAGGAAAATGTCCTTGTTCTCAAGAGACAGCAGCTAGAATATTTCCGAATGAAGCATTATGATGTTTTCAACTCACTTCAAATGGCCCAGAAAAAAAGGAGGCGAGGTAAATAAATCTTATGTGGAATCCAGGTTAAAGTATATTGGTATTTCTTGTACTATTTAACTGTTACATAGATGTGAACATTTTCAAGCTAATAGGAAAAAAAAGTCTAATGCAAAAAGGCTCTTTACAAAAAATATGGTCTCCTCCACCCCTATCCATTTGTGTTCCCTGGGATAGCTGCTTTTATTTTTTATTTTTATTTTATTTTATTTTTGAGACAGAGTCTCACTCTGTTGCCCAGGCTGGAGTGCAGTGGTACAATCTCAGCTCACTATAATGTCTGCCTCCCGGGTTCAAGCAATTCTCCTGTCTCAGCCTCCTGAGTAGCTGGGATTACAAGCACACACTACCACACTTCACTAATTTTTGTATTTTTTAAGAGATGGGGTTTCGCCATGTTGGCCAGGCTGGTCTTGAACTCCTGACCTCAGGGGATCCACCTGCCTCGCCTCCCAAAGTGCTGGGATTGTAGGCATGAGCCACTGTGCCTGGCCTACATTTAATGTATCTAGTTGCTTGTTCTAGTATTTAACTCCAAATTAAAAAATAAATACAGATATTGCTATTTCTTGAGTCTATAACTTGAGATAGTTCTAATAGTTTTCTCTGATAGTAGGTGATGTTTTTAGCTCTTTCTACACCCCATGTCTTTTCACCCCATGGTCCCAGAATTCTTCTACCAAATTTTGTGTTGAGATCCATATTCAATATTTTCATTATTATTACTAAATGCTACAGGACCATATATTGATTAACAAAACAGCATATAATGATTACAGTTCCTTTATTGTGACACCTGCTATTTTTTTTTTACTGAACTTAATCATTGCCTTGTTTCTTCAGTTGCTTTGTTTTTATAATCCATTGTTAAGTATTTCCTCACCTGAAGAAAACAGCTTGGTTAAACTTCATCCAAGGTTATTTTTTCCCCTAAAATCTCTACTAGTTCCTTTTTTTTTTTCCTGAGAACAACTGGTGTGGAGCTCTCTAACCACCTGCTGTGGTCTGGACTACATGCTCACCAGGTTCGCTCCATAATTCCTAACTGGGACTTTCCTCCACCCCCGCCCTGGGAATTCCCATTGCATGGTTCCTATCTTGGATCCCCTCTGGCTGTTGGGTTCCATGCTTCCTTGCTTCCCTATCTTATGGCTATCAGCGTTGTGTTGAGAAGTTGAATTCCATTTCAATTCCTGACTCTTGGCATCTCACCTACTTTTTCTCTCGAAAAATTCTTGGGATATTTTCTTCTATCTGATGTCCTGAAATCACCATAAAGTTCTTTGATGTTGGCCTTTTTCATTCAGTGAGCCAGTCATTGCTTGGAATTTTTCAGTTAGAGGGACATGTTCTTCAAGTCTGGGAAAATTTATGAAACTATTCAATAGTTTTCTTCTTTCCATCTTCTCTGGTCTATCTTTCTGCGACTCTTGTCAGCCAGATATTGAGTTTCTATATTGAACTTCTGTGTGTGTTACTTTTTTTCTCAATATGATCATATTCCTTTTGCTCTACATTCAGATTGATATATTAAATGTAATCTTTCAGTCCTTTTACTATTTTTAAATTTCTGCTATCATGTGTGTTTATTTGTATTTATAGTCACCATATTTTCAGTTTTCAAGAGTTCCTTCTTTTTCTCTAATCCATGCCATTTTAAGCATTCAATTTTCATTTTATGAATATAATATTTCTCTGGTTTTTCTCATGATTATTTTTTGTTTTTTATTGAAGTTTAATCTCTTTTTTTTTTTTTTTTTTTTTTGAGACGGAGTCTCGCTGTGTCGCCCAGGCTGGAGTGCAGTGGCCGGATCTCAGCTCACTGCAAGCTCCGCCTCCCGGGTTTTTACGCCATTCTCCGGCCTCAGCCTCCCGAGTAGCTGGGACTACAGGCGCCTGCCACCTCGCCCGGCTAGTTTTTCGTATTTTTTAGTAGAGACGGGGTTTCACCGTGTTAGCCAGGATGGTCTCGAACTCCTGACCTCGTGATCCGCCCGTCTCGGCCTCCCAAAGTGCTGGGATTACAGGCTTGAGCCACCGCGCCCGGCCTGAAGTTTAATCTCTATATAATAAAGTACACAAAATTTAGGGGTAAGACTTAATGAATTTATATATAAACATATACTAGATCTATTACATGTTATTATATTTGTATATATTTGTTAAATATCATATATATCATATATTTATATAGTTGACATATTTATTTATAATGAATTTTAAATTTTATCAGTATATAAACATTATTTTATTGTATATAATAAATTACATATTACAATAAACTAAATCATATGATGTGACATATTTGTATATATGATTTATATCTTATACATGATTTATGTTTATATTATTTATAAGTTATATGTATTTATAACATACATAATTTAAATACACCTGCATAACCACCAGTCAGATCAAAATAGAAAACATTTCCAGCATATCATTAGACTGCCTTGTGCTCCCTTCTCGATCAATTCCCTTCACAAAATAACCACCATTGCCACTTCTATTGTATTATTCAATTTTTCCTATTAGCTTTATCTAATATCTAAGATAAGATATTCTTACGTATTTTTTCAGTAAGAGAGATCACAATGTGACTTAGTAACTTACTTAGTCTACTTTGAATTGGTCCTTTTACCACTTACAAACAATGCAAGAACCTAACAACAGCTTAACTCTTTCACTCCTTCCTTAGCTTTGTGATACTGTTGTCACGTATTATACTCCTGCATGTGTTATAGAACACTTAGGACAGCGTTATTATTGCTAATTTACATGGAAATAGTCCTTTATATTTTCCCACATTACTCTTTTTGGGGTTGTCTGGTGCTTCTTTTAGTGACATACTTCTTTCAGTGGTCATTTTACTTTGATTTCCAGAAGTTCCTATGGTATTTCATTGAGTACACATCAGATGGCAACAAATTCTCCCAGTTTTTATTTGTCTGAAAATGATTTAATTTCATCTTCATTTTTGAAGGATATTTTCACTAGGTATCAAATTCTATGTTGTCAGTTTCTTTTTCTTTTAGCACTCTAAAGATGCTCTTCCATGATTTTATGGCTTCCATAGTTTTGTTGAAAAACCAGCTGTCAGTCTAATTGTAGCTTCTTACAGATGTGGTTTTTTCTCTAACAGCTTTTAAGATTTTCTCTTTGTCTTTGGTTTTCAGTAGTCTGGATATAACATTAGTGAATTTTTTTTTTTTTTTTAATTTTGCCTAGATTTTGTGAAGCCTCTTGAATCTGTAGTTTAACATCCTTCATTCTCAGACATCGTCTCTTCAAACACTGCTTCTGCCCCATTTTCTTTCTCCTTTCCATACAGGACTCCAATTTTACATTTGTGAGACCTTTTGCTGTAACTCGTAAGTCTCTTATAGCAAGTTTTCTTGCTTTTTTCTCACTGTCAGTTTGAATAATTTTCTATTGACCTTTCCTCACATTTGCCATTTCTGTCTTTAGCTGTGTCTAGTCTTCTGTTAAATTCTTCCCATAAATTCCTAATTTTTATCATTGTATTTTTCAGTCTATGTTTCTTTTATAGATTTAGATTTATAAGTTGAAGTTTTTATTTAAATTTTCCATTTTTTCATCCATTTTGTCCACCTTTTCCTCCACTTACTTTCACATAGTATTTAGTTATTTTAAAGTCCTAGTCTGCTTATTCCAATATCTGGATTGTCTGTTGGTCTGCTTCTATTGTCTGTTTATATTTTTATTTATTATTGGCTATATGGTCTTGTATCATTGAAAAGTTAGTTGTCTTTTATTATATATTAGGCATTGTACATAAAAGAACTGTAGAGTCTCCAGATGATATTATTTTCCACCAGAGAGGGCTTCATTTTTTCCCATGTGAAGTATATAGGGTGAAGCACTAATCACTTCAATCTAGTTAGAAATTAAAGTGGATCAGAGCTAGGCTGCATTTTTTTTTTTTTTTAACAGAGTCTCGCTCTGTCACCCAGGCTGGAGTGCAGTGGCGCAATCTCGACTCACTGCAAGCTCCGCCTCCCAGGTTCATGCCATTCTCCTGCCTCAGTCTCCCAAATAGCTGGGACTACACTACAGGTGCCTGCCACCATGCCCGGCTAATTTTTTGTATTTTTAGTAGAGCCTCGGCCTCCCAAAGTGCTGGGATTACAGGCATGAGCCACCACGCCTGGCCCTAGGCTGCAGTTTTAAGAAGGTTCAATTCACCTCTGATTCATCTCTGTATCTCGGGTAATCTTCAGCCTGACTTACAGGATTTCATTGGTCTCTCTCAAATGAAAGCATTAAATTAAATTTTTGTTTTGTGTGTTGGGGACTTGGAGTTGGCACTCAATGAATGTCCTTTCTTCCACACCAAATTATATAGTTTGAAGAGAAATTATGGAGGACAAAATATTATACTTATTAGTGATAGAAGCCCTGCTGGATAACAAGGCGTTAAGCTTGCTGAATAAGTTAGCTTGTCTGTATTAAATCTGAAATTAGGCAAACTTTCTTACCTAGAACCAGATAATGTTGGATGCGATCAAGTCTCCTTATACCGGAGTACTGTGTAGGCATGAGGGTTCAGCAGAGAATGTTTGGTTCTACAAGCAACTTCCCCCCAAGAAGAAGTAGAGCAGGGTTGAGTTGAGGATGCTCAGTTATCTTCTTAAATTTATCAATCAAATTAATGGTTGCACCTCCCTCATACTATGGGGAAATTTTAACTGTAGAAAATAGGATTGGGAAAAGATATTCCTCCTCTAACAACGTGCACTGGACTGTGTTCTTGATAGGGCCACAAGGCTGAGGCGGAATCACCATCCTCATTTGAGTACATGGTCCCCTTAAGGCATCCCATTCCCTAGTTAGGAATTAAAGAATGCCTAACAATGAGTCATCCAAAGGTTTTCTTATTGCCAGTTCTCCTCACGTTCTCTTACACCACGGGCTGATAAACTGTGACCCATAAGCCACATCTGGCCTGCTCCCTCTTTCTGGAAATAGTTTTATTTGGAATGTAGCCACATCTGCTTGTTTACATATTGTTTATGACTGCTTTCACACTTCAATGGCAGAGTTGAGTACTTAGGACAAGGATTGTACGGCCCTCAAAGCCTAAAATATTTACTGTCTAGTACTTTACAGATAAAGTTTATCAACACTTATATTAGGCCACAGTTGGTTCTGTACCAACCTTTTTCTCTCTCTTTCTAAGGTTTATTTAAAGAAAGAAGGGATAACTGGATAAAAGGCCAGCTACGCTCCTGTCTAGCTCTAACACACCTAACATGTGAGGATCTCTGCATATTTCTCATAGTTGTTTCATTCTGCCTTTTAAACCATAAAGGTTCCAGTCAGAAAAACCAAGGCATGGTGTGGATCTGGGAGTTAGAAGGAAACAAGGCTTCCATGATCGATACCAGCTCTGGTTTCCTGCAAAGGACAAAGTCAAGCAAGGTTACCTGTCAGTTCTCCATGGCAGGTAGTGGCCAACAGGTCTCAGACAATACGATGACCTTGAGTTCATTACTTCTAAGGCTTGGCAGTCTCACTTTGGACAAGTAGGATAAGTGCTTATACACACCTTAAGAATATCTCTAGCCGGGCGCAGTGGCTCATACCTGTAATCCCAGCACTTTAGGAGTTCGAGGCAGGTGGATCACAAGGTCAGGAGATTGAGACCATCCTGGTTAACATGGTGAAACCCCGTCTCTACTAAAAATACAAAAAATTAGCCGGGTGTGGTGGCAGGTGCCTGTAGTCCCAGCTACTTGGGAGGCTGAGGCAGGAGAATGGTGTGAACCTGGGAGGTGGAGCTTGCAGTGAGCTGAGATCACGCCACTGCACTCTAGCCTGGTGACAGAGCGAGAATCCATCTCAAAATAAATAAATAAATAAAAGCCTCTAGCAGGCATGGTGACTTATGCCTGTAATCCCAGCACTTTGGGAAACTGAGGTGGAAGAATAGCTTCAGTCCCAGGAGTTCAAGTCCAGCCTCGGCAACACAGCAAGACCTTGTCTCTACAAAAAATAAAAAATTAGCTGGGTGTGGTGGCCTGCACCTGAGTTCCCAGCTACTCAGGAGGCTGAGGTAGGAAGATCGACTGGGCCCAGGAAGTAGAGGCTGCAGTGAGCTGTGATCATACTACTGCACTCCAGTCTAGGCAACAGAACAAGACCCTATCTCAATCAATCAATTAATCAAAGAATACCTCTGAAGCTAGGTATGGTGGTGTGCAACTGTAATTCCAGCGACTCAGGAGGCTGAGACGGAAGAATCTCTTGAGCCCAGGAGTTCAAGACCAGCCTGGGCAACATAGTGAGACACATAGTGTTTTGTTTGTTTTCTCAAACAAAACAGCAACAAAATAAGAATAATAAAAAATAAAAAGAATACCTCTGCAATGTGACCAGGGATACCTTCTAGACTGTTGAGCTCACTGGCTTTGATTTATTCAGCTTATTTATTCCTGAACCCATAACCAGGCAACCCTTAGCAGCAAGAATTATGCTGGTTCCATCATGCTACTTCTCCCTTTGTGAAGACCCATTCCTGGTGTTTGTGGATTTGGCTGTATATTGACCTTCTCAAAAGTCTGCTTACTCAAGATCTGAATGCCAGTATGAAAATGAGAATGCTAAGAAAATGAGCTAATGTTGTTACATGTTGCATCCACATTTTATCTGAAAATGATCTGTTCTTATGGAAGTCAGAGATGTCAGCATGAATGAAGTGGTCCCACAGACTTTAGGATAGGAAGAGGGGCGAATTCTCACTAGATCCTGGCTCCAGCAGTTCCCTTGAGTGGGCGTGGTGATAAGGATGATGTTGCCTGAGGTAGACTGAATTATCATTCAATATATTCATTGCCTCTCCCACGGGGCTCAGCCCCGTGAGGCTACTCCCTACAGGAGGATTTTTTGCCCCTTTGATATCAGACTTGCTACAGTGCTAGGAATGTGTGTCACAGACAAGCAGAAGTTGAAAGAGCTATTACAAGCTCTTTTCCCTCCACCTGGAGATTGGCCTGTCTCCAGTGGAGACATTTGCTTCTAGTGAGGTCTTGCAATAAAGAACATGCAAGGCAGAGCCTTAGCTGGCCCATATTATGAGGCAGAGAACAGCCTTCGTTGTGGGAAGCCACTGAGATTTGGGGGTGTTTTTTTACTACTGCATAAGTCAGTGAAAGTCAACTAATATAATGGTAATTTAAATTTCTGCTGATTTGTCTGTGGTGCTCAGAGTACTAGAGATATTACATTTCCCTGGCCAAAAATAAGCAATGTGGTGAAGAAGGTGAGTTAGAGATTGTAACTTGCTTGCCTAGTGTTACCTAATCAATCAGTAGTTAGAATAAGATCTACAGACAATCTGTCCTCAAAACTTACTAACATTTCCTAAGATAAACGTTAAAGACCATATTAGTAATATTCTTAACTCCCTCATGAGGTCATTAAAGTAAAAACCATTGATTATGTTCCAAAATATGTCCAAATTTTGCTTTTCATAATTCATATAGGTGAGCTATTTGACCAGTTGCTACTACTTGGGGGTAAAAAGAGAAATTTTAAACCCACAAGTACAATACATCTAAATGTATAAAATTTAGCTAAATGTTGCAAATGCAAAGGAAATCCTAAAACACTTATTAAATAAATATAAATGCAAGTTATCATCTGTTGTAGGAAAATATACACAGTAATAAAGTAAATGTGACTTGCAGTAATGATAAAACAGCAAACTACTGAAAGATACAACAGAGATATAGTGTAGGAAAAAGTCAGACACAAAAAAGTCAGACACTTAAAAACATGGGTGCAGAGTGTAAATGTCAGGTGAATAATTGGGAGCTCTCTCATGTTTGCAGGCTTCAGTGGACAGAGAGGACCTTGAAATGCAGAGAGGCCAAGCAGGAAGCGTTGCGGCGTCAGGAAGAGAAGGCCCTGACAGTGACAGTGACACCCCGAGGAGGCAGGGATGAGCGTGAGCAGCTTCCTGGAGACACCAGTGGCAGAGCCCAGTGGCTGATGGGAATGAGGAAACCGAGTAAAAAGTGAGACAGGTGGCTTGGTGTCGTCTGTCCTCTTGTGTGCCGGTCTGACTAGCTGGTGGTGGCCACTTGGAGAGGTGTATGGAGCAGGACTGGGAGACCACATCCAAGATCTCCAGGGAAGACAACAGCTACGATCTCCACTTTGGGCACAGCCCTACCTACCAGCAGCTCACTTTAGGACAGGTGTCTCCAACCCTGAGGCCACAGATGGGTATCAGATGGTGGCCTGTTAGGAACCCAGCTGCTCAGCAGGAAGTGAGAAGCAGGCAGGAGAGAGAAGCTTCATCTGTATTTACAGCCACTCCCCATCGCTTGCATTACCTTCTGAGCTCTGCCTCCTGTCTGATCAGCAAAGGCATTAGAGTTTCACAGACGCGCAAACCTTACTGTGAACTGCACGTGTGAGGGATCTAGGTTGTGTGTTCCTTGTGAAAATCTAATGCCTGAGAATCTGTCTGTCTCTCACAGCCCCAGACAGGACCATCTAGTTGCAGGAAAACAAGCTTAGGGCTCCCACTGATTCTACCTCATGGAAAGCTGTATAATTATTTCATTATATATTACAATGTAATAATAATAGAAATAAAGTGCACAGTAAATGGAGTGTGCTTGAATCATCCTGAAACAATCCCCCACCAACCAACATCTGTGGAAAAATTGTCTTCCACAAAACCGGTCCCCCATGCCAAAAAGGTTGGGGACTGCTAGTTTAGGAAATATCACTTAGCCTCTGGTTAATGTCTTCTTCAGTGAATCCAGCAATTCAATTCAGTTCAAGTAGTACATGTCTGAAATATTTAAGAGTTGACTTAACAAAAAGTAATCTGTTCTTCAGGCTTCCATCTTGCCACCCACATTTGGTCCTCTCTGTCTAAGGCCACATCTCAGGATCCTTGGGCATGTCTCCTCCCCAACCTCCTTGGACCTTTAAATATGGGGATTCCTTAGGATTTATCCTGGGCTCTCTCTCTTCACACCTCTCTTATCCATGGCTCCAAAAGTCATTTCACAGAAAGAAAGGCAGAAATCTATGTCTAATCTTTCTGATGAGCTCATTCAGGCACACACCAGTGTCTACTCAACATGTCTGTTTGGATCAAACTCAGAAGATTCAAAACTGAACTCAAAACAATTCCCTCACTCATTCTACTGCTTTTAGTATTTCTTGGCTCAGGAAATGGCTCTCATCTACCTGGAAGTCACCCTTGACAATTTCTCCTTTACCCTCCTTCTCCTAATCCCTCTCCCCCTCACACACTGCAGTGCCATCAATCACTAAGTCCTGTGGAAACATAACCCCGGTACTTTGGGAAGTTGAGGCGGGAGGATCACTTGAGCCCAGGAGTTCAAGACCAGCCTGGACAACATAGTGAGACCCTGGGTCTACAAAAACTACAAAAGTTAGCCAGGCACAGTGGCGTGGGCCCCAGTTACTTGGGCGGCTGCGGCAGGAGGATCCCTTCAGTGGAGACAGAGGCTGTAGTGAGCCAAGAGCATGCCACTGCACTCCAGCCTGGTGACAGAGTGAGACCATCTCAAAAAGAAGAAAACAAAAGAAAACACAGAATCTGTCATTATATATTATATTATATTATTTTTTATTTATTTCTCCAATCCATCCAATTCTCTCCCTACTGCCAACACTCCAAGTCAAGTTGTCATTTTTTTTACTTCAACTACTATTGTTATTTCCACCTTTTAAAAAGTACTTTTTTTGGGTTGCTATGTTTTGGATGTTCGTGCCCCTCACTAATTTGTATGCTGAACCCTAATCACCAACACAGTGGTGCCTAATCACCAATGTGATGAGGCTTTTAGGAGGCGATCCGTCCAGGAGGGTGGAGGCCTCATGAATGGGATGAGTGCTCTTGTGAAAAGCTGGGAAAGAGTGGCCGGGCACAGTGGCTCATGCCTGTAATCCCAGCACTTTGGGAGGCTGAGGCAGGTGGATCACGAGGTCAGGAGCTCGAGACCTTCCTGGCTAACACAGTGAAACCCCGTCTCTACTAAAAATACAAAAAATTAGCCAGGCGTGGTGGCGGGTGCCTATAGTCCCAGCTACTTGGGAGGCTGAGGCAGAAGAATGGTGTGAACCTGGGAGACGGAGCTCGCAGGGAGCCGAGATGGCGCCACTGCACTCCAGCCTGGGCGACAGAGTGAGACTCTGTCTCAAAAAAAAAAAAAAAAAAGAAACGAAGAGCTGGGAGAGAGCTTGCTTTCTCCCTCTCTGCTCTCCACCATGTGAACATACAGGCTGAAGGCAACTTCCTTGCCCTTTCTCCATGTGATGACACAGCAAGAGATGCCATCTATAAACCAGGAAGTGGCCCTCAGCAGATACTGAATCTGCCAGCACTTTGATGTTGAAATTCGCAGCCTCCAGAACTGGGAGAAATGAATTTCTTCTGTTTATAAGCCAGCCAATCTATGGTGTTTCATTATATTAGCACACATGGAGTAAGACAGGAGCCATATTGACATACAAACCCATGACACAAAATTTGGAATGTTCTACAGATAAAAAGTAAGTTAAATCTTTCTCTCATTCTTGTACCTAAACTAATCAGCTCCCCTCCCCAGGAATAGCCACTCTTGCTGAATTCTTACACAGCTTTCATAAAAGCATTTACACATATGTTCCTTTTTATTTTATCATGCAAATGTAGCATGCTCCATGGATTTTTCTTCCATTGCTTTTCAATTCATATAGCTTGGAGTTGTTCCCAGATTCGTATATCAGGTGTACTAGCCTGCCTTATTACAGTTAATGTGTGACATTGTATTTTATGAGTGTACCAAAATTTATTTAATCAGACTTAGGTTGTTTCCAGTCTTCTGCAATTATAAACAGTGCTGCAATGAATATAGCTATACATAAGACTTTACACACATGTGTGACTATGTTTCTGGTGTTTTAGACCTTACAGACATTTTACAG
Source organism: Theropithecus gelada (assembly GCF_003255815.1). Lineage (NCBI taxonomy): Eukaryota > Metazoa > Chordata > Mammalia > Primates > Cercopithecidae > Theropithecus > Theropithecus gelada. The sequence goes on along the minus strand of NC_037670.1, from coordinate 25,526,808 downwards.
TTTTATGTGGAACATTTTGTCAGCCTTTCTTGCATGGTTTCAAGGGTTTTGTGACATACTTAGAAAAACTTTCTCTACTCAAAACCTATCTAAAAGTTCTTCCATGCTGGGTGTGGTGGCTCATGCCCATAATCCCAGCACTTTGGGAGGCTGGGGCAGCAAGATTGCTTGAGACTAGGAGTTCGAGGCTGCAGAGAGCTATGACTGTGCCACTGCACTCTAGCCTGTGTGACCGAGTGAGATCTTGTTTAAAAAAAAAAGTTCTATAATTTCTCTAATACTTGTAAGATTTAATTTTTCACTTAAAATTTTTTTTTTTTTTTTTTTTTTTTTGAGACAGAGTCTTGCTGTGTCGCCCAGGCTGGAGTGCAGTGGTGCAATCTTGGCTCACTGCAACCTCCATCTCCCGGGTTCAAGCGATTCTCCTGCCTCAGCCTCCCAAGTAGCTAGGATTGCAGGCGCCACCACCACGCCCAGCTAATTTTTGTATTTTTAATAGAGACAGGGTTTTCCCACATTGGCCAAGCTGGTTTCGAACTCCTGACCTCAGGTGATTCACCTGCCTCGGTCTCCCAAAGTGCTGGGGTTACAGGTGTGAGCCACCGAGCCCAGGTGAATTTTTTTATTTGTCAGCAAATTATTTGATAATGATATTGGTATAACAGAATAGCCACCTGGATAAAAATAATGTTGGATTTTACACCAAAATTAATTGCTGACAAATTTTTTTATTTGTCAAATATTTTTATTTGCTAGCAATTAATTTTGGTGTAAAATCCAACATTATTTTTATCCAGGTGGCTATTCTATTGTACCAATATCATTACCACATAACGCATCTTCTTCCCACTATTTGAAATGTCCTCTTGTTAGATACAAATAGTTCCTATGTTTACAATTCTGGACTCAGTCTATTTCATTACATCTGTCTTTTCATGAACAAATATCACAATTATTGTAGCTTTCTAATACGGTTCTTTTTTTTGAAACAAGTTCTTGCTCTGTCACCCAGGCTGGAGTGCAGTGGTACAATCATGACTCTTTGCAGCCTGGATCTCCCAGGCTCAGCAATTCTCATGCCTCAGCCTCCCAAGTAGCGGGGACTACAGGCGCATGCTACCACGCCTGGCTAATTCTTGTATGTTTTATAGAGACGAGGTCTCACTATATTGCTTAGGTTGGTCTTGAACTTCTGGGTTCAAGCGATTTGCCCACCTTGACTTCCCAAAGTGCTGGAGCTACAATTATGAGTCACTGTGCCCAGTCCTGGCCATTCATATCTATATTTTCCATGAAAATTATCTGTTTTGGCTGGGCGCAGTGGCTCACGCCTGTAATCCCAGCACTTTGGGAACACGAGGTCAGGAGATCGAGACCATCCTGGCTAACATGGTGAAACCCTGTCTCTACTAAAAATACAAAAAAAAATTAGCTGGGCGTGGTGGCAGGTGCCTGTAGTCCCAGCTACTCGGGAGGCTGAGGCAGGAGGACCACTTAAACCCAGGAGGTGGAGGTTGCAGTGAGCCAAAATCACACCACTGCACTCCAGCCTGGCAACAGAGTGAGACTCTGTCTCAAAAAAAACAAAAACAAATAACCCCAAAAAACAAACAAAAAAATAATGCCCACTTTTACCACCAGTGTCCCAATTTGGACAGCAAATTATATGGTCATTCTACTTACAGGTAACTTGATATTTTTAGAGGATGCATAAGGATTCTTTTTTTTTTTTTTTTTTTTTTTTTTTTTTTTTTTTTTGAGACGGAGTCTCGCTCTGTCACCCAGGCTGGAGTGCAGTGGCCGGATCTCAGCTCACTGCAAGCTCCGCCTCCCGGGTTCACGCCATTCTCCTGCCTCAGCCTCCCCAGTAGCTGGGACTACAGGCGCCCGCCGCCACGCCCGGCTAAGTTTTTGTATTTTTAGTAGAGACGGGGTTTCACCGTGTTAGCCAGGATGGTCTCGATCTCCTGACCTCGTGATCCGCCCGTCTCGGCCTCCCAAAGTGCTGGGATTACAGGCTTGAGCCACCGCGCCCGGCCAAGGATTCTTTATATTTGAAGATCAGGAACTTTTGTGTGTGAGTTCTTTTTTTTTTTTGAGATGGAGTCTCGCTCTGTCGCCCAGGCTGGAGTGCAGTGGCTGGATCTCAGCTCACTGCAAGCTCTGCCTCCTGGGCTTACGCCATTCTCCTGCCTCAGCCTCCCGAGTAGCTGGAACTACAGGCACCCGCCACCTCGCCTGGCTAGTTTTTTGTATTTTTTAGTAGAGACGGGGTTTCACCGTATTAGCCAGGATGGTCTCGATCTCCTGACCTCGTGATCCGCCCGCCTCGGCCTCCCAAAGTGCTGGGATTACAGGCTTGAGACACCGTGCCCGGCGTGTGTGAGTTCTTTTCTGAAAAAGGTACTTCTTTAAAACAGTTTTCTTTAGTTATATCTTTAAATAAATTTTCCTACACTCTCCTCCTCTTATTTCTAGTGAGATGAAGGCTATGTGTGTTGAATCTTCTTTATCTTCCATATTTAAAATATATTCTCTTTAATTTCTTAAAATATTTATTCTCATTTATTTCTTTTTGCTTTTCTCCTTCAGATCCTCCGTATGCCTTATTATGTTTTTCACAGTGTTTATTCTCCTTTGTGTTACTTCCTAATTGAACTTTATTTCTAGGATTATTTTCTCAGTTTCTCTCCTGGGCTTTCATTTCTTCGGTTGTCTGGGCATCTTTCCCGAGCACTTGATCTCTATGTGTGCTTTTTTATTGTGGAGAAAATAGTTTTGTTTGGCTTTTGTAATTCAGTTTTATCTGTTCAGAATCAATTTTCATCTACTGTATCACAATTTCCATCTGTTCCATGATAATAGTTTTCTATTCAATGTCCATTATTTGTCATTTTTCTTTTTATCATTTATTTCTGCCAATATAATTGTATAGATTATTTTAATTCATTTTTAAAATTATGAGTTTTGCTTAAATAAACTAAATTTATTAGGGATAAGCTCATTTCAGGAGGTTCAGTTGGAGAAGTGAGGATTATGTTCCTGAGTTATTAGACAATATGTGATGTGCCCTAGTGAGCTTTTTCAGCCTGTATTTCTCCCAGTTATCAAAGCTCAGCCCTGCATTGTTGTTCATAATGCAGAGTTGCTCTGTCCACACTCCTCCCCTACAAGATGTCTCCTACAAATACGACTTTTCTGTGTGAGGCTTTATTTGGTAACATATTCCTTGTTCATCAAGAATCTATGCTTACGCTGGGCATGGTGGCTCACGCCTGTAATCCCGGCACTTTTGGAGGCCAAGACGGGCAGATTGCTTGAGCCCAGGAGTTCGAGACCAGCCTTGGCAACATGGTGAAACTCTCTACAAAAATGCAACAATGGCCGGGTGTGGTGACTCACACTTGAAGTCCCAGCATTTTGGGAGGCAGAGGCGGGCAGATAACCTGAGGTCAGGAGTTCGAGATCAGCCTGACCAACATGGAGAAATCCCATCTCTACTAAAAATATAAAATTAGCTGGGTGTGGTGGCACATGACTGTAATCCCAGCTACTCGGGAGAGGCTGAGGCAGGAGGATCACTTGAACTCGGGAGGCAGAGGTTGTGGTGAGCTGAGATGGCACCATTGCACTCCACCCTGGGCAACAAGAGTGAAACTTGGCAGAAAAAAAAAAAAAAAAGCCAGGCATTGTGGCACATGCCTTTAGTCCCAGCTACTTGGGAGGCTGAGGCAGGAGAATCACTTGAACCTGGGAGGTGGAGGTTGCAGTGAGCCGAGATCGTGCCACTGCACTCTAGCCTGGGCAACAGAGCAAGACAGTGTCTCAAAAAAAAAAAAAAAAAAAAAAAAAGAGAGAGAGAAAAGAAATAAATATTTTACATTGAAATAATAATTTTAAAATAGTTTAAATACAACCTATCAAAATGTGTAGGACAGAGCCAGAATAGTGCTTAGATGGAATTTACTGTCTTAATGAATAAACTAGAAGAAAAGTTCAAAGCTATATCTATTTCCATCTGAAAATGCTAGAAAAATGAGACCAAATTTAACCCAAAGAGAAACAATCTTTATACAAACTCTTTCTTCCTCCTGACTCTCTATCAGGCTTTCCAGATCTATCACAAACTGGGAGGGTAAGTGACAGAAAAACTTCAGGCCGTTGATCTGGGATTCCCCTAGATGGGGTTCAGGGACCCCTTCCTTCTTACTCCAGAATTTATCACGTTATAGTTTCTTTGACCTATTTGGTCTTCCCTACTGGTCTTGTATGTTTTCAGGACTGGGGTCCAATCTCAACCATCTTTGTATCCCCAGCACCGATCAGAGTAACTGACACAGTGCAGACACTCAACAGTGCATGTGGTATGAATGAATAGCTATACACTTCACTGCAGGTAACCTGTGACTCAATTGTAGAAAGATTTTACAGGTTGTGGGGTTTGAGGGAATGGTGACTGCATCCATGAAGGCACCATCTAAGACAGCCGGTTTTGGGAAAAGGTGATCTCTGGTGTGACAAGTTGAGACCTCTGGCTTTTTGTTCCATTTGTTTTGTTTCTCACTGTCTTGACACCCTTCTTGGAAAAACCTTTAATGTGCACGAGTGGCACATAATACTTGCTTTTCTCTCTCCAAGGCAAATAATGTCAGTCCCTGGTGATCCAGGGATCAGAAACGAGGCTATGCTCTAATAAGGACATCACCCATATGATGGAAGGATTAACTCCTGGCCATCCTATTTCAACATACCCTGGGATTTTACTGGCTTAAGAATACTGCAAAATGGTGAAGCTGGTGTTCCTTCTATACTTATGTCCCTTTTAAAGAGATGTGTCTTTTTCTTGCTGTTGGAGCTGGTAACTATTAGGGACTCCTGATTAATAGCCCAGACGAGCCAGATGTGGTGGGGCATGCCTGTTATCCCAGCACTTTGGGAGGTAGAAGCAGGTGGATCATCTGAAGCCTGGAGTTCAAGACCAGCCCTGCCAATGTGGTGAAACCCTGTCTCCACAAAAAAATACAAAATTTAACTGGACGTGGTGGTGAGCACCTGTGGTCCCAGCTACTTGGCAGGGTGAGATGGGAGGACAGATTGAGCCCAGGAGGTTGAGGCTGCAGTGAGCCATGATCGTGCCACTGCATTCCAGCCTGGGGGACAAAGCTAAATCCTGTCTGAAATAGTAATAATAATAATTTTAAAAAGCCCAGACAAAGTGAGACATACAGCAAATGTCCTTTGCAATACAGAGTAGAAATCAAACCATAGGAAGCAGCTGAGAGAAGGTTTAATGAGATGGAAGCATGCGAGAGTGCTTTTCAAGTACATAGGGAAGTAAAGAAGAAAACAAATATTTGTTGAGTGCCCACTGGGCTCCTGGTACTCTGAGGCTATTTGCTACACATGTTAATTTCTGAAATGAGAAGGAGGAAGAAGCCTATTTTATGATATTCTAAAAATTAAGGTCTCAGGTCATTAGGTAAAAATTACAGGGACACGGGGTCTATTTTTTCTCCTGATTACCAGTAGTTGATTACAGAAAATTTGAAAAACAAGCACAAAGAAGACAAATTATCACCTGTGATTGTACTCTCCAGAGATAAATGTTACAAACATTTATTTTATTGTACGCATTTTTTATTATAAAGTTGAAGTCATGCAAAATATACTAACTTATAACTTTCTTTTTGCCATCTAACCGCTGTAATCGTTTTTCTCATGTTGTGAAATATTCTTCATTTTGTGTTCTATTTCCACAAGTCGATGTGCTACATTTTAAAATTGAGGCTCCACCGCTGGACACTTAGGTTGTTTCCAAGGTTTCACTTAGTGATGTTATTGACAGGACTCATATGACGGTGGAGGCTGGTCTGGGGAAACATACTGGATGAGCAAGTGAGAGAAGAAAACGTGTTTAGCCTGGGAAAGTCACAGCTTTCTTCAAATGTTTGAAGGCTGTCATTTGAAAGAACAGTGAGACTTGGTCTGTGTGGTCTCAAATGGGAAGATTTAGAAACTGGGTGGAAAGCATGGGAAGAAGATCCATTCACAGAATGCAAAGGCAAATTTCCTATAGTGGAGGTAACCAAAGAAGGTCTCTGCAGCTTTAGGAGGCAGTGAGTTACCGGTTAGTGAAGACACTCAAATATAGGCAAAGAAAAATAATAACTTACAGGAATGTAATGGGTTAAAGGTGTTTACAGCAGAACGACCTGAGTGTTTTGAGAACATGAAAGAAGTTATTTATTTATTTATTTATTTGAGATGGAGTCTTGCTCTGTCGCCCAGACTGGAGTGCAGTGGTGGGATCTCGACTCACCGCAACCTCTGCCTCCCAGGTTCAAGTGATTCTCCTGCCTTAGCCTCCTGAGTCGCTGGAATTACAGGTGCCCACCACCACGTCTGGCTAATTTTTGTATTTTTAGTAGAGACAGGTTTCACCATGTTGGCTAGGCTGGTCTCGAATTCCTGGCCTTAAGTGATACACCCGCCTCGGCCTCCCAAAGTGCTGAGATTACCGGCATGAGCCACTGTGCCTGGCCTTTTATTTATTTTTGAAAGGGGAAAGGGTCTTGGGAAAGGCTTCAAAAGTTAAAATTTGAATCGAATCAAATCCTTTTATTATTTACATCGGGGCCCAATATTTACACAATGACTTATAGTTCACAAAGGATTAAAGACTTCCCTTAAAGGATGAGGAAACAAATTCAGAGAGGGTAAGTACACTACCCCAGTTCCTATGGTAAGGAGGCAGTTGAGAATTCCCCACGTTCTGTGTCCCAACAACCACTCTTTTTTCCAGTTGCTATTATTGTTATTATCAAGCTCACCAATCCCTTCTAAAACATCCAGACTTGCAAGACATTGTCTGTGCCCTGCTTCATTACAAGAAAATGAAAATGTCTCAAATGACTAATGTGAACAAAATGTCATTGTTGTCAGGTAAGTTTTTCTGCATGGAAATTCCATGCCCTTTCTTTCCCACAGCAGCCATTGGATGATTAGGGTTTATGATATGTAAGCATTGGGCTCCCCCCAACTCTAGCATCTATGTGTGAGTCTATGATGCCTCTGCTTGCCTTCTGCTCAGGGCGGGCCTCCTTCCCTGGAGGTCTGAGAGCCCTGAATGAATGTGCTTCCCACATTAGCCCTATGTCTCAAGATGCCATCCATTCTGTCAACTCAGGACCCCGGCAAGCTGGGCTTCCACCCTCCACTCTACCTGTGCAGCTGCAAAGTTCATAGTCCATGAATGTGTTCCTGTTTCCAGTGTCTCCCCTGAACCCTGCCCTCCACCCCAGTTCTTCTGGGCTAGACAAGCTAGAAGAAAATGTGGAGGTCCCTTTTTGGCTACAGGAGGGGGCTGTCACCACCCTCAGGAAACCAGCTCCCTTCTGCCCCTGCTGGGATGTCTCTTCCCATCCAACCTTTCTAGCAAAAGCGAATCAGGTTTCTGTGACACGACCCATCCATCCAAAAGGCACCCTCATCCAGCACTCCGCTAATGCCACCGCAGCCATCTGTGGGACTGACAGCCCTCCCACCGAACAGCCCTCCCTATCTTCAGGAAGCTGGTGTCCTTGCTGGGAGCGAGAGGAAGGCCGGATACAGATGGCCACCTCTTTCAACTCCAGAGTGAAGTGTACTCCTCTTGCTTTTAACCATTTCCTGGATTTAATTGCTTGCCTACTCCATCCTGCCCTTGCTGTTTTGCAATTCCCTGGTGACTCTGTTCTTGCAAAAACATTCATTTGGTGATCGGTAGATACCAGGCACTGGGCGAAGCACTGAGAATAAAAATTCCCTGGGGGCTAGGTTTGTACTCCTGGAGGGTTTCCATTTCTCCTAGTGCATGGAAGAAGAAACCTACTGTGAAAATACAGAGATAAGTGCCTTGACAAGCAAATGAGGCTTTCCTGGAGATAGCAGAGGAGATAAGAATGGGTTGTGTTCTGGGAGCGTAAAGCGGTGGACCCTGAGCAGAGAAGGCCTGAGAGGTCAGATCATGAAGGGATTCGGCACCAAACTAACATGTAAGAATGTTATCCCCAAAACAAAAACTTAAAGTCTTTTAAGCTTTTCAGTGGGCAGTGATGTGATACCCAACTGTAGAGTCCCATGAAGCCTTGAGGAACAGGGTGAAGGACAAAGGAGTCAGGGAGGCTGGTGGGAGGCTTGGACTGTTCATTTTACTCTTTTCTGTTCTGTTTGGATGTTTCAACCATATACTTGATTTTCTTGTCTTGAAAATAAACAGGCCAGGCACAGTGACTCACACCTGTAATCCCAACACTTTGGGAAGCCGAGGTGGGTGGATCACTAGAGGTCAGGAGTTCAAGACCAGTCTGGCCAACATGGTGAAACCTCATCTCTATTAATAATACAAAACTTAGCTGGAGGTAGTGGTGCATGCCTGTAATCCCAGCTACTTGGGAGGCTGAGGCAGAAGAATTGCTGGAACCTGGGAGACGGAGGTTGCAGTGAGCCGAGATCATGCCACTGTTCCAGCCTGGGAGACAGAGCGAGACTCCATCTCAATCAATCAATCAATCAATAAGAAAACAAATGGTCATGGCCAGGTGTGGTGCCTCATGCCTGTAATTTCAACACTTTGGGAGGCTGAGGTGGGAGGACAGCTTGAGCCTAGGAGTTTGAGACCAGCCTGGGCAACATGGGGAGACCCCCATCTCTACCAAAAATTTAAAAAATTAGCTGGGGGTCATGCATGCCTGTGCTCCCAGCTACCTGAGAGGCTGAAGTGGGAGGACTGCTTAAACCCAGGAGTTAGAGGCTGCAGTGAGTTATGATCATACCACTGCACTCCAGCCTGGGTGACAGAGCAAAACCTTGTCTCAATAAAAAAGAAAGAAAAAGAAAATAAACAGTCATTATACGAAAAATAGGATTAGTGGATCCTTTGGTTTTATTCTTTTTTTTTTTTTTTCAAGTTCACAGAAGCACTTTTTGAGGCAAAGAGAAGTCTTGCCAAAAGGATTACCAGCTCCAAGAAGTTAAAACTCAACTGTTGATGACACTATTTAGACCGTGTAGATTTTGCTTCTCCTTGGTCAGAAAAGGTTATTCAGGTTGAGAAGGGCAAAGCAAACTGGAAGAGACTTCTACTCTACTGATGCTGCTCTTCAGATCCAGCCTAAGCTAGACAAAGCTTCACTGGTCCATCTACAGGTTGCTGTCCTACTGCTGAGGGACCCAGGCCATGTTACATTTGCAAGAAAAATGAGGCAAGAAAAACAGGTGTAGGTCGCTTGGGGATGAGCAGGCACCCACAGCTTCAACACTTTTCATGGAAGGGGTGATCCTCGTGGGAGGCACAGCTCAAGGCACACACCCTTCCAGTTCCTGTTGTAGCCATTCAAGGTGGTCATATCCTGGATGCTCATTCAAAGTCAAAGACCTCAAAGTTCTCAGCAATGTGTTCCAGTGTCACAGACTTGGGGATCACCACCAAGTTCCTCTGCATGGAGAACCGGATCAGAACCTGGGCTGCAGTTTTATTGTGCTTGGCTGTGATCGCCTCGATCCTGGGATCCTCAGCAGGGAAGGGTCCTCAGGCTTGGCCCAGGGCCTGCTAGGAGAGCCAAGGGGGCTATGGGCAGTCGCCATGCTGCCTCTGGATTGGCAGTACTGGGTTAACTTCTCCTGAGTTAGGTACGGGTGACCCGCTGGCTTACACTTGAAGCCAGGTTTGTTTAAGATCCTTTTGACCTGGAGATGGTTGAAGTTGGAGATGCCAATAGCTTTAATCAGCTCTTCATCCACTAGCTCTTCCATGGCCGCCCCTGTGTCCACAACGTTGGTGTCACTGGGACCATGTTGCCTGACTCATCCAACAGGAAAAATCCCTTCCCGGGCTTAAAGCCGGTGGGACAGTGAATGAGGTGGAGGTCCAGGCAGTCCAGCTTCCGGGCGCTGAGTGTCTTCTGGCAGGCTTCTCTCCCCAGGCCCTTCCCACGGGTGGTGCACCACAGCTTGCGAATGACGCAGAGCTCCTCAAGTTTACCACCTGCTCCCTGAGCTGCTCCTGCATGCCCACCCCCACCAACGCATTCTCGTTCTGGTACACGGGGGTGCAGTCAATGCAGTGATACCCAATGTCGATCGTCACCCTTACAGCCTCGGTCACCTGGCCTGGAGGGGGCTTCCAGGTGTCTAGCCCCAGGATGGGCATCTTGGCGCCGTCGTTGAGCACAGGTTGGCTGACCATGGCCACTGCGCTTCCCAGACCCCCTCCCGAAACCATCTGTCTTCTTCTTTATGCTTTTTATGTTATCTATTTAAAAAGGAAATATAAAAATGGATTTTTGCTTTTAAAAGTTTGGAAGCAAATCAGGAGATGGGAGTGAACAGGTATGTTTGCTGTCCTTCATAAATGGATGTTTTGCTATCTGTCCCTAACCTTATGCTGCAAAGACTGCATTTGGGACATAGAAGTTAATAGACTCAGCCACGCGGAGGTCCTGTCTAGACCTCTGCTCAATGAGAATGGCCAAATCTGTAGTTTCTCAAACTGGGTGTTACCTGAGTGAGCTGGCAACTGTGCAATGACACTTTGGTTTGAGAAATACTGCTGTAATAGCGTTAGCTAGCTACATGGTAATCACTAACATTAATGTATCTCTTCAGTGGAACTTTCTTTTTCTAGCTTAGCTGACTACAACAATCTTTCCTTTGGTACTGGGGAAATTCCATCCACCTTACGTTGAGGGAAAAAAAACAAAACAAAACAAACATTTCCCACTTCTATACAAATCACTGAACTGTGTCCCCTAAAGTTCTGTGGTAGGTGGAATAGAATGCAGGAAAATAGAGAAAAAAAAAAATAGCAGAAGCTCATCATTCATTTATAAATACAAAACAGGTGAGACGCAGTGGCTCACACCTGTAATCCCAGCACTTCAGGGGGCTAAGATGGGGGCATCACTTAAGGCCAGGAGTTTGAGATCACCCTGGGCAACATATCCAGATCCTGTCTCTACAAAAAAATTTTTTTTAATAAAAAAAATCAGCTGGACATGGTGAGGCATACCTGTAGTCCTAGGTACTTGGGAGCCTGAGGTGGAAGGATTGCTTGAGCCCAGGACGTCGAGGCTTCAGTAAGCCATGATTGTGCTACAGTATTCCAGCTTGGGCAACAGAGTTAAGATCTTGTCTCAAAAAAGTCAAAAACCAAAAACCAACCAAACAACAACAACAAAAAATCACCTCCAATCCTAACCAAACCAAACCAAATCAAACAGTATTTATAATATGCCAGATATGGTGCTTGTGATACAAAGATGAAAATACAGGAGCCTTGCCCTAAAAGCACTTCTAGTTTAGAAACAGACATGGAAATACAATATAACAAAATAGTACTAATGCTATAATAGTTATAAACATATTTTGCATTGAATTGAAACAAAAATAGGAAAAATGTTGAAAATGGTAGCAGTAAGTGTGCAGATCAATAAATACTATAGAAATATTAAAAGATGTTCACTACATACTTAGATTAAAAAGCCAAGAAAATAAGCCAAAACTCTCAAGAACTGTTGAGCTAATGAGCCAATGCGGAAGCTATTATATACATATGAATCAATACATAAAAGTGGATTTCTTTTCAAGTCTTGCCAAAATGTTGCAAAATACGATTTTTTTTTTTTTTTTTTTTGAGACGGAGTCTCACTTTGTTGCCCAGGCTGGAGTGCGGTGGCACCATCCATGTTGGTTCACTGCAACTTCTGCCTCCTGGGTTCAAGCAATTCTCTTGCCTCAGCCTCTAGAGTAGCTGGGACTACAGGCACCTACCACGACACCTGGCTAATTTTTGTATTTTTAGTAGAGACAGGGTTTTACCATGTTGGCCAGGCTGGTCTCAAACTCCTGACCTCAAGCAATCAGGCCACCTCGGCCTCCGAAAGTGCTGGGATTACAGGCGTGAACCACGCCCAGCCGCAAAATAAGATTTCAAGATTTTCTGAAACTGTGGAATACACACTTTAATAACTACATATTTACTATTTAAGCTTTATCTTAATGTCACAAGGAAAGAAAATGTTAATGGCAATTCATAAAGTAATATTGGTAAACATGCTTACATGATAAGGAAGGCAATGAATATTGTCTTCTCTCTCTCTCTCTTTTTTAATCGCACCATGAGAACCACATCTTGACATAAACAACTTTGTAACCTTAAGATTCTGGGAGAGAGTCCCTGGTTGCAGGTGCCTGGTTAAGAGGAGGAAGGAGTCCAGGCACCGTGGTTCATGCCTGTAATACCCGCACTTTGGGAGGCCGAGGCGGGTGGATCACCTGAGGTCAGGAGTTTCAGACCAGCCTTGCCAACATGGTGAAACCCCGTTTTTATAAAAATGCAAAACTAGCCAGGCGTAGTGACACATGCTTGTAACCGCAGCTACTTGGGAGGCTGAGGCAGGAGAATCACTTGAACCTAGGAGGTGGAGGTTGCAATGAGCCTACATCGCACCACTGCAGTCCAGCCTGGGCAAAAAGAGCAAAACTCTGTCTCAAAAAAAAAAAAAGAAGGGGAAGGACAGTGAGAGCAAGAAAGGAGTCGGGCTAGCCCTACTTGGGAGATGGCTAGGAGAATGAAGATGGCCACAGATACACTGACTGGGGTGACATACATGTATCAATCTAACAGCAGCCCATGGCCTTCCATTTTTCTTTTTTTTTTCTTCCTGTTTCTTTTTGCAGTACAATCTCAAAAAAGAAATCAATTGGAAAAAAAAAAAAAAAGGCTGGGCGCGATGGCACATGCCTGTAATCCCAGCAGTTTGGGAGACTGAGGCAGGCAGATCTTGAGGTCAAGAGATCGAGACCATCCTGGCCAACATGGTGAAACCCCATCTCTACTAAAAATACAACAATTAGCCGGGCATGGTGGTGTGCGCCTGTAGTCCCAGCTACTCGGGAGGCTGAGGCGGGAGAATCGCTTGAACCTGGGAGGCCGAGGTTGCAGAGAGCCGAGATCGCGCCACTGCACTCCAGCCTGGGCCACAGAGTCAAGAAAAAAAAAAAAAAATTAAAATTAAAAAAACTTCACAAACCAAAAACCAAAACCTCCAAACACTTCTCTCTGCCTTCCCAAACAGGCATCAGATAGATATACATAGGCAGGGCACAAATACACAACAAACATATTTTTTAAAAGTCACAAAATGTCCAAATAAATGCAAATAAAAATAAGAAGGTGTGGTAGGGTGTAGGAGAAAGCCATTGTCTCATATTACTTTTAGGAGTTCAAATTGTTGGAATTACTTCTGAGGAATATTTTGGTAACACGAATCAAAAGCTTTTTAAGGATGCATACTTTTATCTGAAGGAAATAATTGGACAGGTGTGTAAAATGGATGTAGGCCATGTTTATGCAACTTTATCTGTAGCAACAACAACAACAAAAAGGAAAAACTTCCTTAAAAAACAGAGGAGCAGTTAAACAAATTATGGCCTATTCAACTGATGGAATACTAGTAGCTGTTAAAATGATTATCTAAATTTCAGTTGATTAACACTAAAATGTGCTCATAGCATAATCGTAAGTAAAAACGGCACAAAACGTATCTGCAGTGTTGTATGTAGGTGAGTGTGCTCATGTCTCCCTAAGAAAGTCTGGAAGGACATATGCTAATATGAAAATACCAATACTTTTTTTTTTTTCTTTCTGGGTGATATCTATGAGTAATCATTACCTCTTCATTGTTTTCCATATTGTAAAATAGTCTGTAATGACTGTACGTGACTGCTACATTTTGCTTTTGGACCTTAGGTGCAAATAATTAAGAATTAACTCCTTGGCCAAGCGTGGTGGCTCATACCCGTTATGCCAGCACTTTGGGAGGCTGAGGTGGGAGGATGGCTTGAGTCTAGGAATTTGAAACCAGCCTGGGCAACATAGCAAAACGTCATCTCTACAAAAAAATACGAAAAGTTACCCAGGCGTGGTGGCATGTGCTTATAGTCCTGGCTACTCGGGAGGCTGAGGTGGGGAGGATTGCTTGAGCCTGGGAGGTGGAGGCTGCAGTGAACTGTAATCATGCCACTGCACTCCAGCCTGGGCAATGGAGTGAGACCCTATCTCCAAAAACAACAACAACAACAACAACAAAAAACAAAGAACAAACAATAAAGTTTGTACAAGGGCAGCAAGTGAAGACCTTTACCCAGAAGTCTGTAAGAACAGTAGGGGGATGTCAGATGCCAGGCCATGCCACTGTCCAGGAACCAAATGCAAATTGTTCACCTTCTCACTTGGCATGAGGGGCAGTGATAGGAATATTGGTTAGTTTGTTTGTCCTTGGAATATTTATTTGGGTTATAACTCTCAGCAAGATTCCAACTACTGGACTTATAGGCTTCGAATAGTGCATCACCAAGAGTGGTCACTAACGAATGTGAAACCAACCAAAAGAAATCACCATCTTGGCATGCATCTGTGTGTTAGTTTCCTTTAGTGCCACTATAAAGTACCAACAACTAGGTGGCTTAAACAACAGAAATGTATTGTCTTGTAGTTCTGGAGGTCAGAAATCCAAAATCAAGGTGTTGGCAGGGTTGGTTTCCTCTCATGGCCGTAAGACAGAATCTGTTCCATGCTTCTTTGTCAGCTTCTGGTAGCCTCACGTGCGCGGTGGTTTGTAGATGGCCACCTTCTCCTGGTGTCTTCACGTTGTCTTCGTATGTGTTTGTCTCCGTCCAAATTTCTCCTTTGTTTTTGGAGACGGAGTCTTGCTCTGTCGCCCGGGCTGGAGTGCAGTGGCCGGATCTCAGCTCACTGCAAGCTCCGCCTCCCAGGTTCATGCCATTCTCCTGCCTCAGCCTCCATGTAGCTGGGACTACAGGCGCCCGCGACCTCACCCGGCTAGTTTTTTGTATTTTTTTAGTAGAGACGGAGTTTCACCATGTTAGCCCGGATGGTCTCGATCTCCTGACCTTGTGATCCGCCCATCTCGGCCTCCCAAAGTGCTGGGATTACAGGCTTGAGCCACTGCACCCGGCCCAAATTTCTCCTTTTCATAAGGACAGCAGTCATTTTGGATTAGGGTTCACTCTAGAGACCCAACTCGACATCCTCTGTGAAGACTCTACCTCCACGTAATCTTGAATCATCTTGGTGTGTTGGAAAGAACATGGGCTTTGTAATTATACCTGTGTTTGAATCCTGGCTTCACCACTTACTGGTGAGTGGTGACTGCCTTGAGAAAAGTCATGTAATTATTCAGGACTTGTTTTCTCATCCCTATAGTGGGGATGCAATGTTGCTGTGAGGATTAGAGATACTCTAGAACGTGCTGGATAAGTGGAGGCTGTTACCACCTATAAGCTGAGGGCCTTTGCTTTTCAAGGTGAAAAGTCTATGAATAAATACACCTGTAAGAGAATCTAATGGGGAGATTCTTGGATGACAGGGATTTCATCTGTGAACCAGGTCAGCTGGCATCTGTACCAGAGTCCTTCCGGCCTACATGTGGTCACTTATTTGGAGTCAGCTGTAATTTACAGGTTACGTTTTTAGGCGAAGCCTGTGTAAAACCATTTTATAGCATTCCAACCTGGATATGACATTCACTGACCAATGTTGTCCAAGGCTGTCACACTGGGGAAAAAGGGGGTGCAGATTTCTAGATACGAAGACCAGCGATGCCTTCTATTCCCACACGTTTATAATCTCAAGATTCTGCCCTACTCCGATGATCTTCTGGGTTGATTTGAACTGAAGACAAGGACACATATCTTGAGACACTGTCATATTCTGTTCCGGTTACCTAAGAAGATTAACTACGCAAGTTTCTTCCATTACCAGGAATAAAACTTTGAGTCAAATTTAATTTAGTACTAAAGGTTGCAAATGCTGACGTGCTCTGATAGAAGCGAAAGCTTGGTCAACGGGGTGGGATGGGGTGGGGGCAGGAAGGAGAGACCCGGGAGCAGAGAGGAAGGAGTTGGTTGTATAGGTGGAAGTTTGAGCTTGGGAGGAACCAGGTAGCGACCTCTCCTCTGAATAAGGGGCGCTCTGGGCCACTTCCTCTTTCTTCAAAACAATTAAGTTGACCGTGGACTTTAATCACATTAGCAGGGCAATTTTGAAACAATAATCCGAAAGAACTTTTGCCCGTTACGGCAACTTTTTTTTTTTATATTATGGAGATCAGTCTGAAAGCAAGCTATTTGCCCGATTACTTTTTGACCAATTTATTTTCGGTTTAGTCAGGTTTCTTTCCAAGTCTGTGCTAATCTGAATGGCTACCTTAGTAATTACTTTTTGACCAATTTATTTTCGGTTTAGTCGGATTTCTTTCAAAGTCTGTGCTAATCTGAATGGTTACCTTAGTATATCAATGTCCTAGTAACTGTAGCAAGGACATTTTTGCTGGAAATCATTTAAAGCAGGTGTCTTTGAGTCATGTAGCATACACAGCGGTATTTACTGCTAGTTTTTTACACCTAATATCGTTTATAAAATTTTATCTGTTGCTACTATATTTGTGAGGTTTATGAAAAAAATTGGTTATGAACACTATCACAAGGAGGCAAAATCAAGCTTAGAAATCAATTAGTGACTCTGCTGTAAAATAGTACACACACACACTTTTTTGAGCTGTACATTTATTAAATGCCATTAGAGCTGGTACAAAATACAATTTTTAGCTGGTGGCTCTATGCCGGTTACAACGCAGCCAGCATGGCATACTTGGGTTTTCAAGCCTCAGGAGCTCACCCAGCAATACATAGGCAGGCAGAAAGGGTAGACAGAATAAAAATCAGCGAAAGCCAGGATATTAATAAAGAGTTTTGATGGTTAAGGACAAGTAGGCAAATTAAGACGCTGGGAACCGAGGAGCTGCACAGAAAAGAAAACCAGGGAGCTGGACGACAAGGACACAGTAACAGCACAAGGGGATTTATCTAAGGGGCATTCCGATGGAGCAGGCAGGCTGCGCCCAGAAAGGTGGGGAGGGGTTGGAAGCAGATGGGCAGGGACGGGCGAGCGTGCACAGCCTGAAAAAGTTTTCATGATGGCTCCAGCCTAATTTCCCAACGCTGGTCTCGGGCGCCACAAACCCGAGCGGCCCGACCGGAGCCGGGTGCCAGCCTCAGGGCCGCCGGGGCCCGGCGCAGCGTCCGGAATTCCTGCGATGTCTGGGGCCCGGCGGCGGCTCCTCCCCGCCCCCACCGCGGCCTCCGCCGGCATTTTCCGGCGAGGAGGCCCGCGAGCCCTTCGAAGAACCGGCTCCACGCGCGGCCGGCCGCGGCCGGCGCGCTTCCCGGGGAGAAAGGCGAGCGCGGCGTCCGGACCGCGGTGAGAGCCCTCCAGGCCCGGGCGTGCGGGGTGGGCTTCCCGGGTCCCTGCCCGAAGGCCGCGGGGCCCCGACCCTCCCCCGCCCCCGCCTCCGCCCCCGCCCGGGGCAGCCCTCCCCTCCCCCCGGCGCGGGCGGGGCTGCGGGCGCCAACGCGGAAGCGCGGGGCGCTAGGGCTGCGGGGGCGGCGGCGCGGAAGGCCGCGCGCGCTCCCCGGGCCGCAGTCGGCGCGGGCGCGGGGCGGGGCGAGGCGGCCAGCAGACGACCACAAGGCGGAACGCCAGCCCCCACAGCCCAGCTCGTATGCCGT